>NC_081857.1:10468700-10768700 GCF_963259705.1 Myotis daubentonii | reverse complement strand
CCCTTAGGGAGATATAGGAGATATGAAGGGTGGCTGATGTGAGGTTAAGACCCCAGGAACAATGTTTTGTTGGAGGGAATGCCAGGGATCATCTAGTCCCACCTTCATTTCGAGATAAAGAAATCGAGGTTCAAAACCCATAGTATTCCCATATAGCAGATGCTCAAATAATTGTCAAATAAGTTCAAGGGCTACAACCAGCACCTCTGACTCAGGCACAAGCTTCTGTCCACACAGCCTCCCTCAGACCAAGAAAAGTGGTGATGAGGCTCTTATATCCTGAAGACAAGAAAAAAGTAGAAGGACTCTGGCTAAGGCATCAATGAATACACATAAGGCATGGGAGGCCCCTCCAAGAGAAAGTGCCCAAGACAAAGAAATATCATGACTGATAGTTTCTGGTGGTCTTTAGGATCTGCGTAGAAGCACTTTGAACCCTGGTGACCCAATCTCGTGCAACACATGTTTTCTCAACTCCTGACTTCCGGTGTGGTTTGCTGATGTTTTCTTTTTTGGTCTAAGACTAGCAAGCAAATAAGAGGGGCAGTCATTTCCTCATTTTCAAGTCTTCATCCTCACATGGACCAGAAATCTCTTTCAAACCCCAGATTGTGGCAGTTCCTGGGTGAGCAGTGGATCCTTGTCCCCCTCTCCTGAGGCTCTTGAATGGGCCCTTGTCCTGGAAGGAGCCATGGACCCCTGGCTTTGGTTAATTTACTTCCTGCCCACAGGTAAGTGCTGTGGGGAAAGAGCTTACATGTCAGATGAGGTTTGAATTGGCCATGGGTAGAGAAGTGGCTGGTGTCTCCAGCTCTGAGGTTTCTAGACAGAATGAGGTGCAGAACAATACTAGGGCAGGACATGGATGGAAGCCAGATGAGGCATTGGAGAACCTCCCCACTCCCTGCTAGCGCCCCTCCCTCCACTCCAGACACATCTCCTGTTGGGTTCACAAGGGCTGAAAGTGTCACTTTGCCCAGATGTAGAGCCTATTAATTTGGAACCTTATAGTAAGTGCCACCAAAGTTCTTTCTTCTTACCTCTTCACTCTTTTTCTTTGGATCTCCTTCACTCCTGATTTTTAACTTTCAACTCTAACTGAAGACTCCCTAATCCATTCAGTAGGCCTAGTCCGTTTCCCAAACTCGGCATCTCAGTTTACAGCTGTTTCATTGGTCACCATCCAAACCAGCTAATCTCTCTAAACTATCACTGATATGAGCTGCAAAATGTTAGAATGGCTCTTCACAACCTCTTTCCATTTGTCCCCAGCCATACTTCGATACAATCAATGGCCAATTCATGTGCTTTCCAGATTTCCATGTACCGGGATAAGAAGCAATGGCAGCCTCTACTAGAGACGTAACAGGGGGGGAAGGAATGGAAAAGAAAAGAACACACAGTCATCTCGTACCTATTTTTCCCTCTTCCTGCAATTTGGCCTACCTATAATTCCAAATTAATTTTCCTAAAAGCTTGACTCCAATCATAGGGTTGTCCTCCCACTGCCTACTGAATTATATACCTCTCCCTTCTGCTTCTCTGTATTTCTGAGCTTATACATTCCCCAGCACTTCCCTAACCTCCAGCTAAACAGGATTTCTTGAGCATGTGCTGGACTTACTGCCACCAGCCCTTGATCATCCCATTTCTTCTGCCTGGAACATTCTTCTGCTCACCTTTACCTTCTATGGGTCCTTCAACCATCGCCTCCTTCCTATACACTTTCCAGAACCTTCTCTTTTGAAACCCAATAGCTGATCCCATTCTGCCTTGTATTGAGGTTTGGGGTATTGCCCACCTCATTTTATTGATTAAATGGTAACCTCCTTGAGCAAAGGTGGGCAAACTTTTTGACTCGAGGGCCACAATGGGTTCTTAAACTGGACCAGAGGGCCGGAACAAAAGCATGAGTGGAGTGTTTGTGTGAACTAATATAAATTCAAAGTAAACATCATTACATAAAGGGTATGGTCTTTTTTTTCAATAGTTTTATTCATTTCAAACAGGCCGGATCTGGCCCGTGGGCCATAGTTTGCCTACGGCTGTCCTTGAGGGTCAATTTGGATTTTTTGTTCATACTTGCTTTCTTTCTGATGGCTTGAGTATGGAAGAAAGTCAAATGTTTATCAAGTTGAAGATCAAAAACCCCTAAAAAGCCCAAGGGAACAGAGTTTTAATGAAGCGTCAGACTGGGTGAGAGGTAGTGGAACATAAGTGAGCACAATGTGAGTAAAATTAAACTCAGACCTCAGGGGGAAGAGGGGTTGGGTGGGAAAGGAAGGCCTCCAGGAGTGAAGGGTACGTAAATTGTACCACGGCCATCTGTTCTAAGCAATACCATCATTCTCTGGGCCAGAGGAGTCCAGGCTCTGGGCCTGGTTCTTCCCCATTTGTGCCCATACCCACAGGGTGAGGAATTCACAAGCCCAATGGGATGTGTCCATGCCAAGCTCACCCCTAACCCCCTCTTCTAGGCCTTGAGTTCTTTGTCCAAATGTCTGCAGGCACACTTTCAATGACTGTGTGCACTTCCATCTCAGGGTCTTCTAACCTTTGGCCTATGAAAGGGCGGCACAGGAGTCTGCCTGGAACGGAGATAGATGGAGCTTATTATACCTGCAAACTGGGGAATCCATCGTGTATATACCAGCACCCTATGGTGGCAGGAGCCAGGGATGAGAGAAGCAGGGAGATAAGCAAGAGGCTGAGACAGGGACGTGGGGCCTTCCTTTACCTTATAGCCATGTTTTAGAGTGAATATCCAAGGAATGTGTGAATTTGTAAAGAGAAGGGGATAGAACAAACTTTATTTAACAGTTTATTAGCTTTATTTATACCTTTAAAATATTTAGACATATAATATATGGGCCTTTATTTGCATTCATGTCCCAGGTCCTGGTCCCCAGGGCCCAATGCATGAGGCCCAAGCTACAGGCCACACTGCCTGAAGCCTTAGGTGGCTTTGCCTAGTAAAGTAAGGCAGTATCACAAGGTGTAGAGTTTCAAGCCATTTTTACCAATAACAATAATAATAATAATAATACATGCATACACTAGATGTTATGATCCAATACACACACACACACACACACACACACACACAGACACACACACACACACACACACACACACGACACCCCTACAATTTGTTCTTGATTCTTTCATATGGGAATGAGTTTTGGGCTTCAGCAGTTGGATGAATGTTGGTGCTCTTTACTGAGATGGGAAGAGCTTATAAAGAAATCAGTTTTGTTTTGTTCTTTACTGTTGTTTTGTTTTTCATTAAATTTATTGGGGGATGGTTAATAGGATCATATAGGTTTCAAGTGTGCATTTCTATGATACATGATCTGTATATTGCACTGTGTGCCCACCACCCAAAGTTAAATCATCTTCCTTCACCAGATATTGAGCCCCCTTTCCCCACTCACTACTCTCCCACCCCCTTCCCACTGGTATCCACCATAATTTTATCTGTTTATACGAATTTTAGTTCTATATTCCACATATGAGTGAAATCATATTGTTCTTAGCTTTTTCTGACTGATTTATTTCACTTAGCATTTTCAAGGTCCACCCACGTTGTCATAGATGGCAGTATTTCATCTTTTCTGAAGGCTGAGTAGTATCCATTGTATTTATGTACCACATCTTCTTTATCCAGTCCTCTATCAAAGGACACTTTGGTTGCCTCCATGTCTTGGCCGTGGTGAATAATGCTGCAATGAATATAGGGGCGCATGTATTTTTGTGACTAAAGGTTTTCAAATTTGGGGGGTAGATACCCAGAAGAGGGGTTGCTGGGTCATAAGGTAGCTCTATTCTTAATTTCTTAAGGAATGGCCATTCTGTTTCCCATAGTGGCTGTACCATTCTACATTCCCACCAGCAGTGAAAAAGGTCCCCTTTTCTCAACTTCCCCAACCCTGTTTTTACTTGTCTTGTTGGTAACAGGTGTGAGGTGGCAGCTCATTGTAGTTTTGATTTGCATTTCCCTAATAGCTAGTCAAGTTGAACATCTTTTCATATATCTGTTGGCCTTTTGTATGTCTTCTTGAGAGAGTTGTCTGTTCAGATCCTCTGGCCATTTTTTAAATGAATTGTTTGTTTGGTGATGAGTTGTATGAGTTCTTTATATATTTTGAAAATTAACCACTTGTCTGAGCTATTGTTTGCTAATATCTCCCATTTGGTTGGTTGCCCTTTTGTTCTGTTGTTGGTTTCTTTTGCTTTGCAGAAGCTTTTTAGTTTGATATAGTTCCATTCATTTCTTTTTGTCTTTACTTCCCACATGCAAAAGAATGAAACTAAATTACAGTTTATCCCCATCTAAAAAATGAATTCAAAATGGACCAAAGACCTACATATAAGATCTGAAACAATAAATTACATAGGAAACATAGGTACTAAACTTATAGACCTTGGTTGTAGAAAACATTTTATAAATTTGACCCAAAAGGCAAGGGTAGAAATGGGTTTTGGAAAAGAAATCAAGAGTCCTTTTTTGCCATTGTTTGTTTGAAACACATAGTAGACATTCACATGGAATCCAAATTTAAACATTGGGAAGGCAATTCTAGAGCCCAGAGATAAAGACAAGACTGGAGATACATGTTTGGGTGAACTCTGTATAGAGTTGTCATGAAAAGCAACAGGAATAAATAAGCTAGTGTGTGTGGGGGGAGAGTGATGGAGGACAGAGAAAGGAACACACCCAAGTATGAGGCCCCGGGGTGGCCCAACATTGGGAGGTGAGTAGAGAAGAAGTAAATAAGAAGATTGAAAAAGAATAGCTATTGAGAGTGCGGTGTCAGGGAAGACAAGAGAAGAAAGTGTTTCAAGGACTCAATTTCATCAAATGCTGCCAGGAGGGTGAGTAAAAGGAAGACAGAGAAGCGGCCATTAAACATGGCAATAGAAGACGCTGGGTGGCCTTGATTAGAGCACTTTCAGTGGAGTATTGGAGACAAAATTCTGACAGGTGTAGGTAGAAGAGGAACTGGGAGGCGTGGAAGTGGATTCAGTGAGTTTGATGGCTCATTTGAGAAAGAGAACAGAGACGGGTGGCAGCTGAAGGGGAGGCAAAAGTCACCGAGGGGTTTCAATACGGCACAACGGAGCGTGTGTGGAAGCCACGCCGATGTGGGAAGAGGAGAGCGCAAGAGGCAGGGAGAGAAAAGGATAATTGCAGGAGAGAGGTTCTGGGGAAGGTGAGCAGGATGGGTTTCAGGGTACAGATGAAGGCACTAGCGTTTGATAGGAAGGGGGACACTCCATTCACTGTGAAGGCACGAAGGGCAGGCTGCAGGCCTGGACACACATAGGTTAGTGTACACGGAAGTGAAAAGTTGATTTGGATGTTTCTCATCCTTTTAACAAAGCCACGCTCTATCTTATAAACGTAAATGTCTCAGGCGAGCTTCCTTCTTTCAGAGATTCTGCTATGGCTTGAGTTATAAGCTCCTCATTATCACCCCTTGCCCCTGAAAATCATCGCTTTGTGGAATCCAGAATCTATCTCCTGAGCTCCGTCACCAGCCAAGGCCATGTGACCCCTTACCTTATTTTGCATTATGAAAATTATATTATTTTCATGTTCCAAACATCCATTTATATCTAATTATATAATTAGTAACTTTTGAAATCCTCCCCTACAGCGCCACTATAAGTCAAGTTGCCAAATTATAGATTAATGTCACTTACTTAGTTTAGTAGCTAAAATGCCATTAAACAGCTTGGCTCCTTTATATAGCTTCTTGCACCCCTCCCTTTCTCCCAAGAACCATTTGGAAATATAGTTATAGCCCAGAATTACAAAACTCTAAGGACAGCTGGGATGCTTATTTACCATGCAGGTGCCTAGACCCAACCTGGATCAAGGTTGTCTGCAAGTCCTCTCCACATGAATCTTAGCACACTGTGCATAAGTTCTAAACCAGGAAGTTACTAGTACATCTATCTTTCTTCTGTTGGGGATATCTGCTTTTCTAAGCCTTGGATGACAGTTAGAAGCTACTCTGAACTCCAAGGAGAGCTGGGGTCTGGTCATTGTCATCTTGCTAACTGGTCTGTCTCTTCGTGGGATCTTTGACACTGTGCTATAGCGGCTGTCCATTTGTGTGGATTTGTTCATTTTAAGAAGAATATAGAGTTGCAGTCAAGAGATCAAGGTTCTTTTTTTTTTATTGATTTCAGAGAGGAAAGGAGAGGGAGAGAGAGATAGAAACATCAATGGTGAGAAAGAATCATCGGTCGGCCACTTCCTGCACCCCCCCCTACTGGGAATGAAAGCTACAACTCAAGTATGTGCCCTGACCAGGAATCAAACCGTGACCTCCTGGCTCATGGGTCAACACTCAACCACTGAGCCACACCAGCCAGGCAGTGGCTATCCATGTGTACCACCTACTGAATGAGTCTTTCTGTGAGGGGAGGAATATCAACTATCTTATTGTCCCTTGAAAGGCATTCAATTCATGCTTATTGAGTGATTTAACAACTAGAACTGGGTGGGGATGGTTGTTTCGGCTGACTGGATCTGAGCAAAGCAAAACTAGACAGACAAACCTGTTGCAGCAAAATGGTTCCATGCCTCCCAATGCCACACTGAAGTCACCTGGGGGTTACGTGCTGTTTGCGATTTCCATGGAATATTCTCTCTCCTTGGAGTGCAGTATTTTTTTACTATATTCTTAGGGGGTTGGTGTCCTGGTGGACATGGGTTTGGTGATGAGCTGAGGGTTATGCTCAGGCTTGGGCTGGGGAGAAGCGCGGCTGAGACAAGTTTGGACACAGAGATGAACATAGAGTAGGGCTGAGGATGAAAAGAGGGGAGGGTCTGGGAACAGGTTGGGGATGAGGCTAGGGCTAGAGATGAGGATAGCACTGAAGCTGAGGGCTGGCCGAGGCCCGGGCTGATAAAGGGGATGGGCTGTTCTGGGGAAGGGCACGAGGCTGGACTGGGGCCTGGGCTGGAAAGAGGGATGGAGGTGGGAGTATGGCTGGAGATGAGGCTTCCTGTCCATTAACTCCCTCTTCCTGCAGTATCTGGAGCCCTGGTGCTCCCAGAAGTCAAGTTGGAGGGGATGCTGGGCGGATCTATTACCATTGAGTGCCCGCTTCCTGAAACGTATACGAGAGTGTATCTGTGCCGCGAGATAGACAAATCTCAAGCGTGTTTCACCGTGGTGTCCAGCATGAGCTTTGTCAGGAAGGAATACAAGCGCCGTGTCACCCTGAAGCTGTGTCCAGACCAGAACCTGTTCCTAGTGGAGGTGACAGAGCTGACCCAGAGTGACAGCGGAGTCTATGCCTGTGGGACAGGCCTGCACACAGACCGGGGCAAGACCCAGAAAGTCACCCTGGATGTCCACAGTGGTAGGTGCCCGACCTGATGGAGGCTCCGCCCAGCCAGCAAACCTTTCCACTCAGGAAGGTTAGGACAGCATCGGACTATGGCAGTCCCCCAGACTATGCTAGTGCCATAATAGTCAGTCCAATAATAACTTGGATTTGGATTGGTGGACCCTGTAGAGTCAACTAAATTCAGGGTCCACAGAATTGTCTATGCAAGCAAGGTTGGCGCTCTCCTTGTGTTGAATTGTACCCATCCTACCCAGGGCATGAGGGGAGGAGCAGGGGCTGAGATTGAGGAGAGGCTCTGAGAGTGGAGGAAATTGGGAACAAAGAGACATAATTCTCCCATGAGAAATATCAGGGGTGAATATAAAGGAAAGACAGTCTTTCTCAAGCCACATTTGTAGGCCAAACGTGTTGCTTTAGGATCTGATCCTTTCCATATTTCTGCGGAGTCCTGTCTTTCTCCACCGACTCCCTCACACGCCAGCAGCACTAATTCAACAGCCTAGAAACCCAGAGGCCTCTGGGTTAATTGGGTTGGGGTGAAAGGGGTTCTTTTTCTGCTCCTCTTGGGGGACCCTGCCCTCATCCCCTCGCTGCCATCCATCCTGGCTGAGTCAGCTTCAGCTCCTACTACTGCCCCTTCCCCAGACTTCCGGCTCCTCCCAGAGCCCACCAGTGCATTCCTCATGCCTCCAGCAGAGTATGACCCATTCTGGGAAGAGGAGCCGTTTCCACCATGGAGAGTTCCACCCATGGAGATGCTCCCTTGGTTCCAGAAACCTGTACTTGCCAGCTCCCTCGAAGTCCTTTCCCAAGGTCAGTTCCCCAAAGCTGGGGTGGGAGGGGTGGTGGAGGTGATAGGGTGTTGTGAGAAGGGAAGGAAGTTGTGTTCGTTCATAGAGTGATTGGCAGAGCATAGCGGAGTCTCCGATGTGTGTTTCCCTAACTCAGGAGAGGGTACCCATCCTGAGGTCTGTTTCTGTGTCCTTCAAGCCCAGCCTACAGCCTGGACACTCGGCTCTAGTCGCAGAACTGACATCACCACTAGGTGGCAACGCAAGCAATGGAGTTTGTGCTCCATTCACAAAATCCAGCCCTTTTATGAATGACTGCTGAAACCGAAATGGGGCAGAAGGTTCCCAGCTGGAGCTCATTATGACTCCTGCTGCCCACAGGGCTGTCATACTTGCTGGCATACAGTGATCTTAACAACTCTATTTTGCAATGAAAAGAAAAAAGAATGATTATACTAATGATACCTTTACATTCTCTATCATTTCCCTGTTTTAAATGCATTTTGACATGCAATATTGCCATTCCGTCTACCCTGTGGGGTAGATACATTAATTGAACATGGTGTCACTCGAGGACCCTGCTGGGTGCCAAGAGGGAGAGTGCAGCTGAGCTCATTATGTGCCCCTGGTTGTGACTGACAGGTGTGGGAGGGGGGAGAATAGACAAGCACATGGCAGAACACAAGGTTTTCTCCATGCTCAGAGGAGGGGAGGCTGATCTGCTTGGGAAGTCGGGGAAGGCTGCCTGGAGAAAATGGCATTTGAAGGAAATCTGGGTAGAATTTACTGGGTGTGGACGGCACTAAGAATGCTAGGAAGGCATTCCAGGCCCCGAGGAGTGCAAGAACAAAGGTAGCCTAGGTCCGTGGTTGGCAAACCGCGGCTCCCGAGCCACATGCGGCTCTTTGGCCCCTTCAGTGTGGCTCTTCCACAAAATACCACGTGTGGGCGCGCACGTACAGTGTGATTGAAACTTCGTGGCCCATGCGCAGAAGTCGGTATTTTGTGGAAGAGCCACACTGAAGGGGCCAAAGAGCCGCATGTGGCTCACGAGCCGTGGTTTGCCGAGCCGCAGTTTGCCGACCACTGGCCTAGGTGAAAGGGGAGTGTGTTCAGGAAAGAGGTGGTCACAGCCCACCCCTGCTGGAGACCAGAGTGTGGACGGAAGATCACTTTTTCCCTCTGTCTCCTGCAGTGACCTCACCAGCTCCAAGGACAGAGGCCCCTCCAGCACACCCCTCCTCCCCCACCCCCCCAGTCACCCACCGCCCTCGAGTTTCCAGGTCCTCGGCAGTGGTGGCGGCCAAGCCCACAACCCGCCTGCCATCCACCACAAGCTCAAAGACCTCAGCCCTGGAGAGGCTGCTCAGGCCCCAGACAGCCAGCTACAACCAGCACACCAGGCTTCACAGGCAGAGGTGAGAGGCCTCCACCACCCGGGATGGGCTAGAACCCAGGCAAAATAGTCTAGGATTCGGAGACCCACTGAAATGTCTACCAACCAAGGCCCTTCTTGGCTTTGTCTCTAGAAGGCCACTGTGACACAGACGACCTGTGAGTATAGCACATTAACTCTTTAGTGCCCTTAACATGAATATACTTGCCAACGCCCCAGCAGGCGACCCTGTAGAAGCCAGACCCCAAATTTTCAGTCCCTCCGCATTCATTCACATCTATTTCGATGGGGAGAAACTAAACGAGAATAAAATCAACGACTAAACTACTAAGGATTATAACTACTTTCACGTGTTTCCTTTTACTTTTTCAATCTAGCTATTAGGAAATTTTAAATTACATGTATGACTCACGCTATGTTTCTACTGGACAGCACTGCTAGAAAGGCTAGAATAGATGCTAAGAAAGTGCTGCAATAGACCACTAGGGGGCAGTATTACAGCAGCCGCCAAGGAAAAGCTACAATAATCGGAATTATTTTTACCTAAGCAAAGATCACCATGTGAGTGAGAAAGGGGACCTTCACTTAGGTCGTATAGATGAGGAAACTGAGACCATGAGAGGGAAGTAGTTTCAAACGGAACCAGGATTCCTGATTATTAGTTCAGGAAATGACAACAGCCTCCTTAGGGAAGAATTCAAGGCAAGTCAATCAACATTTTCTTACTATGTGTCAAGCATGGCGCTATGTCCTGAAGATGTAGAAAAAACGAAGCCGTGCGGTATATAGGTCCTATCTCACTAATGCAAGTCTGACCGTGACAAAGGTTGTAAAGGCTATGATCACCAGAATTAGGAAAAGGGAGAAAAGAATCGGTTCTGGTTTGCCATGTTCAGGGAAGAGGACTTAACCCATTGGCTCCTTGTGGAAAGTAAAATTTCCACATGCAGGGGAAAGAGAGGGGAGGCCTCCTAGGCAGAGGGAGCACCATAAAAAACAACATCCTCTTTCCCACAACGAGAAGAAACTAACTCATTGAACATTTGCAATAAGCTTGAGGAAACTGAGGTCCAGAAAGGGAATCTGACATTTGCTGACTGCCGCGTGGACCCGGTGCGTGAAGTTCTTTTCATCCACTCTGTGGTTTGCCCTTAAACGGTTCTGTGAAATCGGTTTTACTAGACCCATGGACAGGGAAATGAGGCTCAGAGAAGTTAGAGACTGGTTCCAGATCACACAGCCAGTGAAAATCTGAATCTAAATTTGAACCCAGGTTTCCTGGCTCCAGAAACAAGGCTCTTTGTTGGGGGGGGGGGGGGAATCGGTTAACAAAGGGACAACCTGAACCATCTCCAAACAGTGGCCACTCAAAAGTGCTTCCTTAAGCCTCCTCCCTTCCCGCCCTCTCCCCTCTCCCTCTCCTGCCCCCCTCAGAGCCTCCCACCACAGCCCGGGGTCCCGAATGGAAGACCAGGGGTTTCATCTCCTGATCCCCACCTTCCTGAGCCTCATCCTGCTGACCCTTCTGGGGCTGCTGGTGACCAGGATCATTCAGAGGAAGAAAGGTGAGCGGTTGGGCTGGGTTAGAGAGAACTGAGCGGCCCAAAGAGCCCAGAGCACCCCCTCCCTCCACCCCTACCCCCCCTCCCCCGCTGGATCCCGGGAGCTTTCGATGAGCGTCCGGGGTTACGGGGAACCAGGGATGGGGGGGGAGTGAATCGCCTGGAAGTGGGGTCGCAGCCGCCGGGGCGCTTTGGCCTTCCGTGGAGGGTAGGCCGGCGCCGCGAACCCTAAGCCGTCCCCGCCCCCCCCCTCCCCGGGGCTTTTTGCCGAGAAGCCCTTTCCAGGCGGGCGAGCCGACTGGCCCTGAGGATGAGCGCCCTGGCGGCCTCCCAGCGGCCCCAGGCACAGCGGCCCCGCGTGTCCCAGCGGCCACGCTCCCAAAACAACGTCTACAGCGCCTGTCCCCGGCGCGACCCGGAGGCGCACGCTGCGGGTAAGCAGGGGCGGTGGGTGAGCTGGCTGGCGGGGGGCCAGAGGGACCACAGGGTAAGGGGGGGGTGCGGGGGAGCGGGGAGGACACGGTGATGGGGGGGTGGGTGGGTACGGGGATCAGGGGGTGGGTGCGGGGCAGTGGGGGGTGGGGCGGATGAGGGCAGGATTGCGAGGCCCAGCGTTCCATCGGGTGAGCTGGAGGGCAGGGCCGGCTCCTCCTCCCCAGGGCTGGTCGCAGAGCTAGGGTGGGGCCGGACCCCCGGCCACACCCTCATCCCGGCCTCGGGTCCCTTCCCCCAGGTGACCTGGAGGCACCGACCCCAAGGCCCGGAGCGTCGGCGCCGCCCGCCCCGCCGCAGGTGCGCCCTGCCCCGGCCCAGGTAAGAACAGCCGCGGTGGCCCGACGGGGCGGTCCCAGAGCTGGGCGCGGACCCAGCGCCATGGCCCCAGCCACGTGTCGCTCGCGGGCTGGGCTTTCCCAGCTGCTCCGGCGCGGAGTCCGGGAACTAGTCTCAGTGCCTGTGCAGGGCCTGCCCAACGACGGGGTAGACTTAGTTACCTGGCTTTTAGCCTAGCATTTCCGTGGGTGCTAAGTAGAGGCTGCTGGGTGGTAATCCAGCACACGAGGGGCTCTCGGGGGAGAGATTCGATTTCTAGGAGGCCTGAAGGGGGTGGAAGCACACACTTTCATCTTAATATGAGGGAGAACTTCCAAGTGGGCTCTCCAAGGTGAGAGGAGTTCTTTACCCATCCCTGGAGGCAGTGAAGCCCCGAGGATGACCTGCTGGCAAGATGTAGAGAGGACTCAACACCTGGGGTGAGGAGGGTTCCTCCTGAAATCTAGGAATGGACATAGGAACTCGGGTTTCTGTCCGTTGCCATTGGCAGGTGGGCAAACCATCGACTCATCTTTGTTTTCCCAAAGTCAGGGAGGAAAAGACTTTATTCTCTAAAGTAGCCCACAGTAGCTAAAACACTATTTGCTTAGGGACCAGGAAAAACGAAGCATGGCCAAAGTCTTTTTTTATTTTTAAAATATATTTTATTGATTTTTTTTTTTTACAGAGAGGAAGGGAGAGGGAAGAAACATCGACCAACTGCCTCCTGCACACCCCCTACTGGGATGTGCCCACAACCAAGGTACATGCCCCTGACCAGAATCGAACCTGGTACCCTTCAGTCCGCAGGCCAACGCTCTATCCACTGTGCCAAACTGGCTAGGGTGGCCAAAGTCTGTTTTATAAATTAGGGTGTAGACCAGTGGTTCTCAACCTTCCTAATGCCGCGACCCTTTAATACAGTTCCTCATGTTGTGGTGACCCCCAATTTCATTGTTACAAATTGAACATAATTAAAGCATAGTGATGAATCACAAAAACAATATGTAATTATATATGTGTTTTCCGATGGTCTTAGGCGACCCCTGTGAAAGGGTCGTTCGACCCCCAAAGGGGTCGCGACCCACAGGTTGAGAACCGCTGGTGTAGACTAATCTAAAGCAGCAGACCTTAAACCAGAGGGCTCACAAGATGGAAACCTGTTTCCTCCCAAGTAAGGGCAGGCGGCCGTCCAGGGACTAAAACACCTTCTGTCTTGTTGGTCCCCCACCCCTGGTGTCTTGCCTGGACCATGGTCAGTGCTCAATAGCCACATTCCAGCCCATAGAGGGAGGAAAAGAACCCTGCTTCTTTAAGACGCATCACTTCCTTCCCATCCACTGGCTGAGAAATGTAGTCACTGGCTGGGCAATCATGTGCTAAAAAGGGGAGAGCGATGCCCAACAGCCAGTGACAGCTCTGCCACAGTCACCTCCAGCTTCTTGAGTTTGCGGTCACTCGCCCCTGCTGGAGAGGGTTCACGGTAGCTTAGGCAGGTCCAGCAGTGCCCAGACTCTACTCACTCTACCCTTATTCTCACCCTTTTGTCTAGAACTGCCCTGTGGCCATACAACCCTCACCTCATCAGCTTGCTCAACTTTTATCCTTCCTCCTTGCTTGAAACTCTCATTCCTACCATTAGGGACAAAAATCTTGATGGAACAAGTTCTCAATAAGGTGTATATGATTAATGACTGAATATTGTAGCCTTCACAGGGAATATTTTAATTTTTAAAGACAAATTAATCTCAAATGGCAAATTATAACAGGCAATGGGAGCTAAGTACCAAAAGTAGCAGGTCTTTTCAATGAGCAGTTACTGAGTGCCTACTGTGTTCAGGGGGCTGGACTTCTAATTCTCAGCAGTTGAGCAAGGGCACATGCTCAGGTTGTGGGCTTGATCCCCAGAGTGGGGTGTGCAGGAGGCAGCTGATCAATGATTCTCTCTTATCATTGATGTTTCTCTCTCTCTTTCTTTTCCTCTCTGAAATCAATAAAAATATATCTAAAATAAATACATAAATAAACATGTGGCCCATCACCACCACAGCCTTCTTGGGTCATGGTTCAGCCTTGTCCCCCGAGAACTGACCCATCCTGAAGGCAGGTGATTCTGGGGAAAGGAGCACCCCTGTGCCCACAGGTCCTGCTGCCTTTCTCCCCTTCACCACCCAGCGCCTTCCTGGAATGTTCTGTCACATCACGTCACTGGCTCTCCGAGCCTTCCAGAGGCGCAGGGGTGACTCACCTGCCTCTGAATAACTCCCTTGAGGATGTATATTCATTCCACAAGTCACAGCATCCAATCCCAGAGGGGAAACTCCTCTGGCAGGCAAGTCTCCTCCAGACGGGTGCTTAACCACGTGACTGTAGTCGGAGCCCCATGTAAGGCATTTCCTGCCCACGTTAGATCTAAGTGTTTTCCAGTTATCTCAGGTGAGATGCCGCCCCGAAAATCCCCAGGGCGGAGCTGCTTGATGGAGCGCAGCCACCTCTGTGTCGTTGCCTTCTGGAAGTCAGCAACCATTTGCATGCCCGCCGTTGCCCGCTGTGGGAATCCAGCTGGAGAAATAGCAAGTCACTCTACCCAGACCCAGTCATGCTTCCTTGGTTTTCCCAGGTGTCGGAAGCTCCCTGGCCCCACGTGCCGTCTCTGAAGACCAGCTGTGAATATATGACCGTTTACCGCCAGCCTGCCGCCATGATGGGGGATGCTGATTCAGACGAATACGTCAATATCTACTGCCTGACTCACCCCTCCAGCTGTCCCCCTGGGCCCAGGCCTCTGCGCCAATGAGTCTGGTTTGTCTGCTGGTTTCCAACACTCGCTTCGTCTACTTTTAGAGCCCCTCGTGACATCCCACATCCCACCTTCCATCCTGTCTCTGCCTCATTGCCCTGAGCATAGCTCAGTTCCCATGGCTCTTCTGCAAACCCCTGTGGCCTTCAGGTGGCTTCTGGCCATGCAGGGCATTTGTCCCGATGCCACCTGCTTCCCTTTCAAGCCCTATAACAGGCTGTGGGATTTGCAGACTCTCTTTGATCACAGGGTTTTTGCTGCCTCAGCTCTAGACCATGTGGCATTAATTTTGATGTGATGAAGGATTCCAAATTTTCAGAACCATATATATTTCCCTATGTCCCTAAATCTTCTTTAAGTCTCCCTTCCTTGATGCTCATAAGGATCCTAACCCTAGCATTTCCCCTCTTTTAAATATAGTTTTTGTCACTTCTAGAGGACTTTAAGGGAGAGATTGACAACAATACAGTCATAGTAGGAGACTTTAACACTGCTGACATCACTGGATAGATCTTCCAGACAAAAAATTAACAAAGGAAACAGTGACTCTAAAGGACACACAGGCCCTGACCGGTTTGGCTCAGTGGATAGAGCATCGGCCTGCGGACTGAAGGGTCCTAGGTTCGATTCCAGTCAAGGGCATGTACCTTGGTTGCGGGCACATCCCCAGTAGGGGGTGTGCAGAAGGCAGCTCATCGATGTTTCTCTCTCATTGATGTTTCTAACGCTCTATCCCTCTCCCTTCCCCTCTGTAAAAAAATCAATAAAATATATTTTTTAAAAAAATAAAGGACACACAGGATCAAATGGATTTAATTGACTTTTATAGAACATTTCACCCCAAAGCTGCAGAATATGCAGTCTTCTAAAAATCGTTTGTGTCACTTCCTTATCCTTCTTCCATTCTTATCCTAACATGGCTCTATCTTAGCCATCCAAACCGTTACCTCTCTCGGCTTTCAGAAATGCACCTTATCTCTTGGCCAGTTCCAAGTGGACCCAGCAAGGTGGGGAAGGAAAGTGGCCTGGGGTCCTGGAGGGCCATGGGCTCTGCAGCAGCACTTCAGTCATGGAGGAAGACATCCCATCTCCTCCACAGACTCTTACCCTTAAGTCTTCTGCGCAAGGGCATGGTCAGACATTGTATCTTTAGACTGATGTCAACTACAGAGACAAGCCAGAGCCTGAGACTAGAGAATGCCCAGTCTTGCCGTTGGGAAGAAGGTCTTTCCCAGACACACAACTCAGCCTCACTGGGCCCTTGTCCAGAAATAGAAAGGAAAGGCTGCCAGACTTGAGTTCCCTGCCTTTTACTAGCAGGGAATTGCATCACAGATCAGAGAGTCCACCCAGCTACCATGACACCATCAGCAATGTCAGCTTGCCCCTGGCACCCTCTCTGGTGGCAGATGAGAGAAGCATGAGTAGGATAAGAAAGGAGGGCACCCAAGGGTAACGGATGGTGGAGTGGGGTGGGGAGTGTGGGCACGAAATGCAGTGTTTCATGAGTTTGCTTTGTGTTGGGCACTTAACGCATTAGATCTTTTCTCATTTACATTTCAAACTGGTGCCCCTCACCCCTTCCCCACGGCTCTGTTCCTGGAGATGTCAGGACAATGAGATAGTCATGCCCAAACATTCGACTGTATATCCCAGCATCCCTCATTGTTCCCCAACCATTCAAAACAGGCAAAAATATCCAGTTTATTAGGCCTTTACTGAGCACCATCACTGCCCCACATTGTTCCAAGGATCATGGAGGACAAAAGAGAAGCATGGGGCGTTGTCTCTGGTGTCTTCCCAGATCTTAGTCAAACAAATAAATATATAACATCAGTTAAAACACTGACAGGAATTAAATAGAGATGTAATAAATATAGGAGCCTGCTTTGTAGCTTTTTCACAGCATCCGAGGGAGACTTCCGTGGCTGTTGTTGGGTCCACTTAAAGAATGAAGTCTTTGGGGATACGCCTGGACCAAGAATGGTTCGGAGTGGGAAGTGCCCAGAGAACATCACAGGGAGGGCACTCTTGAAATGACAAGGAGAATGAGGAGGGCGTTCCTGTCTGGGAAATTAGAGCTGGTAGAATTTCTGCATCCACGTCAGGAGAATGTCCACTTCCCCAAAGGCTTTGGTCTGCGCTGCTTCTATGTCCAGCTGAAGGGAAAGAAGAGTTGAAGATCTGCCATCTTAGCCGCAAGCGTAGTTACCTTCCAACCACCCCTCCCGGACCTGGCTGACTCCACCTTAGGGCGGCAGCCCCTTTGGGATGGCCTCTGAGGAACTCACCCACCCATCACTTGTCCCCCGTCTCTGTGTGTTGCCCACTTTCGGGTTGAAAACAGTGGGTAACAGTGAGTCAGGAGCCAGGGAAAAGCATCTGTGGCCCCTGCCAACAAGAACCCTAGAATCCCGGTGTGGGTGGGTCTGGTCCACCTCCTGAGTTCACTGTATAGCCAACACTGAGGCCTGGGTGGCCCCTTTCCTTTGTGTGTGATTGCTCTCCATTTATTTTTAGGCTGATGTATCTGTTCCTTCAAAAGGTCATCAAAATCATCCATGTTGGGGATGGGGAGCTGGGGATGACATTTGGCATTTCTTTGTTGTATTAATTTGGGAAAAAGTAATATATTTCCCCATGATGTTTTTCCTCACAAATTAAACCAGATAAGCATTATGGAAAATACCATGTATGACACTGGTTCTCAACCTTCTGGCCCTTTAAATATAGTTCCTCATGTTGTGACCCAACCATAAAATTATTTGCTACTTCATAACTGTAATGTTGCCACTGTTGTGAATCATAATGTAAATATCTGACATGCAGGATGGTCTTAGGCGACCCCTGTGAAAGGGTCGTTCGACCACCAAAGGGGTCACGACCCACAGGTTGAGAACCACTGATATATGGAGATGTGTGTGGGGGGGGGGGGGGGGGTGCAAGCCAGTCTCCCTTCTTTCTCCCTCACTCCCGACTCCAATTGCCCAGGAAAAGGGCTCAGGAGTGAAATCATCCCCTAGGGAAAGAGAATAGCGTTTTCATTTGAAAACTGGCAGGAAAATATAGTATGTCGTTTGTGGTGTTTATGCAAAGTAAATGCTACTTCATGTAAACATGGCTGTGCTCCTGCTAAGTCAGGTGGCTTTGGGGCAAGCCTGGAGGAGGCGATTGCATTGCATTTGCTTTAGGTCTCTGAGGCATCTGACTGCGACAGCTTAAGCAAGCCCTGAGCTCCCAGCCCTGCTTACCTGCTTAAACGCTGCCTGGAACAGCAGAAACCGCCTGCGTGCGCTCTCGCGGATGGGAAACATCTCATTTTCCTGCTGGAGAACAGAAAAAAGGTTGTGCCGGGTGTTGGGTGGGGGCAGAGGCAAGCCCCCTCCCACTCCTTCCTAGTGATGCCAGAGGGTCCCGGGGCCTCGGAGGACAGCGCTGAGTCCATGTCCTCAAGGAGCCAAGGCTGAATCCCACCGCGTGGCAGGGCCGCCTCCAGTTCCCACAGCGGCCTTGCCAGGTAGGGGCGATCATCCCGTTTTATACATAAGAAACCTGCAGAGGGCCAACCAGCTGGCTAGACGCAGAGCTAGGCTGGAACCCAGAACTGCTGGTGTCCAAAGCCTGCTGTGCTCTTTTCTCACGACTCCCTGTCGTGGTGTAAAAGCCAGGACCAGCTAAGGCAGTGGTTCTCCACCTTCTGGCCCTTTAAATACAGCTCCTCATGCTGTGACCCAACCATAAAATTATTTTCGTTGCTACTTCATCACTGTAATGTTGCTGCTGTTATGAATCATATTGTAAATATCTGATATGCAGGATGGTCTTAGGCGACCCCTGTGAAAGGGTCGTTGGACCGCCAAAGGGGTCGCGACCCACAGGTTGAGAACCGCTGAGCTAAGGGGAGCGGAGTCTCCTCCAAACACACCGTTTCCCATGGTGCCTGGTCCCAGCTTTGTTCTACTCACGCTGGGCTGCAGTTTCGACAGGATGACAATGAAATTGTTGGCCAGGGTGGAGAATGACTTCAGGATCCTGAGTTCAGCTGCCTTCTTGTGGTAGTTTCTGAACACGGTATTCAGGTAGAAGTTCAGCAGGGCACGGAGGAGGTAGCAGCTCTCAGCGCCCTGAGGAGGGTCTGGGTCATGAGGGAGCCGAGGCCTCTGCCCACCCTGGCCCTGGATGAATGACCCACACGTCGCCGACGCAAGATAGGCACAAAGGAAGCAGGGGTCTTCCAGGAGATGCTGCTAAACGTTACACGTGAAGGAGCCTTCACCAGCATGGGCAGTGGCACCTTTGGTTTCTGGCAGGAACCACAGGCCCAGAGAGAAGGGCTTGCCCAGGGTCACACAGCTGATCAGTGGCACACACAGGTCTAGTTTCTGACCCCCCCCCCGCCCCCAACATCTGCTCAATAGCCATGTGGGGTGATAGACCCTGAAAAGCACCCAAAACTTGGTGGTTGTGAATTGGCAGGAAAATGGGCTGGAAGGAGAAGAAATGAGGAGGGAAAACAGCATCCTTGAACACAGGGCTTGCACTCCAGCCCCCTTGAGAGCCCCAGAGCAAAGCTCAGCGTCTTAGGGATCGGGGCAGTATCTGTGTGCTCGCTGGCTGACTAGCTGGGTGACAAGAAGACAGAGATGGGTGAGAGAAAAAGGATGGAAATGGGAGGAGACCCAAGCAGATGCAAAAGAGAAAGATTGATGGCGACTCTCTGAGCAAGTGGAGACAGATGTTTACAAGCCTTCGTCTCCACCCTCGCCTCACGCCATCACACGCAAGCCCACATAACCCAGGTTCTGGGTGCAAACCCCGTGCATGAACTTCCTTGGCTCACTGCCCAGCCCTGTCCTGGTAGGCCCAGCCGGGGGCAGAAGGGAAGTCTTCTGTCAGCCTCCCCAGACAACCCCTCACCCCCACCCACAGAAGACCAGCCATGCTCCTTCCCCGAGGAGGTGTGATTACCGAGACGTTCTGCAGAACCTCCCTTCGCAGCAGCTGGACACTCATGATGTTATCCTGAGCTTGCTGTGGGAACAGGAAGAAAAGATGTCTCCGTTCGGAGGCAGCATAGAAACCAACCGTGCAAATGCATGGGGTGGAGATACAGGTTTCAGCCACAGACAATCACTAAACTTGGCCCCCAAGGTCAGATGCAATCCCAGGAGTTCTTAGAGCCTTGATCAGGAACCTGTTTGATTCCTCTGAGACAAGAGGAAATAACCCTATTTGGTTTGAGAACCCCTAAGGGCAAGATTTTACCTCCCTTTGCCAAGAGGTGGGGAAATCCTGCTTTTCTCACCCACGGGGCATTCCCTGCAGCCCAGACATTCATTCATTTCAGTTCTTGGATTTCGATTCAAAGAATCATCGAGAGAGGAAGGAGCTTTTGAGCTCCTTTGTCCCACATCCTCATTGTGCAAATAAGGAAACTGATGGGGATGAGGGTACTTTATGGGCTGGTTTCAAGGTCATGATCACACATAGGGGTCCTGTCTCCAGGGCAGCACTCTCCCCTCCCAGGCTGCCCCATTGAGCGCCCACTTTCTGCCTTGCCTCTGGATTGTCCTTTAAGGAGGTGAGTGCATTTGTGAGGGCACATATTAGAGCAGGCCTAAGAGAAATCCGGTCACATTTCACCAGCAGCCCCCTCACTCAGCATTAACCATTCTTTCTACCTTTAGCCAAAGTGTAAGCAGGTGGTGGCAGACTAGCAGGATCCTGGCTAAACAGTAGGTGAAAACTCCAGTAATTGGGACTCAAAGGACTTCCCGTGACTTCCCATTGCTGGAGTCTCCTGGCCGCCTGGATGAACAGGCTCTGTTCTTTATTCCTCGTGAGCTGTTTATTTTCCTATGGACTGACCATGTCTTTCTGAGCCTCAGTTTCCCCATGTGCAAGAGGAAATGTGCGCTTGCGATGTCTCTCACTTCACAATGTTATTCCAGGGTGATGATTAGCAAGGCACAAAGGGCTCCATAATCATAAACTATTATCCTTTCCATGACAGTAACCCCAGCAGCTGGGTCCAGAGGGACACTTCACTCACCACAATGTCCTTCACGGCCCGGGAGGCCTCCCACAGTTCCTGGAAAACTACCCCTTCCACACGGCAGGGCCCAAATTGGAATTCTTGGCCTTGGGCTCCGGGACCTTGGCTCCAGATAAGCAGGATGAGACTCAGGCAGGGGAGGGCTGTCTTCTGCATTGGAGAGCTCATCTGCAGCAGACGAAGGACCGGGAGGATGCTGCTGGGAGGAAGGGAGACCGGCCGCTGAGGTCGGCCTTCTGGCCCAGGACCGGTACACCCAGAAATAACGCTCCTTGGCTCTGCCTCGCCAGCCTGGCAAACCGATAGGAAACCTGAGACTACGGTGGGCTGCTAGAGTTAGAATATTGCAAACATGTGGTGCCCCAAAGGTGGGGTGAGGGTCTTTCTGCCCCTCATCTCATACCCGCTGGTCTCACTGTCTCACTATCTGCCCACCCCCTCATGCCCATCCACGTCACACATACTGGGCACCTTCTTCCTTACTCCATACCCTTCTCTCTAGCCAACAACCTGCTAGTCAGAATTTGACCAAGAAGAGTGAAGAAATGGGCAGGGGGAGGGGGCAGTGGGTGGTGTTTACAATGTGCCAAAGAACATGTATAGGGAGCCCAAACTCAAGGGTAGAGCTGAACTAGATGTTTGCTTGCCTGTGTTCTGCCCCTCAGGCACCAGGCACATCTGGGCAGGTCTTTTTCTCACTCCAGACCACCTCTGACTCCTCATCACGAGGGAGCTGAGGGATTAATCCTGGCACACCCTCACTCTGCTACCTCAACTGACGACTCACTTTTGACCCTAAGAATTGGCTTTTTAGGTAACTGAACAGGAGGGAGGAATCACATTTCTGGATGACTCACCTTGAAAACTTGCACTAGAGGGCCAATTGGGAATGACTATGAAGAGGCCCCAAGCTAGAGAAAGGCGAACCATTATCTATTTGTCATACGTGTACCCACAACATTCCTTCTCCCTCCCTTCTTTGCCCCTTGCTCTTCTTCCTTTCCTCCCTCCCTCTCTTCCTCCCTCCTTTCCATCTGTCCTTCTTTCCTTCTTCCTTCCTTCCTTCCTTCCTTCCTTCCTTCCTTCCTTCCTTCCTTCCTTCCTTTCTTCCTTCCTTCCACAACCATTGAAGAACCTTTCATATTCCAGGCAGTGGTCTCCCACCTGAAGAAACTCATTCTTCCACCCCAAGGCTGGACAGGAAGATGGGAGAAGGCCTGTTTCTGAAATGACTGCCAACATACGGGCAGGGTAGTGGGACCCAAGACCAGCGCCCAGTATTCTCCGCCACGCAAGTCTGAGCTTCAGCAATGCCCTCGGGTCTTTCTCAAACTCCATTCTGTTCTCTCAAACTCCACAGACTTCAAAGCCTCTCTGGAAAATTCATCTCTGGGCCTCATACTCCTCCTGCTTTTCTTCCCATCCGGCCTAAATTCTTCTTGGTGTTAAATCAGAAGAGGCGGCACCACATCCACGGTTAGATCTTATCCTTCCATACTCAGTGAAAGAGTTGGCACTGCCATCCCAACCCCCATTCCCAGGGAGGCGGCAGTCAGCTGCTCAAAGCCAAGCACTCAGGAATTCCCACATCACTCACCTCCAGGCTGGAGTCGATGCTTGAGGTTCGCTGTTTGGAGGTGTCTGGCTCCTGCTACCGAGGGGGGAAGTTGGGAGGCACCCTCACCACTCACCAGTCAGGATGTCACTGTGGGTGGAAGGTTCCTGTCTGGGCTGTGGAAGTCATTTCAAAAGTAAAGGTGTGCAGGCCAGTTTTGTGAAGATTCATATATATATGGGGGCTAGGGCGGGGGGAGGAGGAAGAAGAGGGAGGCGGAGAAAGGGAAATTGGTCATGCTTTCCTAGAGAATTACTTCATTGCCTAGTCACCCTTCACTCGAAGACAATGGGGCAAGGAGAAAGTCGCCCCTGAGGTGAGATGATATCTGGGTCTGAGTTCTGGCTTTGCCCTTGTCTGTGTGACCAGGGGCAAGTCTCCTAGGGACCCTGAGCCTCAGCTTTTGTACCTATAAAATTTGAAAAAAGGAAAAAAAAAAAAGGAAACCGCCCTACTTCCCCCAGAGGCAGGTGTAAAGAGCAAATGACACAGAGGTGCTTTGTAAAGTCTATACACGTGGAAGTACGTTATTGCTGTGTAGAGTACACCAGCCTCCTCACTGCTCAAATCATTCAATAGTTATGCCCTTTAATGACGGGACAGTAGCCAAGAGGCTAAGGGTAGCCTATAAGTACTTCTTCAATGGATCAGGGACAGGAATTTTAGGGGGATTTCCTGACATGCAACCAGGGTGACAAACACTCAACCAATATATGTTGGCCGGGTTCTGTGTGTGCAAGGCTGGGTCAGAACCTAAAGACCTGTGTCCTGTGGACCAGCTTCGGACTCTGCTGCTCTGCTGGGATCCCTCAGAGGATGCAGTAATGGCATGTCAGGAGCATCAAGCAGTCACGGGGCCTGATTGTACCAGGGACGCGCAGTGGCATGTCAGAGCATGAGTGTAGTCACAGGGCCTGACTGTATGTCCAGCTGGCAAGACACACAGGGGTGGACTGCAGAGAGTTCCCAAAGCACATTCCACAGAACCTAGCCCCGAGAGATGCTTATCTATAAGACACTCCACAAAACAAGAGATTCATTGTCAGTAAATTAGAGGCCTGGCCTGTGCCAGCCTCTCTGGGAAACCTGTTCAGCTCCTGAGAATATTGACCTGAGAAGTCCCATGAGGGCAGGGCCAGGCCGGGTGTTTAGCTTTGCTTAGCCCAGCATTTCCCCTGAGTGTTTGACCACGCCCCTTGGAAACAGTTGGGAAAACACTAGACTCCCCCCCCCCCCCAAAAAAAAAAAAAAAAAAAAAAAAAAAAAAACCACTAGACTCTGAATCAGGGTCTATTATACTTGGCATATTCCGGGCCAAGTATAAGCTAAGAATGGCTTAGCTCCGTGATATAAGAATGGTTTATACATTTTTGTTTGTTTGTGGTTGGTTGGTTGGTTGGTTAATCTTCACCCAATGATATTTTTTCCATTGATTTTTAGAGAGAGTGGAAGGGAGGGGGGAGGGAGGAGGAGAAAGAGAGAGAGAAACATCGATGTGAGAAAGACACATCGATTGGTTGCCTTCCGCACACGTCTCAATGGGCAGGGATCAAACCTGCAACCCAGGTATGTGCCTTTGACTGTGAATCAGACCCAAGATCCTTTGGTATGTGGGCCCGATGCTCTAAATACTGAGCCACACTGGCCAGTGCTGGTTTTCAGACTTTAAGATACTTTTTTTTTAAATCAAAAGAATGATATTCTGTGACGTGAAAAGTTTGTGAAATTCCCATTTCAGTGTTCATAAATACAGTTTATGCCCATTTGTTCACTGATCTATGCTGCTGTCGTGCTTCAGTGACACAGAGGAGTCGTTGTGACTGAGACTGTGTGGCCCCAAAAGCCTAAAATATCTACTCTCCGGCCCTTTATAGGGGGAGATTGCAGAGCCCTGCTCCAAATCACCTTCCTGCACAAACATTCTTAAACCTCGGTCTAGGAGTAGGGTGTGCTGTGAGGGGCAGGAGAACTTTCTCCAGCTCAGTGCAGAAGACAGACACTGGGAGGAGCAGCCCTTCCCAATCTCTCCAATTGGCAGACTCTTCCCAGTCTCTCTGGCACTCTCACCCTTCCTCCATCACACACAGAGATCTGCAGTCCCCAGCCAGCAGCCTGGCCTGCTCCTGCTGCCTCTACAAGGACCAAGCTTGAGTCCTTTGCTTTGCTCTGGGAGGGCCTGAGTCTTGCCCTCTAGTGTAGGTGGGGCCCCACATCACACCCTTTTTTTCCCCTTCAGGGTTGAGGGCATTACTAAAAATCCCTAACCACTGTGGGAAGAAGATGCCTAGAGGTATTGAGAAGACAGAAAAGAAGACAAAGTCAGCCCAGCCAGTGTGGCTCCTCTGAACCAGGAGGTCACAGTTCAATTCCCAGTCAGGGCATATGCCTGGGTTCCGTCCCCAGTAGGGGGCATGCAGGAGACAGCCAATCAATACTTGTTTCTCATCATCAATGTTTCTATCTCTCTCTCCCTCCCTCTCTGAAGTCAATAAAAATATATTTACAAAGCAAAAGAAGAAGAAGACAAAGTCAGAGTGTTGGGGCAACAAATGAGAAGAAGGCAGAAGAGGGCTGGAAAGACCAGACAGATAGTGAAATCAGGAAGCTGAGAGGGACTTGAGCCTCGGGGGCGACTGCAATCCTAGATGACTGTCTACTGCTAGGCAGGAGGGACGAGCTGTTAGCAGGGCAGGCCAGAACAGAGGCATGAGGTCATGGATACAGCTCACTAGGCTCCAGGATATCCACCTGGCATCATGAGTAGCTCCTTCTGTCTAAGGAAGGATTAATATAGCATGGACGTTCCAGGCAAACACGTGCCTGAGTCTCAGGCTCTACTGAGCTGACCGTAACACGATGACCTGGGAAGGGAGGCTGAGGAGAGAACTCGAGACCCTTGGCACAACATCAACTGTGATTGTTGGTTATGAGGACCAGCTCTGCATGCTGGCAGACGTGGGTTCCAAGTGTGACTGAGCCACCTACGAGCTCTCTGAGCCTCAGCTTCCCCATCTGTGAAATCAAGTCCTCCCTGGGCCACCAGGACACAATGACATAGAGCCTTGCTCCTCAAAGTGTGGTCTGTGGGACCAGCCCCAACACAACCTGGGAGCTTGTGAGAAACTCAGCATCTCAAACCCTCCCCCGAAACGACTGAATCAGAATGTGTTTTAAGAAACTCCCCAGATGATCATGTGTATTGAAATTTGAGAAGCATCTACATAAAACAAATGAAACATTTAACCCAGTTTCTTCCACGAGGTAAAAAGCTGAACAAACGAGAGCTTCAAGTGAAAGGGGAAAGAAAGGGCTGGAGCAGTGATTCTCAATGGGGCATTCCCAGGGGACTTCTGACAATGCCTGGAGAGATTGCTGGTTGCCATAACTGAGGAGTGGGGTGGGGGTGGGGCGAAGGTGCTACTGACATGTGTAGAAGGGGCTACAAATGCTGCTAAACATCCCACATGGCACAGGATGGCGCCTCACCACCAATAATTATGTGACCCCAAATGCCCATAGTGCAGGGGCTCAGAAATCCTGGATGAGAGGAAAGCAGTGGCTGTGGGGAAAAGAGTGAAATAGGAACAGAGAAGGATAAGAAGGGAACCGCGTTAGGGAAAGGAGCAGCGGACTGGTGCAATGGTCAGGGGAGTGGAAAAACAAGATAGAAATTGGGGAGACGGTGCCCAGATGCTTGTGGGTGGGAATGGATGGGCGAGGCCTGACCCCTGGCTTCCCCTGGGGAAGCTCCACATCCAGCCTTCGAGGCTGGAGAAAGTGGAGCCAGTCCAGACCCATATATTTTTATCCAAACGTCATCCTGGACCAGACTAAAACCTGAGGCTCTTCCAATCTCTTGAATCTTCTGGAACTTGGGGGATTTCCTTTGCAAACATATTGGGTGAGAGAAAGGTGCTCTGAGGATAAATTTGATTCACAGGGCCACTTTCTTTCCCAACATGCCCCTTGTGAGATTTCGGGCTGTTATTCTGATAATCTCATGCCACCTCTGTCATGTACATCTATCTGTAGAGAAGGAATTTTACATTTGAGAAGTCAATCTATTACCGCCCCACACCCCTACAAATTCCCCTGAACCTCTAGAGCAGCAGTTCTCAACCTGTGGGTCACGACCCTTTGGGGGTCGAATGACCCTTTCACAGGGGTCACCTAAGATCATCGGAAAACACATATATAATTACATATTGTTTTTGTGATTAATCACTATGCTTTAATTATGTTCAATTTGTAACAATGAAATTGGGGGTCACCACAACATGAGGAACTGTATTAAAGGGCCGCGGCATTAGGAAGGTTGAGAACCACTGGTCTAGAGAAAGGGATTGACACAGATGGAGAAGGGCCGCTGTCCATTGCTGTGGGAAGCAATCAAGAGCTCACTCTTACATCTGAATGCCCCCTCTTTCTGGTTGATGGAAATGCCACCCAGAAAAGAAGTGATGAACATATTAATTAAGATTTCCTGAGAGCCAAGAGATAAAAGAAAGTTACATCATCAATTTCTTCCAGTGCATTAACTTTGATCTTCACTCTAAAAGAGATTTTTATCTTCCTTTTGGCTGGGAAACGCATGCAGTCATGGATGTAGGATACCTGGGCATTTTGTCAACCCCTTTCATTATAGTAGCGATGCCGTTGTAATGAGCTAGTTATTCATAATAGGAAAGGAGCAAAAGCGAGGCCAGACATTGGAAGCGTGGTCATTTGGGCAACTTCACCAGGAAGCTGCAGTTTCACACTCCCCAGGGAACCACTGGCCCATTCCCTGCAAAACACTGGGGGAGAGGGTCCCACAAAGGGGACATCTATGCGTGCACAGTGAAGTTAGGGACGGTGCCTGTCAATCTAGCCTAGGGAACCATGGGTTGGCCAAGTGGGCCGGCCACTGCAAGTCGGCCAAAATTTGGGGATACATAATCCTTCAAAATAGGTACTCTCTCTCCTTCTGGTTGCTCTCTGGCTCCTTTGGCTTTGCTCCTGCCCATGTTTCCTCCACAGCCATGTAGTCCTGCAAACCCCGCATGCCATGGGCTGATGGATTACAGCTGGAAACACAAACTATGCTAGGCTGATGCTGGATTGAACTGCATCAACATGGACCGGAAACTCCGGACACTGGCTCGAATTCCAGCCCTAATGAGAGCCATAGCTACATGTCTTCCTTGGAGTGACAAAGGGAAATGGGACCGCAACTCAGGGATTTAATTCCACGCAAATAAAAGTCACTCATCCTCCTGTGTGGGTCTCAGAAAATTCCTTTTATCGGGATATCGTAAGAATTCCACTCCCATGAACAATAGGTGGGGGTGGGGATCTCTTCTGACCGATAACAGCAGCTGCCACTGTTCCAGGAGCAGAGAGGAGAGGTGTATGTCCACCGGTTGGCCCCTTAGACTTGCATGCTGCCATGCCTCTTTCTCCTCCATCATTGGTCTATTAAATGACTTATTACAGGCATTCCAAAGGATGAAAGGAAAACCAAACACAAATTATTCTTACACTTGCACAGCATGCTCAGTTATAGAAATATTTCCAAGGGAATTTTCTCACTTGCTATTTACCATAACCCTTTGCGATATTATTTCATTGTATATTAGAAAGCTGAGAGTCAGAAAAGTCTAATAATTTTTCCCAAGTCACCTAAATAAATGACAGAATCAGAACTAGAGTATAGGTCTTCTGGCTTTTAGAACAGTATTCTTTCCCCAGTGCCACTCTTCTATGCAACCTTTCAATCTTGCATCCATTCATTCATTTACTAAACACATATTTCCTAAGCACCCACTGAGGGTCAGAAGAGACTGTGCAAGCCCAGCTGGCATGGCTCAGTGATTGAGTGTCAGCCTATGAACCAAGAGGTCACGGTTCAATTCCCAGTCAGGGCACATGCCCGGGTTGTGGGCTTGATCCCCAGCGTGGGGCATGCAGGAGGCAGCCAATCAGTGATTTTCTCCCATCACTGACGTTTCTATCTCTCTTTCCCTCTCCCTGCCCCTCTGAAATCAATAAAAATATACTTGATTTTTTAAAAAGAAGAGGCTATGCAAAAAAATTACTATAATAACTTTTATGTAAAAGGTCCAGAAAATACAAATCTATAGAAACACAAAATAGAGTAGTGGTTGCCTGGGGCTTGGAGTTAGGCAGGGGCTGGGTGGGTGGGCAGAACGGAAGTGACTGCTCCTGAGTCCAGGGTTTCTTTGGGGGTAAAGACAACGCGTGTTCTCTAACTGCTGAAAATGTTAAGAATTCTCTTAATAAAAGTGGCCTGACACCAGACCATGACTTCAGAAGTGTTAATGTTGAAATGTGGATGCAAACATGTCTGTTAACAAAACTGTTGAATGGTGTTTGAGAAATCAAGTTGTTTTCTTTTACAGATACTTTTCTAAGTCAATTCTCTACCCCTCCCCCATTCTGAGAAGTACTTGTACAGACTGCTGAGGGAAAAAAAATTTAATTCCTTTTAAAAAACAAATCAGAGGCTATGTACAAAAGTGCAAAGGGAGAGTGTAAGTAGGTGTTATTGCAGAACTGGTTAAAAGCGAATGCAGCTGCTAAGTGACACAATGTACCTTTACTTCTGCACCGATGAGGCCCCCCCCCCCCCCGCCCCCCGATTTTCTGGAAGAAGTTCATTTTCAGAGCGTGGACTATAACGCAGCATATAACGCAGATACAGAAACAAAGAAGTTTGCTAATTCTTTATATTTCCAGCTGTTGAGACAATATTTTTTTGAGAGCTGAGGTTACCTCTAGCAGCCAAACCAGAGGCAGCAGAGGCCAGAATGCTACAGCAATTGAAAACAGTACATGACCACCTCTCTTTTAGCATGTTCTTTATTCTCCTCTTCTAGAAGTGGTAGACATCGATTTCGTTTGATTATCTGTCGTCTTAAAGAAGCTGCATCTCCCACAGGCCTGTCATCTGAAGTCCCTTCACCTGTTGCCTCTATTGTGGGGTGCGGCTACAGTGTTTGGACAAGTTCAAGCCTTGGACTGATGAGAAGGCACAGTCGTCTCATGGCCACGTGCAAGTCCCAGCTGGAGGGCAGGGCCTTCCCAGCACAATTATAGCCAACAGCTGTCGTTGTAAGCTTGAACCTATGGTCCGAACACGTGGCCCTACGTGCCTGAGTGATGTGGGCTTGATAGAGTTCAGGTGCATGTAATTGAGTAGGCTCGAAACCCACGCGAATGTTGTAAACATCTTGATCACGCCCCTACTTTGCCTCGTGGCATCAGCTATAAAATAAAGACGTGGCTTGTGGGCGTCATCGCTGTCTCTCAGAGAAGCAGCGTCCCACCGAGACCCAGCTTTCATTCTCTTGTCTGTCTTTTCTAAGCCTTTCATCGCCCCCACTCAGGGGCACTGAACCAGGCTGAGCTGGCATGAGCATGCCATGGCCGTGCCGGCTCCCCACACTCTACGTTTGAAATGCCATACCTGACATTGTCATGATGGTGATCAGAAGTGGCAGCGGTAGAACTGATAACAATTTGGCCAACAGCATTTTCCCTCCTAGAACACTCTCTTTTCAGCCTGCCAACTGCACGGGTTTCTTCATCTTGAGGGTTGAGGAGATCTTTCTAAATCCAGAACGTCCAGTCCTCTTTCACATAGCATAAGGACAGGGGGAGGTGTTGGTAGTGCCAGACGTTTAAAGGAAGTTGACTGGATGAGGTAAAGATCTGCTGGTCTTGAACATGAAATGTCTTCATTATTTCCTGCTATGACAATCCTCTCCGACACTTGCATAATTACACCAGCATGTGGAACTCTTCTTAGAACTTTGGTTCCGGGTCAGCATTTGATGGGGCTACCCTTACGTTTTCCAGGACCCTCGTTTGCTGACTAACACCTGTGGACACAAAAAGGGCCATTGACAAGCTCAGGGGAGGCCTGCGTGGTGGCCGTACAAACTCAGAGACCTCCAATAAGCACATAGGATGGTCTGAAATGAAAACTTTCTAACTCAAAGCAGTTCGAGGAGGGTAGCCATGTCCTAGGGCAGTGGTGGGCAAACTGGCCCCTTGAGTGTGGCTCTTCCACAAAATACCACCAATTGAAACTTCGTGGGCCATGCCACGGGGCCAAAGAGCCGCATGTGGCTCGAGAGCCGCGGTTTGCCGACCACTGTCCTGGGGAGGTATTGTTCCCTAACAAATGCCAACCTTCACCTCAACTGAGCCTGTCGGTTGTCTTTTTGCATCTAAGATAGCATATCTGGTAACATACCTTTCAAATATCAAGCAATTCCTTTTTCTCCAGAGCCCTCAGAGCACAATCACCATGCTGTCAACTGTTCACTAGCCTGTGTACCCGCTTATGTAAAAGAGGCATATGTCTATTCCTTCCACTTTTTATTCAATCCCAGAGGTTTCCCCACTTTGCTTTCTCCTGACTCTGTAGTCTATCACCAGTGGACTTCATGGAACCCTTTTACATCTTCCCCTTTGACTCTGATGTATAAAATAAGTGGTAAAACTGCCATTTGGGGATGCCTTTTCTTAATCCTTTGAGATTTTGCTTCCCAGCAATGGTGGTCAGTTTAGATCACATAAACTCATAAAATTCTTACAGATTTGGACGTTTCTTACGTTGACATTTACTTGGACCACCTGCAGACCCAGACCCGTGCTAGGCACCAGCAGGGGCCATTGTGTGCCATTGGCTCCTTGTTTTGCATCAGGTGAACTTGGGTGAGTTTTTGTGTGGGGTTTTTTGTTGTTGTTGTAGGGTTGTTGTTGTTGTTTTTTGGGGGGGGGTGTTGCTTTTTTGTTTGTTTGTTTTTAAAGAATAGTTTATTGTTTCGTTTTTGTTTTTCTTTAGAGAGAGGGGGGGGGAAGGGAGAGGGACATAGAGAGAGGAACATTGATGTGAGAGCACAGCATCTATCGGCTGCCTCCTGCATGCCCTCTACCAGGGATCGAGCCCAAAACTTGGGTTCATGGGACAATGCCCAACCAACTGAGCCACACTGGCCAGGATTTGAGGTTTTTTTAAAAATATATATTTTATTGATTTGTTTTACAGAGAGGAAGGGAGAGGGATAGAGAGTTAGAAACATCAATGGGAGAGAAACATCGATCAGCTGCCTCCTGCACACTCCCTACTGGGGATGTGCCCACAACCAAGATACATGCCCTTGACCGGAATCGAACCTGGGACCTTGGCGTCCGCAGGCCTACGCTCTATCCACAGAGCCAAACCGGTTAGGTTTTGGGAGAGGTTTTAAGGTGAGAGTTTTGTAAGTAAATTTCCTGTGCCTCAGCAATGGTTATAGAGGGCCATGTTTTTAGAGCCATTTCAGCTTCTATCTGAATTAATATCCTTAGTAGTCCTTGTTGGGTTAGGCAAGGTGGGAAGTTTTATTTCTGCCAAAGACTGTTTGGATATTTATAACATCATTTGCAGACCATACAAAATTATCAACTTAAAAATAAGCCTGCTATATTTGATCAAACATTTAATTAGTTCACCCCTAGTGCCTTGGCAGGGCCAGACCACATGATTTCTTGGGCCTTATACGGCTGGAACTTCCCCACCCCTGGAACCATTAGGGGTAAGCACAGTCCCATAATTAAGTTCTGATGTTTATACATAAAATTCCTTTCTTAATATTCATTGCCCTGATTTAAGGTACGAGATCCTGATTTTATTTGAGCTGTTCTTTGTTTTTAATTCTTGAGGTGGAACTAAGGGTTAAGGGTTGACAGAACCCAAGCTAAGGCATGATGAGAGGAAAATGGGTGCCTGGTTTTTAACTTTGGCTTTTTAATCAGAATCGCTTTCTGGGAGTCTGAACAAACCCCTTTTGCTGGATAAATGAGAGCCTGAGCTCACTTGTCTCTGAAGATGAGGGGCCCGTCCTCCAGCCTGAGTCTCGGGTATTCTTAGGTGACAGAGAATCTCTGTGGAGGTGTCAGGGGGCATGCCCCCATGACGTGCAGGAGCCCCACAGGGAATTCCAACCCCAGCAATTAATTACGTGACTCATCTGGGACATGCACACCCAACTAAGTTGGCCCAGAGGGAAGCTTCTGTACAAATGGTAGAGAGATCTAATCAACCAATGTCTGTTTTTCAATCAGAACCTGTTTCCTTCCAACTAGGGGATGATATGGGGCAGTATATATTTTTGCTAATCAAATATGCCCCAATTCACTTAATAGGGCAAAATTTTCTTAAAACTAATGATGCCCACATATCCTTTTTCCAGAAAAGTGAAATGTATTTAGAAGTAAACAAATAAGGTACTGAACCAATTGGGAAAATATTGATTTTAAAGAAACATTTCTCCACAAGAGGAACTTAACATTTGTTACAGGACATTCCAATACAACTTCAGGCCTTTTCCAGTTGCCAATATAATTTTATGCATGAGATGAAATTAAGCCCAATATACACGATCACTTTTTTAAAGGGGCTTATAATTCCATGTATGAGCTCCTGTAATTCTCCTATCCTTCCAGTAAAGAAACTCAATAGGAAAGGGTGGAAGATTTGTACATAATCTCATAGCTATAAATCTTCTCAAACACCCTGTTATTCAAAATTTACATAACCAATTATTTGCTATTCCTGTGGACTGCCAATACTTGTCAGTAATAGATTTATATGATGCCTTTTTCAGCATTTCTGAAAAAAATAAATAAATACCTCTTTGCTTTCACCTGAGAAGATCACGAGTTTACATGGATATACAGAGTCCCACCTATTTCTCTTAGATACTAAAAGCTGATTTAAATAATATTAAATTTTCTAGAGATTTCACTCTGACCCAATATGTGAATGAATTACTTTTATGTTCTAGGACAAAATTTACCTATTACAACCAATTGAGCCACACCAGCCAGGGTATGGCACTAAATCTTATCCCTTCCCTTGCCTGCCTTCTCTACCCCACCCCTTCTCTCTCTTCCTTTCTCCTCTTCTTATCTTCCCTTCTCCTCCCCGTCCCGCTCCTCCTTCTCCGTCTCCCCCTCTCCCCTACTCCTCCTTCTTCTTCTTTCTTCTTCTTCTTTCTTCTTCTTCTTCTTCTTCTTCTTCTTCTTCTTCTTCTTCTTCTTCTTCTCTCTCTCTCTCTCTCTCTCTCTCTCTCTCTCTCTCTCTCTCTCTCTCTCCCTCTCCTGAAAGAGCAAAGGAACAGAAAGTATTCTAGGTTGGATTTTCCCCTTGAAAATATGGTAGACATCCCAACTGTTCCTCACATTTCCTCTTCGTGGAACACAGGAAAACTGCACTTCTTTGCCCCACTGAAATTAGGCATGGCCATGTGACCATTCTGACCAGTTAAATCTAAGTGGAAGAAACATGTGTCATTGCACGTGGAAGGAATTAAGCCATGTTCTCAAATCCTGTTGGTGTGGAGATGGCAGCATTATAGGTGGAAGGATTTCCATCAGTCTGGGTTTCTGAATATCAGAGAGGAGCAGAGCCCCCATGCTAACATGTATTGAACATGTAAAATAAGTGAGAAATAACTTCTCTTGTAATCAGCCATTGAGAGAGATTGAGATATTATCTGTTACTGCAGCATAACTTAGCCCAACCTGACTAATACATAAGGAATGTTGTGGGGAGAAGGATTCAAAGCCCTTTAAAATCCCTTTGAAACCTCAGATAATGAATTCAGACTCTGCTATAGGCAAAACTGTGATCCGATATGCTATTTAGACAACTCATTGTAATCACAGAGATTCTCCGAATCCTTCTTTGATGGAAAGAACTGCTTTCTCCTTGAACACAATGTAAACGATGCATTCAGCAGGATGAGATCAGGTTATGGCATGAGGCTGACCACTTTGACATCCAGCAACCGGAGCACAGTCACTCGAGAGTCACACAATGGGGACGATAGCTCCAGACTGGAGGGTGGATGGGAGTCTGACACCCTACCTACCAGAGAGAGCTTTGTGCTCTCGGAAGGGGAGATGGAAAGGACCCTTCTCCTAGCAGATGCCAGCAAAATGTTTTGAACAAGCCAACTGCCACACACACACACACACACACACACACACACACCCACACACACACGCAATCACACTCCACCACACATACTTACTTAGTATGGATCTTAAAACTGGCAAGGAAAACCAGGCTAAGGCCTGATATGTCTGAGCTTGAGAAACTAGAGATTTTGTTCCTGATAAGGCTTACCGAACCACCAGCGGTTCTCAACCTGTGGGTCGCAACCCCTTTGGCGGTCAAACTACCCTTTCACAGGGGTCGCCTAAGACCATCCTGCATATCAGATATTTACATGATGATTCATAACAGTAGCAACATTACAGTTATGAAGTAGCAACGAAAATAATTTTATGGTTGGGTCACAACATGAGGAACTATATTTAAAGGGCCAGAAGGTGGAGAACCACTCCTAACCATTTTTTTGGGGGGGGGGGGGAGGCGCTCCTCATCTCCAGGCTTTGCCCACAAGTAAATGATCAAATCCAGGGGATCTTCAAAAGTCAAAGGACTGATGAAGAGTAGACGCTGCTTCCAGCCACAGTGGGCGGGGCTCTCTCCATAGACTCTGCCTTCAATTTCCGAAAAATGCCCTCTTGAATATTGCTCATGAAATTGAAGAGAAGGCATTTCCTGTTGCAGAGTATTTACCGCCTGGAAAAGTCACCATCCCTCTTCCCAGGCCAGAGAGATGGTCCCATTAGAAAGTGGATCTAATTGCTGAATCCTGGTTAATTCTGCTTTCCCACAATAAAATAATAATGTGGAATAGGATTGCCTGAATGTCCAGGTTGCAGTAGCCTATGATTGCAAATTAAAAACCTCAACATTCTGAAGCCCCATCTGCTCATGTAAACAGCACAGGCTCTTAAAGAGTTCACTCCCTCGAGTCTTTTGAGAATCCCCAGAAGAGTGTCTCCATAGGTGTGTCCGTGAACTGACCTTCGCCATCAGGGCTGGCGAGCCAGCTGCTGCAAGCTCCAACAGCTGCCCAATGATGCTGAGAATGGGACTCCCCTCACCAGGTCTTGGTGCCAACTTGCTGCAGCCAAAAGATGTTACGAAGTCACATTCTCCCTTTATAGGGTGTTTGGGCCCAAAGGATTACAGAGTTCAGTGAAACAGCTTTCCCAGTTTACACTCAGAACAATTCTTGGCCCCAGGATGTCCACGTGCCTCCATAGTGATTGGTTTGGGGCAGTTTCCGGTAACATGAGACCAGAATTCACATGTCATGAGGGTTGGGGGCTAAGGGGCAGCTCTCAGTTCTAGTCCAAAAGCCAGACCATTGTGTAGTATTTTACAAAGCACTTCCACAATTTTTAAAATATATTTTTATTGATTTCAGAGAGGAGGGGAGAGGGGGAGAGAGAGAAAAACATCAATGATGAGAATCATTAATCATCTGCCTCCAGCATGCCCCCTTTTGGGGATTGAGCCCACAACTGGGGCTGGCATATTCAGGGATGACCATGACTGCCAGGGGGTAGCACTTTGGGATTTCAACAGGAAGCTTGTCTGAGAGGTTACTAGGGCCCCCTTCAGCAGGCTCTGAACACTGATTTTTATTGCCCGGATCCTGTAAACCTGTGGAAAGTTCTGCACATCTTCTCAATCTCCCAACCTTTTATCAACTTTTCTAAATTTAGGTAACTTCCCTCAGGGAAAAGCTGTCCCCAATGCTGGGCTCACTTCTCTGGATTCCGGCTCCCATATCTCGGCCCTGTAATTATGCCTGTCTTGATATCTCTAATATCTTCAAGCAGGTGTGTGGGGTTTTTTTTTTTCATATTTTCTGATTTTCCCCCAACTTTTCTTGATTTCTTCTCAATGAGAAGTTTCATTTCAAATCCTCCTTCAGCCCAGTCAGTGTGGCTCAACAGTTGAGCATCGACCTGTGAACCAGAAGGTCACGGTTTGATTCCCAGTCAGGGCACATGCTCAGGTTGCAGGCTCCATCCCCAGTAGGGGGTGTGCAGAAAGCAGCCTATCAATGATTCTCTCACATCATTGATGTTTCTAGCTCTCTTTCCCTCTCCCTTTCTCTCTGAAATCAATCAAATGAAATAAAATAGCATCCTTCATGCAAACGAGTAAAGAGGAAAAATCCTTCTGCGCATTCACCAGGTCCCTAACAGCTGCGGAAAAATCACTGGACTCTGCCATTGGAAGGAAAGACAGACCTACCAGGCAGGTCTGTAAAGACTGAGTGAGACAACCTAGATGATGTGCTCAGTGGATTCCGTAGTTTTCTTCTTTGTTCCAGACTCTGAAAAGCTCAGAGCCAAATACTGATCCTTCTAACAACTTATGATTCAGAACCTTATCATCTGTCCTTTGTGGAACAATCTTAGTTCAGCTTCATGGTATTGTCTGTGTTCCAAGGGTTTCCCCTCGTTTCCTTACCTCTTTTGTTCTGCATGGATCTTTACAAGCCACTCTAACTCACTTTGATAGGAGGTGGAACATAACTGAGTTTTGAGTATTCGCTATATTTTCTGGACTCTAGTTCCTTATCATAAACAGGATTTGCAAATACTTACACCCAGACGATGGCCTGTCTTTTGAAGAGAAGAAGAGTTTCACTTTAATGAAGTTCAAATAATCGATTTGTTTCTTCTGTGGCCTGTGCTTTTGCTGTCATATCTCAAAAATATTTGGCTAACTCAAAGTCACAAATGAATTTGCTCAGGGCTTCTTTGAGAAGTTTTATAGTATAGATTGTACATTGAGATTCGTGATTCATTTTGAGTTAATTTTTACACATGAAATAAGGTGGGGATTCATTCATTTTTGCCTCCCATGCTATCTTATTATTTTAGCACCATTTCTTGAAAAGATTATTCTAGCTCCACTGAATCACCTTTGTACCTTTGTCAAAAACCAGTTGCTCATACATGTGTGGGTCTTTTTCTGGACTTTCTGTTATGTCCCACTGATTGATCTGTCTAGTTTTACACCAATACCACACTTTCTTGATGGCCATAGTCTTATATAAATCTTAAAATCAAATATTAATCCTCCAATTTGGTTCTTTGTCAAAGTTATTTTGTCTATTTTAGGTCTGTTGCATGTTAATATGAGTTTTAAAGTGAATTTGTCCATTTCTACCTTAATAAGGTTGCTAAGTTTTCATTGTGATTGCTTGGAATTTATAGATCAATTCAGAGAGAACTGACATCTTGATAATACTGAGACTTCCAACCCAAGAATCTTGCAGTAAAGCTCTTCATTATTCCTTCATCTTTCATTGCTCCCAACAGTGGTTTACAGTTTCTGATGTGGAGATACCTTTCACATCTTTTGTCCCTAATTTATGCCCAAGTATGTAAAATCTTTGATGCTATTATAGTCTTTTTTTAGAAAATAAATGTCCAATTTGTGGTAAATGGAATTACAATTGATCTGTGTACCTCGAGCTTATATTCTGCTCCCAAATGGAGCTTCCTTAATAGTTCTAGTAGCTTTTTTAAAAATATATATTTTATTGATTTTTTACAGAGTGGAAGGGAGAGGAATAGAGAGTTAGAAACATCGATGAGAGAGAAACACCGATCGGCTGCCTCCTGTACACCCCCTACTGGGGATGTGCCTGCAACCAAGGTACATGCCCTTGACTGGAATAGAACCTGGGACCCTTCATTGCACAGGCCGACGCTCTATCCACTGAGCCAAACCGGTAAGGGCTCTAGTAGCTTTTTGTAAATTCCATCAGATGATCCCACCTCGATGAGCATGTCTTCTATGAATACAGGTAGTTTTACTTCTTCGTTTCCAACCAGGATGACTTGTGTTTCTTCTTACACTGACTTGAGGTTTCATGTCCTGGAGATATAGGAACCTGAGTTTCAGTGCCAACTCTGCCGTCACTCACTATGTAATCTTTGGCAAGTCACTTTCCCTCTCTGAACCCGAGTTACTGTAAAGTGATCTGAACGTTCCTCCCCTCATTTCTAACAAGTAGTGAAGCAATGCCCTCTGAAAGGGGTTAGTGCTCCCAGTTGTAATCCACAGCTTCCTGCCTGTTGGCCTCCGAGCCCCGCCTCTTCCAGTTAAGGCCTGACTCACCGTGCTCTTGACAATTGGGCTGAACAGAGAGTGTCACCTTTTCTCCTCCCAACTTCCAGTGAAATAGCGGCGTCATTCTCTCACCATTTGTTCCGCTGCCTCCTATTGGCAAGGCCCAGTAAAATGAATAAAGGAGCTTTGTCCTCACCTCTGTGCGCCAACCTCAGACACGCCCATCTGGAAGACTCACCCCATTGGCAGGTAAAACCTGCCTCCTCATTGCCATCCAATGTCTTTTAGAAGTGGTGTTTCTAATTTTAACACTGACTTCAGTGTAGTTGACTTCTCCACTCTTTCTTGAGAGTTGAAGCTAAGTTTTCGTCAGACTTGTCAGAGAAAACCAAGAGACATGTGACTAGAAAATCTGATAGAAGAAGGGTGATAGGAAAAATCTCACAGAAAATGGGTGATTACAATGGGGAGCATGAAAGCAGAAGGTGCCTTGTTTTCAGAGGAGCATAAAAGACTTTCTCTTGCCCAGACTCGGTGGCTCAGTGGTTGAGCATTGACCTATGAACCAGGAGGTCATGGTTCGATTCCCAGTCAGGGTATTTGCCCGGGTTGCTGGCCCGATCCACAGTAGGGGTGTGCAGGAGGCAGCTGATGGATGATTCTCTCTCATCATTGATGTTTCTATTTCTTTCTCCCTCCTCCTTCCTAGATAGTCAATAAAGACATTTTTTTTAAAGAAAAGATACCAAAATGTTTGAGTAGTTACCTATGTGCAGTAGACTAATGGATGATTCTAATTTATCTTTATATTTCTCTGTATTTTTCAAATTTTCTGTATTAGGTAGTTGCTACTTGTATAATGAGAAGAAAAAAAGAAGAAAACTAGTAAAGTAATTTAAACAAACCAGGTCTCAGGCTGAGGGCTTGGAGCAGAAACCAGAGGCAGTTAGCAGAGCTCTCTCTAGAAGCCAGGGCACCAGCCTGTCTGCTGTTTCTGAAATTGGAAACACTGAACTCCTAAGCTTCAGGTTCCTTTCAGAGCAAGGTGGGGAGAAAGGATGCAAGCAGCCCAGGCCAGGATTCCGGCTCCTTACAGCCCAGGGAAATTCAAGCTGAATAACACTGATTTACTAGTTGGTCATGACAACAAATACTTGATCCAGGAATAACCTAGATCCTGGGGTGGACAGAATCCAAAAAGAAACGGCCTCAAAAGAGGGCTCATGCACTTTCCTGGGCAAGGCTCAATCACTATCTCTCGCATGTGTGTGCTCTTAACCTACAATAGAAACTTCTGCCCATTGTAATTTGTGGTGTAATCAAGATCTCTAACTCAAGCGTATGGGAACCTGAAATGAGGAAGAAAACCGAGGTACAGAGAGGACATTGCTCAAGCCAATAAGGTGAAAGTAAGGATGGGTAAAGCCCCTCCTCCAGTCACAGTCACTTTATGTGGAGGGTACAATCATGAGATCAGAGATGTGAGTGAACTAAGAGATCAGAGCTGGGAAGGTATTCCATAGCAGAAAGAAGGCCTGGGTCCCCACTTCCGTTCTTCTTCCCCAAAGGAGCAAGCAGTCCCTCGCAATATGAGATTCAAGCTCATCCCCGTCATTGTTTCTGTTCCTGAAGCATTTTTCAACACCAACCAAATATTAGGCAAAGAAAACTTTATTCGTAGAATACAATTTTTACCATACAGGATGCCACAGCTGGAAGATACACAAGTATGGGGTTGAGGAGTTGGGTGGGGTGGTCAGTAATTGTGAGGCACATCTGTCATTTTTCATTGGAACTTCTTCCACAGCTCCCACTTAGTAACCATTGTTTCCATTGACAAAACCATTGTGGCAGTCAGTAAATATGTCCTTAATTTAATAAAAGTGACTACCCACCCCAGCCACTTGTCTAGAAGTTATAGTTTGTTCACGGTTTGAAAGTATATAATGTGCCCTAGTCATAAATATTATCTACGAATTTTTAAAGACATGCACAAGTACAAAAATAAATAGATTAAATAGCAGAAATAAATAAATAAATTAACGAATAAATACATCCAACAGTACAAAAGATATCACCCAAACCATAAACCCATGATGTAGATTAAGAAAGGAAAACAATTACAATAAGGAAATAAATATTAAATAAGTAATATACACAGTGACCAGCACTAAATGATGAAGCAAAGAGATGGTGGTTTGGGGTCATGTCTCCACAGTTTTCAGGACGGGACTCGGCCAGAAATACTGTCAGTGATATCATCACTTTGCTCTTATCTCATCTCCTCCATCCATTGCAGGAGAATGTCTAGCTCTCCCAAAGCTTTCACCACCGCTTCCTGAAGTTTAAGCTGAAAGACATACAGTTGTGTAATGAGCAAATCAAAAGGAGACAACATGCGCCCCAAGATTGATCCTCTTTTTTCATTGGCAGTTCTGTTGGGGATCACAAGCAGAGCATTCTTTTCAAGATGGAAGAGCTTGAAGAAGTTATGGAACTTCAAGATCTCACAAGAGGAAGGAAAATTATTGAGTCCATCACCCTGGTCTCAAATAGGGAAACTAAGGCCGGAGGGGTAGCAGAATTAGGACTATAGCCCAAGCCTCTTGCATCACAGAGATCAAAGTAATTTGGCTGTGTTTTTTTAAAGGTGTGTGTGTGGGTGGGTGTGGGTGTGTGCGGGTGTGGGTGTGTGCGCGTGCGCTCATGCACACAGGGGTTGCTTACTCTGCATACTTCAATTGAACAAATATGTATTGTGCTAAGCACTGGGCTGGCTCGGGATCCAGAGATGAATTGTACATCCTCTACCCACAGGGCCTTTACAGTCTAGTGAAGGAGACAGGCAGAAGCAGGCAGTTAAAATGTAGTGTGGTGCCCGGCCGGCTTGGCTTAGTGGTTGAGCGTTGACCTATGACCCAAGAGGTCACTGTTCAATTCCCGGTCAGAGCACATGCCTGGGTTGCGGGCTCAATCCCCAGTGTGAGGCATGCCGGAGGCAGCTGATCAATGATTCTCTCTCATCATTGATGTTTCTATCGCTCTCCCCCTCTCCCTTCCTCTCTGGAATCAATAAAAATATATTTTTTTAAAATGTAGCATGGTGAATAAATGATGGAGTCCACACAGGACAACAGCATTTAACTCAGAGAGGTAGCAGATGTGCAAAGGCATGAGGCGAAAAACAGCATGGGGTGGGCACCGGTGAAATTGTGAGTGACTGTTTTTGAGGGCATGTGTGAGTGCATGCATGTTTGGAAGACTATAGACTCTCCTTCGTGCACCTGGAAGATCACATGTCTCTGAAGTGACTTGATGGCCATTCCCTTTTCATTCTTAAAGCATTTTTCAGAGAAAGCACCCTTCTAAGCCTGCCTGGGAGTCCCTGGGGTAGAGCAGAGGGACAGACCACATAACTTCAGAGAGCTATTACCCTGAGGGCTACAGGATTTCTCCCAGTGTGAATACCCATCCCACTCATTTATGATCTCAGTTCTGAAAACACACTCATCCCAACCAAGGCCAAAATTGCATATACCTTTTCGAAGCGACTCAGAATCTGGTTGAATTTCTCCATCGCTTCCTCCCCACAAGGGCATGTCATACGGGCATGCTGAAAAGAATGCCAAAGAATGATAGGTTTTATAAGTATTCGATTATCTGCCATTAACATGAAGTAAGTGGGAATTCTACTCTTTCTATAGGTACTCCTTTCTCATAGACAAGTCTTATCAAACCTCATCATTTGAGATCATTAACCTAGTTATCAGTAGATCAGAAAACCAGCTCTTTAGGCTCAAATACAGAGCTCATTGCTTCTTTTAGAAACAAGTAACACTGAAGGAATTTGTGATCACAGTGTCATCTGGCCTGTACCCCCTACTCAGCTCTAGTCTGCTCCCCTCCCAGAGAGTCCCTATGGAAAGAAAGAGTTGGATTCCTAGATCCTACTGAGGCCCTATCTTGATATTGAGTCCAATGGCCTAATGACTGGCTGCCTGGACCCCGGATGTACTAGAACACACACCATCAGATACCTCACCTTAATTTCGTGGATAAAAGATAATTGTCATTAACATCCAATAGCTAGCATTTTATAGTTCTTTAGACTTTTTAGATGGAACCTATACCCAAAAGTCAATAAAACTGAGTTCTTATTACCTAGTCACACGGCTCAACACAGACTATTAGAACTTTTGAACTCAGTTTTTCCATCTATTAATGGGAGTAAAAAAAAGAGCTTGGTTGCTAAGTCATTGAAGCTGTGTACTAAGATTAATCCTTTACCCAAGACCCTTACTCACACAGAGCCGAAGGTCCTTCTTGATAGTAAGAAAAGAGTTGGCGAGACTGCTGAGCTTCCGGAGGGTATGTTGGTCAAGGGGCTGATAGTTTTTGAATACCGTGCCCAGGTAGAGTCTCAGATAAAGGCGAAGGAGGCAGCACTGATCTGCAGGCTACAAAGAAGACTAGTATGTTGGTGGGGAGAAGGTGGCCAGGGACAAGACTCAAGAGTAATAGAGATGCCCCTGGCTCACATTTCCTCCCAGAACTTCTATGGGCCAAACACATACCTTTGTGTCTTGCAAGGACTCAGTTTTCAAGATTCTGAGGTCCATGATTTCATCTTCGGCTTGCTAAACAGAAAAAGACAAGAAAATGACCCGTCAGTGATGGCTGTCAGGGTCTTAGACATAGAGACCTCTTAGCCCCTCCTTGCCGTGACCCTCAGACAGTGTCCCTTTCCAAAACACTTTTAAATTATGAACTACAGATGTTTCCTGGGAATGCATCCTCCTGGTAAGGAGTCCCCAACCTGTCTCTTTTTATGGTCACACTATTGGGGGACAGAGAAAGACAAGTAGAGAAGGGGAGAAGCAGTCACAAATTGGGAGGGTGCCTCCCTCACATACCATCCTGTCCCTTATCTCAGAAAATTCAGTTTGCATTTCTTGAAGGTTTGTGGCGATCACACAGCTTCCCAAATGGAGTGTCTTCAGCCCAGCAGAAGGTGTCCAGAAGAGAGAAAACACAGCCAAGAGAAGGCAGAGGGGGAGACAAGAACTTTTCATCTTGTGCCAGAATCTGGAAACCACAGGAGCTAGGAATTCAAAGGAAAGAGCATGACTTACTGATTTCCCATCTCATGCTTTCAGAAGCCAATCTAGTCATCAGGGACGGGCCTCCCCCAGATGTCTCTTGGGGGTGAAACCTCATAGCTTTATCTGACTTCTGACAGTCGGATGCATTCATCTAACTTACTAAGGAAAACTGCTGAGCCTCCTCAAAGAGTAGCTTTCAGGTGCTCGTTCAAGGTCTGAGTGTGAATTGGTGCTACAGTTCCCAGCTCTTTTATTCTGTTCCCAGCCCAGCCCCATCGTCACTGCCCAGCAGGTAAGGCCTGGAGCAGCAGGCACTTGTAGTGAGTAGACAGAGGATGGCATCTCAGGGAAAATGTCAAAACTTGTTTGGGTGCCTTGATGTAAATCATCTTCGCTTCCAGGATGCCAGTGTAGCTCACCCTAGACCCGCAGGGAAAACCAGAACTCACAGAAGCTGTTGCTGAGCCACCAAAAACACTTGGAGAAAATTGTCTCAATTTTATGGCCACCTCAGGGCAGAGAAGCTTAGTTCTGATTGGCATTTGTCTGAGATCAGCTCAGTTATTTGAGGATAGCAGATTTATTTCAGCCCCGAAGGCAAATAGGAAGTCAATGACTTCATAATAATTCTACTGCCAGGGAAAGGCGAGATCTGATAGGCAATCATCCCAAGTCCACCTAACACTTCTCCACCCTCCTGAGCTGTTGACTCCCCAGCGCCCTCTGCAGGAAGACTTTAGTCAGGCACAACTGGGATGAATCCAAGAGCACACTCTTTCCTGGCCCTTTAACTCCTGGTGAAGATCAAGTAGGATCTGAAACACAGAGGAAAAAGGCAGGAGAAAACTAATTTCCTCTTGGGGTGAGCCTTGCTCTGTAGTGGCACTTTATAGTGTTTGCTGAGTTTTACGAAGAAATAATAATGTGCTGGGATTAGAGCAGGGGTGGGCAAACTTTTTGACTCGAGGGCCACAATGGGTTCTTAAACTGGACCGGAGGGCCGGAACAAAAGCATGGATGGAGTGTTTGTGTGAACTAATATAAATTCAAAGTAAACATCATTACATAAAAGGGTACGGTCTTTTTTTGTTTGTTTGTTTTATTCATTTCAAACGGGCCGGATCCGGCCTGCGGGCCGTAGTTTGCCCACGGCTGGATTAGAGTGAAGAAGCACTTACTTCAGGCACAAAATGTTAGGGAGCACCGAAAGTCTCAGAAATATCAATAATAATAAATTGAGATTTAAATAATCTTTTAATCATTATATTTAATCCTATATAATAAAACCCTAATATGCAAATTAACCAAACAGTGGAATGACCAGTCACTATGACACGCACTGACCACCAGGGAGCAGATGCTCAACACAGGAGCTGCTCCCTGGGGGTCAGTGCACTCCCACAGGGTGGAGCACCGCTCAGCCAGAAGCCCAGCTTGCGGCAAGGGGCCGGCCTAAGCCGGCAGGTGGACATCCCCTGAGGGGTCCTGAAATACGAGAGGGCTCAGGCTGGGCTGAGGGACACCTCCCCCTCAGTAAACAAATGTTGTGTACCAGCTTTCTAGTAGTTAATATTTTCCGCATTTCTTGATTTTACCCCAAAATTTATTTAAACAGGAAACTTTGTCTCTGATGTAAGTGGAAAATTAGTATTGCTTGCATATATATAAAAAATAGAGAAAATGCCAATTAACCGGGGCTTCGAAACGGTTCAACTGGACAGGAGGTTGCACATGCAGCATCAGGGGTGGGGCGGCAGGGGCCTCCGCACACCTGTGCTGGGGGAGGGCCTGATCAGCAGCAGCCACAGCTGCCTCAAGGGCCAGAGAGGGAGGCAGGGCCGGACGGTAGGGGGGGCAGTGCGATTTCAAATTGCACGCTGGGCTCCTAATCCTATATAATAAAAGGCTAATATGCAAATTGACCAAACAGTGGAATGACTGGTTGCTATGATGCACCCTGACCACCAGGGGGCAGAATATCAACACAGGAGCTGCCCCCCGGTGATCAGTGCACTCCCACAGGGGTAGAGCTGCTCAGCCAGAAGCCGGGCTCACCGCCTCTGCAGCAGCGCTAAGGATGTCCGGCTGCCAGAGTGGGCCTAAGCCCTCAGCTGGACATCCCTGGGGGCTCCCAGACTGCGAGAGGTTGCAAGTCAGGCTGAGGGACTCCCCCTCCCCTCCAAGTGCACAAATTTTGTGCACCGGGCCTCTAGTATTATATAAATAACTAGAGGCCCAATGCATGAAATTCGTGCAAGAGTAGGCCTTCCTTCCTCTGGATGCCAGCACCGGCTTCCCTCCTGTACCTGGAACCTGGGCTTCCTTCACAGAGGGAGGCCCCGCCCACCTGCCACACCCTGTGGGGCTATCATGGGGCGATGGCTGGGCCCCTGACCAATCGCATCCACCCTGCCTTGGCTGGCGCCACTGGGTGTCATAGCGTGGTCCCGGATGGTCGTCCAGATGGTTGTTCCACTGTTTAGCCATTTGGTCGATTTGCATATTATGCTTTTATTATCTAGGATCATACTTGTAATCTTTTAATCATTATATTTAATATTATATTTATAAATTAAATTTTATAAATATACTTAATTTATATTAACATCAAAATTAATGAAAAATCCATGATAAACAAAATATCACTATTTTAAATAAAGACAGAATCTGACCGTGCCAAGCTGAGCCCTATTGGAACTCAAGACAGAAGGGAAGATGAGTACTCCTATTTACTTAATATATACTATATGCTTTTTAAAATACATTTTTATTTATTTCAGAGAGGAAGGGAGAGGGAGAGAGAGAGATAGAAACATCAATGATGTGAGAGAATCATTGGTCAGCTGCCTCCTGCACGTCCCCTACTGGGGATTGGGCCTGCAACCCGGGCATGTGCCCTGACCGGGAATCAAACCATGGCCTCCTGGTTCATAGGTCGATGCTCAACCACTGAACCACACCAGCCAGGCTACACTACATGTTTTTATGTATCTTTCGTGATTAATTTTTCCCCAGAAGTACATATATGATGAAAATACAGGTGATGAGTCTTCACCAAGAAAGTAAAATTATAATAAATTATGTATGGGGCATAAATAAATATTTAAATTTACCATAATGTTGTGAGTTGTAATATAGCTACTTTTAAATTTTTCAATATTTTTCAACTACTTTAATGTTTTGGGAAAATAACATCCATAAAACACATAAAAACATATGTAATGGGGTGTACATCTTTCCTCTTGCCTTAGGCTCCCATATGCTGGCACACACTGATCATCATTACCACGTATTGAATTTTTCCTATGTACCAGGCAATATGCCAGGTATATTTTATATCCATGTCCACCTGAGATACAGCCAAATGTAGGCAAAAGAAATAAACAAACTGAACCCCCCAAAATCTGAAAGAACTCTGGGTTTGGAGACAAGAGAACTGGGTTCATGTCCCTCCCTACAAGTTCCCATCAGTGTAGGTTGTTCCAGTTTGCCCAGAACCGAGAAAGTTGCCAAAACACAGGACTTCAGTTTTAAAACTGGAAAAGTCACAGGTAAACCGGACCAGTGAGTCACCCTACATCTATTGGGCCTTAGGCAAGTCCATTCACCTCTCTGAGTTTTGTTTTCTCAGCCCCAAAATGATGACAATTAAACATACCCCAGAAACTTGTTTTGACATTTAAATAAAATAAAGCCTAATTTATACACCTGCCTATAGTGAGTGGTTAATTCGTTTTAAATAAAGAATGATGTTAGTTTGCCCTGAACATAGTAAGTGTATAGTAAATATATGATAAATTAAACAATTCAACCAGTATTTATTGAGCACCTACTGTCTTGAATATTGTGCTAGGTACTGAAGTACAAAGATAAACATGGAAATTCCCACCCTCCAGGGTATATTTTGTCCTAATGGAAAGGGCTCCTTTAGATGTGACCTTGTACACATCGAGGTAGATGACTGGCAGAACTGGGCTGGTTAGATGGTGTTGATAGAGGGCAAGTTCTCTTACCTGAACTCAGAACCGGCTGTTGCTGCTGATCTCCTAGGAGTCTGTTTCAAAGCTAAGAGGCTTCCAATTATTTATAGATGTGTCACAGGAAGGAAGTGAGCTCCCATAGGTGAGAAGTGAAACTCCCTTGGAAATTCTCTGATGCATGGCACTTCCTCCCATCCAAAGACAGTTTAATTGTTGGCTGGATTACCTCAACACTTCCAAAAAGCACTTCTTATGAGGTTACTGGTTGTAATTATTGGATAAAAGATATGCTCTTTTTTTCCTGGTTTCTTTCTAAAGATAATTAGGGCTAAAAAAAAAGATGACCGAATTACAGAACTGTAAGGTGTTTTTGCCCTCCTTTAATTCCAATTTTCCTTAACCAGGCTTCTCCCCAACCTCAGACATGGTGGGCTGCCTCCTGCTGTTCCTCCTTTACTCTTGCTATTCCCCCCATTTCCCTCCAACCATGGCCACCCTTGTTTCTCTCCCATTTCCCTCCAACCATGGCCACCCTTGTTTCTCTCCCATTTCCCTCCAACCATGGCCACACTTGTTTCTCTCCCATTTCCCTCCAACCATGGCCACCCTTGTTTCTCTCCATTCAGTATTAAAGAGTGGGCCCCAATTCTTTATTCCTAAACTACTTTATTTTTTAATATATTTTATTGATTTCAGAGAGGAAGGGAGAGGGTAAGGGAGATAGAGGCATCAATGATGAGAGAGAATCATCAAGCATCTGCCTCCTGCGTGTGCCCCCACTGGGAATCGAACCTTGACCTCCTAGTTCATAGGTCGACGCTCAACATAAACTACTATTCATAAACTACTTTAAACCACGCCGACCGCTTTCCTCTCTGACTGCCAAGAGCAGGTTTTTCTTTGGCACGTGAAAGAGTGTGATGTTGCCTTCTGTTTCATGGGCCTTCGCCTTTTCTCCCTGAGGACGTGGAAAGGTTTTCTTATACAGGGACTAATCTATCCAGTTTAATGTTTCAAAATTTTTCAAGATGGTAGAGATTATTATACTATATCCCTTTCCAACTTATTTTCTACTCAATATCTATGACTCTAAAGTCCTGCATTTGAGTCCCAGGATTCTACAGTTTAGAGAATGACTTTGACATATTATTTCATCTTTTTGGATTGCAGTTTACATATCTGTAAAATGAGAGCAATATTTTATTTTATAATGTTTTATAAAATATTGTACATGAGATAATGTATAAATTCCTTTCCAGTTCTGACATTCAATGTCACCATGATTCTTTGTTATTCTGCCTTTTGGGTCAGGGCACTCTCTTTCATGTCTTTTAATGTCTCCTGAAGTTCCTCAAAATGAAGACCATAACTTTTCATCCTAATGTTTGATACACATTAAAAATATGTGTGAACATCTAATCTAAATATCTCTTGAGCTCATACTTGTTTTATTTTTTTTATTTTACTTTATTTCTTATTGTTGATACTATACAGATATCCCCATTTTTCCCTTCTTTGCCTACCTCCTACTACCCTCCTCTTCCCTCTGGCCATGACCACACTGTTGTCTGTGTCAATGGGCTATGCATATATGTTACCTGGCTCCTTCGCCTTCTTTCATCCAGTCCTCTACTCTACCTTCCCCTCTGTCTTTTTTTTTTATCATTGGTGATAAGTGAACAATTTCTCTTGATCAGCCATAAGTGATTAAAGTAAAATTGAAAAACATGATCTGACAAGAATACTTTAAATCAAGACTTTCAGGAAATATAAGCAGGACCCATGCCAGTCAATTCCTTTTCATTAGCCAAGAAGAACCCAAATGCTTTATGTTAACTTACTTGCAATGATTAATTAAACATATTCATGTTCAATCCCCCCAATTTAACTTGAATAACCAATTGTCTCCTTTTCCTGTATCAAAAGGCTTTATTCTTTTAAAATCCATTGAATAGATCCCATTCCATTCTCCGTACAGACAGCAATTTATTGTTCACTTCTGTGCTGAGCCAGCATGGCCATGGGTGAACCTGAGAGGGGGTGATGAAGGATTTAGAAAAGACAGACAAGAGATAAAAGCTGAGGCTGGGTGGGACGATGCCCTCTCTGATGGAGAGACAGCATCATGGCATGTAAGCCAAGTCTTTATTTTATAGCCAGATTCCACGAGACAAAGTAAGGGTGTGGTCAAGATGTTAACAATGTTCTAATCTACTCAATTATATGCACCTGAACTCTATCATCACTCAGCCATGTGGGACCACAGGTTCGGACCATAAGCTCAAGCTTACAACCATAGCCTTTGGCTATAATTGTGCTGGGAGGGCTTTGCCCTTCAAGCTGGGACTTGCATGTGGCTTTGCCAGAAAGGATCCTGCCCTCTCATTAATCCCAGGTTTAACCTGTCCAAAAGCTGAAGCCGCTCTCCACACACTTCCTCTATAAAAGTTTTCCTACCTCACCCTAACCATTCTCTCTATCTCCACCACCAATTCCCAAGGCAAAAATGATTCCTCCCAGAAAGATATTTAACTATAGCCTCAATGAGTGGTAGTAGAGAGTGATGTGGGTGAACTTAAGAGCATTTAAGTACATTTTTTAAAAAATAGAGGCCAATTAAACATGTAGGAGGAATCTAGGAAAGTAAAAATATAGCTAGACTGACAACATGCATTTTCCATCTGTGTAGGTCAGAACTATCTGATATTGGCACTGTCATATGGTTCAACCTAACATTATTATTATTATTATTATTATTATTATTATTATGTATGGATTTTCCTGAACCTGGGGTAACTATTAATTACTCTATACACTATAATCATTTTTATATGTATATAGATATATGTGTGTATGTGTTAAGGGCCGCTGGCAAAAAAACACTCGGTTTAATTATGCCAGCTGAAACACAGAGTGAAGGCAGAGCCACGCCCTGAGGGCAGACCAGGTCAACAGACTGAGACACCACTCAGTTTAACCTTCCCGCTCAGTGTTAAGGGGATGGATCTCATGATGTTGCCAGGAAATCAAGGCCCACCTAGATGTGATGTAACTTCCTGTTATTCGAGTATAAATAAATCTGCTTGCGGTGCTGAGGCTCTCTCTCTGTCTGTCCCTCGAATCAGAGGGCAGATGCCACACCCGGCCCAAGCTTCTATTCTATTTTTGTGTCTGTCTTTTCATTTTTCTTTAATCCCAAAAGCGCCTCCTACTTAAACGAACCGGTTCATGTCTCTCTCTCCAGTAACTATTAATTACTCTGTACACTATAATCATTTTTGTATGTGTATGTGTATGTGTGTGTGTATAAGTATATATATGTATGTATATAAATGCGGGACGCGGAGAAGAGACCCCAGCCCGGCATAAAAATATAGTTAGACTGACCACATGCATTTTCCATCTGTGTAGGTCAGAACTATCTGATATTGGCACTGTCATATGGTTCAACCTAAAATTATTATAATAATGTATAGATTTTCCTGAACCTGGTACCTGGGGTAACTATTAATTATTCTGTACACTATAATCATTTTTGTATGTGTATGTGTATGTGTGTGTATATGTATATATATGTATGTATATAAATGTATGCATATATGTATATATAATATATAATATATAATGTATATATAGTATATAACATAATGTATATAATATATAATGTATATATAGTATATAACATATAATGTATATACGCTAATACATATTTAATGTAGATATTATCATAAAATCCCACTAAGAACATAAACTCCTTAAGGCTATAAGTGTGTCTGCCTTACCACCCCTATATTACAAACACCTGGAATGGGTCCTAGTCTATGGTAAGTTTTGGATAAATGTATGCTAAATATATTGTTCTTTCTATGGGACAGGTATTTTTTTTCCTATGAGACAGGTCTTATAGCCCAATCTTCTGACAAAGAAACATAAGCTTAATAGTTGAATGGGTTGCCCAAGTTCACCCAGCCAGTAGTAACGGAATGTACTGAAAATATAACCTCTCCTCCTACCGTTGATGTGAGGATAACGAGGCCCAGGGGGCAACATGAAGATTAAGGTGAGTTAGTGGCAGAATGGAAACTTCCATCTAAGTCTCTTGATTTTTAATTCATTACTCTGTGCATTAAACTGTGTGTCTTCAGGGACAAGAGGACCTAGAAGAGCAGTGGGAATGGGGGTGCCAGGAAACAGGGCTCCTCGTTCTATTTCAGGGCCTACTTATAAGAGTCCCAACAGTCTGTTCAGTGAGAAGAGACTACGCATCTCATCTGTCTGAGAAACTCTGAAATTCACACTGAATCTATAATAATAGGAAGAACCTAGCACTTTCCATCATCCTCCCAGGAATCTGGTGTGGGGAGCCGATATAGGATTAAGCCTTGGACTGACCTGTTGGCAAAGTCACAAACAAGTCCCAGCTTAAAGGGCACAGTCCTCTTTTTTTTTTTCCTTTTTTTTAAAAAATATATTTTATTGATTTTTTACAGAGAGGAAGGGAGAGAGATAGAGAGCCAGAAACATTAATGAGAGAGAAACATCGATCAGCTGTCTCCTGCACATCCCCCACTGGGGAAATGCCCGCAACCCAGGTACATGCCCTTGACCAGAATCGAACCTGGGACCCCTCAGTCCGCAGGCCGATGCTCTATCCACTGAGCCAAACCGGTTTCGGCCACAGTCCTCTTAAGCATAATTAGGCTTGACCTTATGACGCTCCCTAGATCTTACCTGGGAAGCTAATGGGCTGAGGAAAGTGCAACAAGAACAAAAACAAGTGAAAACAAGTGAAACTCACAAGAACAGTGTAACTTTGGAAACCACTACCTTGTTTACCTCTGACTATAAAATAAAGGCTCAGATTGCCTCCGGATCTTTCTCTGTGGCCTCAGCCAGGCACAGGAAGATCCATGGGAGTTCTGAATGCTGTCTCCGTGTAAAACATTCTTCGCTGACTCCATCCACACCTTTGGGAATCCCTGGACCCCCGGGGCTGGACCCCGGCAATCCGGAATCACTGGGGTGATTCTATCCTATCATAAGCAATACCCAGCTGCCTAAGCATCCATCTGCTAGGCAGGGCACTTTCAGGCAGTGATGGAGTCCATGGAGCAAACAATGAGTTGTTGCAACCTGTCCTCAAGTCCTGAAATCAGAAGGTTTTCAAACTTCCCAATATAATGGAATTCACTGCCTCCTTGGACAATTAATTTTAATCACATCATGTCTAAGAACCAGTTCATTCAGCACTGGAAATGATTAGCAGAAATGGCGTTGCCCTGCCAGTGTGGCTCAGTGCTTGAGCATCAGCCCAGGAACCAGGAGGTCACAGTTTGACTCAGATCAGAGTGCATGCCCAGGTTGTGTGTGGGCTCGATCCCCAGTAGGCGGCGTGCAGGAGGCAGCCAATCAATGATTCTCTCTCATTATTGATGTTTTATTTTTCTCTCCCTCTCTCTCCCTCTCTGAAATCAATAAAAACATATTTTTCAAAGTATATGGAACATATAAAACAATCTCTAATTTTTTAAAAAAATGGTGTTACTATTTAATAATTCTCAACTTTTCTAATCTTATTTCCCAGAAACACTGTTGTGGGAACTAGCCAGTGAGACAAAGCAAAAGGCACCGGCCAGGCCAACAGAGCTTTCCTCTAGGTCTGCACCCCTACGAGGCCCTGGGCCAAGTCCCTGCTGGGGGCGCTTGCAGCTTCTGTGCGGCCAGCCAGGCTCCAGGCAGCTCCCTGACTCTCCCTGCTGCTCAGACACCCCTCCGACAGGCTCTCCTGCAGTCTGTCCTCCCTCCATCACAGACTCTTCCCAGTGGAGGACTGTCCCTTGACCCTATCCGAATCTTGCTTCGCTCATGCCAGCAGGATCCCTGGCACATGAATCGCTTGGCCTTCCCCAGGCAGCTGTGAACGAATGTCTGCCTGTGAGTGGCAGAAGCAAACCCTGTGAGTGGCAGAAGCAAACGGCTCAAATGAGATGCGGGGGGGGGGGGGGGGGGGGGGGCAGGGGCGGAGAAATAAGGGTGCATTTCGTGAGCACACGAAGCTAACTTTAGGAAGTGGGGTTTCAAAACTGGGGGTCAGCCTATAACCAGTGCCAGGTAATTATAAAGATAAGCTGGGCGGAGGAGAAAGGAGAGTCCCTTCTTAGGAAATAAACTCGGCTTCCTCACCAGGGCATTTTGGGGCAGGAAACAGTTGTCTAGAAACCAAGGAAGCCCGGCCACTCCTTTTTCCCCACGGCAAGTCCTGAGCTCGCAGTTCAGCGTCTTCCCCGTCTGCATGGAGGGCATCATCGTTGCTGGCATCTGAGCTGCCTGCCAGTTGCATCACTTTGCAGGGAAACCCTGGCATCCTCGTTCTGAGGAGGAAGGACCTCGCTCACTGGGAGCCTTGCCTGGCAGCCCTGCCACCTCCCTGCAGGGCGGGGATAGGTGGAGCAGCCGGACTATCAGGAGTGTACTTTTCGTACTTTTCGGTTCCCCGTGCTCAAAGCCAACAGAATGAGTGACGTCATTTCCTTTTCCAGCGTTTTTTCCATCTTGCTCTGTTTAACCAGCTCAACTTGCTGTCATTCTTTCTCCAGAGAATTCCTGTAACTTAGCGGAGTCCCCAGAATTGGCCACTTCCTCCCGCTCCAGCTGCAGAGTGGGAGCCCCTGGAAAATCCTCTCCCAGACATGAAGTCTGGGAACAAAACTCCAGCCTTAGCCTTGATTGAGCACTTTCCTTACCTGGGAAGATGGGGCTATAGGCAATTCCTTTCCTTTTAATTCCACAAACAAGCAAGGAGACTCTCCGTGTGCCCGCACCGAACAAAATGGCCCAAAGGTACCAAAGTGGACAAGACATGGGCGCTTGGGACCTCAGAGCATGGTAGGGGAACAGACCCTCTAACGCAGGGGTTCTTAGCCTGGGAAAGGGGGATGGGGAAAAAAATCATCCTTTTTTGCTTTTTCCACTAACCTCTGTTCACAGCATTTCCTTCCATTATGTGGCTGGGAAACAAACATAAACCGCAATAGAATTCGCAGCACCTGTGAACCTGTCCCTGCTAGAAATACAGCTATTTGCTATCCTATGCCAGCTGCTTCAGGCACCCCAAAATATCATTATGTTCCTTACAACTTAGACATGTCAGTAGTATATAGGCCCACTGCTGTCATTCTTTCTCCAGAGAATTCCGGTAACATAGCAGGGTCCCCCAAACTGGGACACAGAGAGGTTAAATAACTTACCTGAAGTCGCACAGCTCAGCAGCAGCAAAGCCAGGGGCTTCGAATCCAGGCAACCTGGTGCTGTGCTGGGCTGCATATCTGGCGCTTTGGCCAGACTGGTCATGCTGTGCTGTCTGTTCCTAAAACACATAGATAGGAAGGTACTGACATCAGGCCAGGCCTTGAGATATGGTCTCATGGCCCCTTCCCAGCATGCAGGCCTTCTTTCTCAGAAGGCCCGGAAGTCTCATTCCAAATTTGGGAGACCAAAGACTGGAAAAAGTATAAATAAAGAGAGTTTCCTCCATATTGGGGGCCCAGAATTTGAAAGACACATTTTTCTCTGGGCCTCCACAGAATTGAATAATAAAATGTAACTCTTGCAGTCAGCGCTGCAGTTCAGCCTCTGCTTCGGCAGGGTGCTGTAACTGTAGTCAGCTGGCCAGCTTAATAAAGGCTCTTAAATTTAAATTCTGAGTCGGTGGTCTATCTCGCTGAGTGAATCCATAACAGTGCCAGAATGAACTACAACAAGCATGTCAAACTCGCGGTCCACGGGCCGCATGCCTCGTTTATTTGGCCTGTGTTAGCCTTTGAGTTTGACATGCTGGACCTACAGTGTCAACAACAATGTACACATGTTGACGCTCAGAATGCGCCAGGCACTGAGGTGAAAACATTGCTCACGCCTTCTCCTTTACTCCTCATAATAAGGTAAAGGCCGCCCAATTAAATGGATGAAGAAGTGTGAAGCTTAGTAAGTTCCAACGACACACCTAGAGTCATACAGCTCTAGTTATGGAACTGGGATCTGTGAAATTAAACAAGGAAGTCGTCAGACTGAGGTGAGGCTAATGCCATGGCAGCCTGATAAGCAATCTATAACCTAAGCCTGGCAATGCCTCAAGTCATGAAATCAAGGGCAGCCAGTCCCTGACAGCCACTCGGGCTTTACGCTGTAGCCAGTCAATTTCCTTTCTTGGCTTCTGCACCTTCTCTCTCTGAGTCTTTCTCCTGGATCCTGTGGGCAGAGCGCTCCTTCTGGTCCGGCACTGCCTGATTCCAATAAACACTGATTTGCTCAAATAAACTTGTAAAGTTTTTGATGTGCCTCCATTTACCTTTTAATAGTTCCAAACTCAGGGAGTCCTGCTCCAAAGCCTGGGTCCTCCATCAGGATGCAATGCGGCCTGCTCATCTTGCATGCATGATGGGAGTTTGGGAGGGAGGAGCCTTACTGGTGGAAGGAGCTGTGCCTGCATGAAGGGCAGGTTGTTACATGGATGGCTGTAGAGGAGGAGAAGGGGAGGAGAGGGAAGGCAAAGAAGGGGGAGAGAGGGGGGAGGAGAAAAAGAAGAGGGGGAGGGAGGAAGGATTATCTCTTGCCTGCCTACCTCACTTTGCCCACTTCTCTTGTCTACCTGTCCTTTCCCTCCATCCAGACTTGAAGAATGTGTCCTGACTCTGATTGTCCACAGAGTTGTGTTTTTGGTGGTGTTTCTTATTTGTTTGTTTGTTTGTTTGTTTGTTTTTATTGATTTCAGAGAGGAAAAGAGAGGGAGAGATAGAAACATCAATGATGAGAGAGAAGCATTGATTGGCTGCCTCCTGCATGCCAGTAGGCTGTCCCCTACTGGGGATCCATCCCGCAACCCAGGCATGTGCCCTGACCAGGTTCAGAGGTCCACACTCAGCTACTGGTGTTGTTGTTTCTTGTTTTTGTTTTCACAGAGTTGGTGCTTAATAAATACCTGCTAAGGAGCCAAGTGTAAAATTCTTTCCCAAACCATTTCTTCTCCATCCTCCATCAGCTCCTAGCAGCACCCTTGAGAAATCTAGGGCTCACCTTTAACCGCCAAGGTGCAGGGGGAGGGAGCCCATAGCTCGTGCAGGACTGTGCCAGGCACTCAGAGGTGACCTGCCCCCATCAATTCAGGACAGAAGCTCTTTACACTACACCAGGCAGCCTCCCCCTGCTGGGGCTACTGTGGGGGGCATGTGGTTGAGGGGCTTCTCCTCACTTGGTGCTCACAGAATCACATTGAGACTGGTGTGTTATCTCCATTCTACAGAGGAGGACCCGGAAACTTAAGGGCATACGTAATTTGCTCAAAGTCAATAAGATTGGAACCAAGCTGTTCTGACTTCAGGAATCCTGCCCTGTCCACTAAAGCACACTCTGTGAAATCTCCTTCTCAGGTGGAATAAGAAAGGATGCTTCGGCCAACCGGTCACAGTAGAGATACCGACCCAGAAAGGCGAGTATAAAGTGCCTATCTCAGCAACTGGCACGTGACAGATGCCCAGTAAGTGTCAGCTGTCATTGTCCTTAACCATCTGAGGAGGATCCATCTAGAAGTTGGTGCCCATTTTGTCCTCTCTCCACTGTAGCCTGGGCTCAAACTCCTCTACCCAGGATACCCCAGCTTTGTCACCATGACAACCATCCCTCTGTCAGAAACACTCTTCTCTAGCCCGACATATACACCCATGGAGACTTAGAGTCAGAGAAGATGTTTCTAGGTTGAGAGCAGTAAGAAAGAGAGGACAGAGAGAGACAAAGACAAAGTCAGGCAGAAAGAAAAGGCAATGACACAGAGAAAGAGGAGGAAAAGCAGAGTGATGTCCAGGAGTCGGTGGTCAGAAGCCCTCCATCCATCTTCCCGATCCTTATGCAGAGGACAGGGTGCTGGATGGAGACTTTAGAGACCCAGTTTGGAACCCTTCTCTAGTCTCATCCCTCTCTAGGCCTCGTTATGTTCTTTAAGGCCCCATTCATTTCTAATAGTTGCCATTTATGATTCCTTAACTGAGCTCCCCCCCCCCCACCCCAATCAGAAGTCACTTTCAGTAATTGATTAAAAAAACAGAGTTTATTAAGAAAAATCAGTCAGTACAATATGCACTACAGGATATCGCTCAGCTCACATCACGGACATGGGATAAACAAGCTCACAATAAATTAGGGGGAAGCCAGCCCTTTTCCTCCAGGATGGCCCATGAGACCTTTCAAAGGAACATATTTCATTATAAATATGACAGTAGACTAGTAGGTTATGTCAGGTGGGGTCAGACAGCCTGGGACTCCCGGCTACAGGGTGAGATCCGTCCAAACCTAGATTTTGCCCTACAATCCCTCAGCCCCAGAGGAGAGAATTCCAAATCTGCAGAGAAGTTGCTTCAAAATCATGCTCATTTGCATTAAAATGGGGTCATCCCCATCTCCCTGCCCTTCAATGTAGGCCAAGCATGTCAAACTCAAAGGTTACCACGGGCCAAATAGACGAGGCATGAGGCCCCCGGGCCACAAGTTTGACATGCTTGAGGCTGTCTCCTGGAAACCTCCCAAGCTGTTCACCTGGGCAACCAGATTCTCTGTGTCAGGCGGCAGGAGTTCCTTGATGATTCTTGTCGATCCAGGCCAGGAAGACGTCCAGCTCTCCCAGAGACTTGAGGGCAGCAGACCTGACCTCCAGCTGGAACCAAGGAGACCATGAGAACATGCCTTTCAGACCCTATAATCATTTCAAACCACTATCCCCATGTTCTGGTCCCCACGAGGTTTTCTTTTAGTTCATCCGTTATATTTGCAGAGTATACAGACCCCAAATAATTTTCCCAACAGGCAACCCAAATTGTTTGCCACAAACAAACAGTTAAATCATCTCAGAAACTTATCAAAATTAAAAATTCTTCATTCTTTGCCCCTTGTTTTTCTTTTTCCTCTTTTTTAAGTAGATATCTTTATTGATTTCAAAGAGGAAGGGAGAGGGAGAGAGAGAGAGAGAAACATCAATGAGGAAAGAGAGACACTGCTAGGCTGCCTCCTGCATGCCCCACACTTGGGATCGCGCCCACACCTGGGCATGTGCCCTGACCAGGAATCAAACTGTGAGTTCCTATTTCATAGGTTGACGCTCAACCACTGAGCCATGCCAGCCAGACTTTTTCCTGTTTTTCACGGGGGGAAAAAAATTGCCTTTCTGGAGAGTTCTTTTGCTTTTTGCTTTTTCAAATTAGCTTTAAGAGGTCTCGATCCCAGGGTGCTGTGCAGTGAGTAGGGAGAGCTTGTTTTCCCCTTTGGACATATGAAAGCACCAAAGTCCCTAAGTAGTGTCCTACCCAAAGTCACACAACCGGTAGTGGGACTAGAACCCAAGTCTCCTGACCTCCTCCATCTCCTCTTCAGCAGACTAAAAGTATATCCTGTAGAACCAGAAGGCATGGGATCGAGTCCTACCTTCACCACTTCGTTGCAATATAAACTTAGTGAAGTTTCTTATCCTGTTTGTGCCTCAGTTTCCTAATTTGTCAAACGCCGATAACAGCTCATCTCAATGTTGTAAGCACCAAACGTGTTTATACCAGCACTGAGCTTAGAACAATACTTGACTCATAACAAGAACAGTAGGACTCTTAGCCATTGTTATAACATTATCCTATGGGCCTCTCCATAAGGAAGCAGAGCTTTAACAGCTCTCCCCACCTCCTTGCTATTCCAATGACTAGCATCTCTAGAGAGTGTGGTTGAAATGCGAAATCTCGGGCCTCATTCCAAACCAATGGAGCCAGAATCTGCATTTTCACAAAAATCTCCAAATGATGCACATAAGAAGCATCGCTTCCACCTCCACCTGTGTATGAGCAGGGTGCTCTTCTGCACCACACAGAATGCTCATGACCGTTCCTGGCCACACTGACACCTGGCAGGTAACATGCTTCATGCATAACAGCTTCCAATTCACTGGAGATCTCGCTTCCTCCGGATCACCCCCATCTTAAGCAGTATGTGCTTTCCCCCCAAACTTAACATGGGTTAGACCTGATATGTGAGGGCGTAAGAAGACAGGGGAGGGATGTGGGGGAGGGGAGCCCAGGACCTTAGCAAATCAGGTCAGACCAACACTCCCTTTTCAGCCACACACACAGCTCGGGAGACCTGCGATAAATACTTGCTGGTGAGTGGATGAGTGTGAGTGGAGTGGAGGCAGAGGGTGGTGCACGCCCACTTGTCATCCCCATCGTCCCCGTCTTCTTCCCCGTCCTCACCTGATTGTAGTTGTCATGGATGATTCTGGTTGCATTGGCGGCTTCCTGCCCGCAGTGACACAGCCTCTGCTCCTGCTGATAAAATGGAGGCAGCACCCATGAGAGAACCTTCCCATCCTGGCCCACCCTTTCAACCGCCTCCCCTCTTGTGATGTTTCTCCTTTCGCCCAAGGTGAGCGCCAGGTAAATAAACTCAGTGTGGAGCAGCAGGGGAGCAAGGCCTGTTTGTAGTCACCCTGTGTTTGACCAGAGCTTTGGCTTCCTCTGGGTTGACAGACTGGAAGAGTCAGGAGAGTAGGTGCCAAATCCGTCTTGTTCCCACTCTGAATGCAGTGCCCCACAAGGCAGGCACCCAATAGATATTTGTTGGGTTCGTTAATTAAATAATTGACTCAATGAATCTTACTGTAAGTGGGACAGGGGTCATGATTCCTAAGTTTTAGACTCTGACACACAGAGGTGAAGTAACCTGCCACCAATCACACAGGAAACCCTTGGCAGGGATGGGGCTACAGCCCAGGGTTTCTGCTGTCCTACGTTTTCGTTGGTTTATTTGAGTTTGGTTTTATTTCTGATGTTTGATTTTAATAGATAATAATGAATTACAGGGGATCCTTAGGGGAAGGCTATACCGGGGACCTACCCAGAGGTTATGAAAACCCCGAAGGGCCAGAAACAAAGACAGCAGGGGTGTGCCTAGGACAGTGATGGCAAACCTTTTGAGCTCGGCGTGTCAGCATTTTGAAAAACCCTAACTTAACTCTGGTGCCGTGTCACATATAGAAATTTTTTGATATTTGCAACCATAGTAAAACAAAGACTTATATTTTTGATATTTATTTTATATATTTAAATGCCATTTAACAAAGAAAAATCAACCAAAAAAATGAGTTCACGTGTCACCTCTGACACGCGTATCATAGGTTCGCCATCACTGGCCTAGGATAAGACTGGAATGCCCCTCTCACAGGCCAGTCCTGGGGTCACCTAAGTGATACGTTGACATAAGTGGTCACCCCAGGAGGACTCTCCTTAAGGAAACTCGGGTCTGGTAAGGTGTTGGCAGGGAGGACGCCTGGGCAAGGAGTGACCACTGGAAGAGGCTCCTGACAGGTCTCCCCATGGCAGATGAGGGAGGGGATGTCCCTTGCCTTAGGGAACCACGTGAGAAGGTGACTGGGGCCAGCACATCCTGGGCTCTCCCCAGCAGACAGCGCGCAGATGCTGGGAGTGCTGATGTGGGGACTCACGCATTGCTGCAGAACCTTCTGCATGTAGAGGAAAGAGTTGGCGATGCTGCTGATTTTTCTCAGGATCTGGGGGCTCAGCTCCTGGTGGTCCTTGAACACCCTGTCCACGTAAAACGCCAGGAGGTTCTTGGTCACACAGCACACATCTAAGGGCTACAGATATGAATTATCAGAGAAGTCCAGGGTCCTCTCTTCTTTATTATCTTGGAGACCAACGTGGCCTATTTGATTGAATAGGAGCAGCAAGGACCAAGATAACTAAAAGTTATTTTTTTAAATTCATATTGGTTTCAGAGTGTCCATCCCTTGGCACACTGAAGCTACTAATGATGAAGGCACTGAGGAGAGATTGTGGTTCACCCACTCTTTGTATAGGGCCAGGAGATATATTAATAAGGGATGGAGCCCAGTCAGAGACTAGATTCTCTGTACAGCATCCCCAACAGGTTATCACTCAGTTCTGTTTGGACCCCTCCAGGAACCAGGCATCTTTTGAAAGCAGCTTTCCTGAAAAGCACTTCCTTATATTGTGCAGAAGTCTGCCCCTCTGTAATGTCTCCCTTCGGACAACCTGGATTTATTCAATGACTGTTGCTTACCAGGCATATGCTGGGCACATATTCCTTCTGTCGCAATGGCATTCCTTCTATTGCAATACTCGGCTCTCCTGCAGTCTGTCCTTTCTAAACCGCAGGGATCATTTGATGGGACTGGGATATGCAAGAATGGAAACTGACCGCTGTGGCAATGCTGCATCTGGGCAGGTCCGCAGCTGGCAGAGGGCAGATCTCTCTAAGGAAGGGCTCCTGAACTCCCAGAGCACAGCTCAGAGCAGCTGGCCAGGCTGAGTTTCCTTCTAGCAGCCTGAGATCAGTGAGTTACTCTGCAGGAGACTTATAGCTCTGAGTTTGAGGAGGGAGGGGTCTACAGCAGAGATAGAGCCTTCATCTGCATTAGCATCAATGCAGCAAAACCTCCTTGGCCCCAGGGGTAGCTTTTCCTGGATGGCAAACTCTACTTGCCACACACACACACACAAAATGCTTCTCTTCCAGCACCCCTGCCAGTTCCCTTAACCGAAGGGGCTAAAGTGGCACCTCTCCTTTATCAGGGAGGAAAAGAGGGAGACAAAAATGTGATGAAGCCCGGCCGGCATGGCTCAGTGGTTGAGCATGGACCTATGAACCAGAAGGGCATGGTTCGATTCCCGGTCAGGGCCTATGCCTGGGTTGTGGGCTCAATCCCCAGTTTGGAGAGTGCAGGAGGCAGCCTCTCAATGATTCTCCCTCTCCCTTCCTCTCTGAAATCAATACAAATTTAAAAGTTAACACACAAAAAAATGTGATAAAGACCTGAATCCTCATGGACCCTTTTCTCACGTCCCATCAGCTATTTCTAGACCTTGAGAGAAGAATGTGGAGACAGAGGCATGAGACGTGGGGCTCTATTCCTGGCCCACCAGGAACTTGTCATTCTCCCTCGCAAGGTATCAATTTGGTCATTTGAAAATTGTGGTTTCGGAATAGGTAATCTTTAGGGTCATTTCCAGCTGTGATATCTAATGAGTTTTTTGGACAGCTGGCTGGAATAGTAGTCAGTAAAAGGCTGCACATCTGTTACCACAAATAAACCAGGCCCAGTACTGACTGGAAGAATTATCCGGTGCAGAGAAGCCTGAGGAGAAATAGTAAATCATTGCAGATATAATGTATTCTCTGCCACATACATACTGAAAAATAAGATCTTCCTAGAATTCTTACAAGAACTGAAGGAGCTCACTTTTAAAGGCATTTCTCAGTGACCCCTTCTGTAAAGTGAATGATCACCTCAAAAGTCTTGTAATACACTCTCATCAGCTCTGGTCTGGACCATTGGACGGGACTCACGGGCTTTCCTGCCTCGGTCTGTCCATTGCAAAGAACCCCCATCAGACCACCTTCCTATAAGTTTTGTGGTCATACAGCCTTTGGCTCAGAAACCTACAGCGACTCCTGTTGCCTCTGCTATAAGCCCGAGGCTTAGCCTGTCATGGAAGGTTCTTGGGAAAATGACTCCAGTGTATTTTTCCACCTCATCCTCTTTCTCTCGCCTTCCTGTCCCTTGCGCTACAAGCCTGGTTGCCTCACCGTCCCCTGACACACCCATCGATCGTGTACACCCATTCTCCCATGCAGCCCAAACCCCTTCCTTCCTTTTATCCACTAACCCGCGGCCTACTCAGCCTGTAGGTCACTGCTCCTTTTCCCGGCTTTCCCATGAAAGCTTCCAGAACCACCCTAAGCCGCAGACATCCTGCCCCCTTTGAGCACGTGGCCCGTCACTCACTCTCTGGGTAAGTGGCGCTTCTTTAACTCCTTCCAGGGGCTTCTTTTTTAAAAAATTAAATGTATTGGGGTAACAATGGTTAATGACATTATATAAATGTCAGGTGTCCAACTGTAGAATATGACACCTGTGTGCTCGCCATCCAAGATCTAGCTCATTCCGTCACCATACATTTGACCCCCTCTACCCTCTTTGTCCTCCCCCACCCCACCCCCTCTGGTAACCACTACTCCGTGGGTTTATATCTATGGGGATATAAAACAAAAAGCAACAAACAAACCTCACAGATACAGACAACAGAATGGTAGCTCCCCAGGGTTCAGAGTGCCTGAGTCATGAGTGTGCCCTAATGTCAATGGTGATTTATAAGAAGCTGGGAGCACTTAGAGGACACACGAGATTAGGAAAGAGACGGGGACAGGGTGAGGACTTCTTTCTCAGCCCAGGGCCGCTTCACCGTACAAATAACAACACAGGCAAGAGCAGACACAGGCCATACCTTGATGCTGTGCAGGGTCCCCGATGTGGACAGGATGGTGACATTTGGGAAGGTGTCCTTAGCTTGCTGGGGAGGAAAACATAAGAACGAACGCACGTGAGGAGCATCCCACGTCTTCCGGAGACACGAACAAACAATGAGCAGGTACTTGTTCTTCATGTTTGGATGTAAGGTCAGGCATGCGCCCTTGCCCACTCCTGCACCCAGAGCCCGTACTCACGATGGTTCCTTTGATTTGTTGGAAGCTCTCTCCTATGTGGCGCATGTCCATGGCAATCAGACATCTCCTGAGACCCCGGGCGTACGCTGCACTCAGGAGGAACACTGTGCCCAGGAGCCAGAGGGAAGCCCGCTGTGCCTTCATGTCCTGCAGGAGGGGTGGAAGTCAGCTGCCCGGCCCGAGTGCAGAGGGCGAGAGAGACCCCTGGTGAGCTCCCCCTTGGACGTCACAGGGCAGCCGCCAAGAGAACAGACTCACCGCCCCAGCCTGTGGAGTCCAGAGGCATGTGTCTCCTCCCCTCGCTTTCTTGACTCAGTTGAATGAGCCCTCCTCCTACCCCCATGCTCCCCCGGCCACCCTAGGAAGCACAATACAGGAAGCTCTCTCTCAAGTCCCAGGGATGGTGACTGTGAGTGCATATCACTCTATTATGACTCAACAAAGCTCACTTTGAAAAGCATTGTTTTTAATCAATTAAATAGGAAAAACAGGGTTGTAATATGTCCTAGGAATTAGGCAACAGATCTGAAAAACCATAAGAGCACATTTATGTGGTTTCTTTTATTTGCCCCCAAAATAGGCGACACCCTTTTATTATCTGCTTAAAACCATTATTTGACGCCAGCTATGAAGATGTCACCCCTGGGGGAAGATGGGAAAGAAAGAAGCAAGCTGTCTCCTAATAACTAATTAGCCACAGGGAAGAGAGAAGAGGGGAAGGCTGTCCCCCACTGCGCCAGGGATGTGAGGGCCATGTTTGAGCTGGCCAGTCCCTAAGCAGGGCCAGACCCTGAGATGCCTTCTCACCCTTCAGCACCGTCTTTCTCTGCCTTTCTTATGTAAACACTTCCAGCTGGTGTGTGACAGCGGAGGAGAGGGAGGCACCCAAATCGAAAGCCAATTAAGGGGCTGCCGAGCGCCCCACCTCCTGCCTTTAGTGATAGTGGCTCTAACTATAAAGCACAGACATTGGTTCCAGAGTGTGAGCCGCAGCTGTTCCCATACCCGACCACCACTCCACAGATCTTCCTTGGGAGTCCCACACTCTTTTCCGGAAAGCCAAGAAACAGCAAATCCTGTTTAGAGAACCATTCGCCTTATCTCTCCTGGACTCGGCATCACTCCCGGTGAGAGAACAGGTGTATAATGAGACCTCACCAAGCAGGGGGCATTCATCACAGAGCTTGGTTGCTCCTTTTCCAACTTCTCTCTCTGACCAAACAAAAGTACAGACTCCACTGGCAGGGATGTCTGTAGGTCCCCTCAGTGCTCTCTCCCCTCCAAAGGCAACTGGGCTGCTTCTAGAAAGCCAAGTGACTAGGAAGGGAGCCCAGTTTTGCTTCTGACAAGGTAACTGTCAGAAGCAACGGGACAGTCCCTGCTCGGGCCCTGCTGCCAGGAGGCCCCGGCATCTTGTGCAGGAGAAAGATGCCTCCCTCCGCTTGGCATCTCCAGACACCTTGGCAGATTGAGATAACAGCGGTAGCTAATGTTCATCATGCATGCCACAGGTGCCAGGCCCTGTGCCAGGCGTTTTTCCTAATTATCATGCTCACAACCACCCTATCTCCACTTTACCAGAGGCGACTGAGACTTAGAGAAGGGAAGGAACTTGCTCAAGTTACATAACCACCAAGTAGCAGAGCCAGAGGGAGGAGGCAGGCAAGCTGGCCCTTGACCTTCTGTCCTCTACGTCATCCCACTGACGGCTCTGTCCCCAGGAGGAGCTCAGCTGGAGATCCCCAGATGCCCTCATACCAGCCAGAAAGAAATGCACTTCTGATTGAGTAGACTGAGCTACAGATGCTCCTTACAGTGAACAAGATATTTAAGCCCGGCCGGTGTGGCTCAGGGGTTGAACCAGGAAGTTACAGTTCAATTCCCTGTCGGGCACAGGCCCGGGTTTCGGGTTTCATACCCAGTGGGGGTACGTGTAGGAAGCAGCCAATCAATGATTCTCTCTCATCATTGATGTCTCTATCCCTCTTTCCCTCTCACTTCTTCTCTGAAATCAATAAAAATATATACTTTTTAAAAAGATATTTAATACTGCAAAGGATTTAAAAGAAGATACATTATGAAGTGCCCAGCACAGGCCCTAGAACAAAGAGGTTATAATAAACGTTAGATTCCCTCCCCTTCCCTTTCTCCTTTCCTTCCTTCCTTCCTTCCTTCTTTCCTTCCTCCTCCCTCTTTTCCTCCCTCCCTCCCTTCCTCCCTCTCTTCCTCCCTTCCTTCTTCCTTCCTTCCTTCCTTCCTTCCTTCCTTCCTTCCTTCCTTCCTTCCTTCTATCCCACTCTCCATCTTTTCTTATTGAGAGTAAGGTACCAGAAAGTTCACCTCTATATTGAGTACCAAGCACCTGGGACATCCTAGGCCACACACAATGATGGCAGGCCACCTCTCCGCAGCTGTAAAGGATGAGGGTGAGGATGAAGATGAACAAGAGCCTGAGATGGAGGCTGGCAGGAGGCTCACCTGTCCCTGGATGCTCGGGCTGCTCCTGCGTCTGCTCTCTCGGTGCTCTTTGCCACGCAGAAAGGGCGGACCGCTTTTATGCAGGTGGATACGAGGAAATGCTGTCAAGGTGTACTGGGTGGGTCCACCTTTGGGAGATTTCCGCTCCCCCCCCCACCCTGTTTCCTTAGCATCTCATTTCCTTAACTGTTTTCTTTTCTTTCACCTTCGAAATCGAGTTGATTAATCATTATGAAGAAATGCTTCTCTCTCTGGGTCTAGACATGCAGATTCTAGGAAAAATGAACTCCCCATCAACATGCAAATGAGAATTTCTTGCAATCCTGTGTCCATAGAGAAAGATCCAGGTTAGGTCACTTTCCTGAGAGCTGGGGCATGTCACCAACTGCACCTGGCAGGCAGTCTCAGGAAAGCGCTCTCCTCACAGGCACGCCCTGAGACTGCAGGTGCCGATGACTCCAGCACACCCCACCTGCCCAGTGGCTCCCATGGTGCTCATATTCATGGTGCTCATAATGCCTACCCGGGGCCAGGCATTAGCTAAATGCTTTTTGTTTAACTTCATGGAGGATGTCGTGGGGTTTCCCCTCAGGAATGCAAAGGATTTCTTTGGACATGATCTCATTCCTCTTCATCTTGTCCCTGGATGGACATTTCATTCTCAATGAACACAGAGAGAAAATGAGACTGGGGAGTAGAGGGCCTGGAATACAGAGCCAGGAACAGAGCCCTGGAATCCTTGCGGTTGGGCAATGGTTCTTAATTGCTTTTTTTTTTAAATATATTTTATTGATTTTTTACAGACAGGAAGGGAGAGAGATAGAGAGCTAGAAACATCGATGAGAGAGAAACATCGATCAGCTGCCTCCTGCACATCTCCTACTGGGGATGTGCCCGCAACCCAGGTACATACCCCCGACCGGAATCGAACCCGGGACCTTTCAGTCCGCAGGCCGACGCTCTATCCACTGAGCCAAACCGGTTCCGGCTCTTAATTGCTTTTATAACATAGGTTTTGATTGGTTGAGAGAGAGAGGAAGGGAAAGAGAGAACGGGAGAGGGAGAAAGAGAGAGAAACATCAATTGGTTGCCTCCCATATGCATCCCAACCAGGAATCGAACCCAGACATGCGCCCTGACCAGGAATGGAGCCAGAGACCTTTCAGTGGACAGGACAACACTCAACCAGCTGAGCCCCACCGGCCAGGGCTCTAAATTAATTTTTACACAAACTCCACACCATGAATTCTCCAAGGATCAGGGTTTGGGGAGATGGTAATGGAAAGTTAGGGTATAAAAAGTCCCTCCCCCCAACACAAACTCTCAAAATAAACAGAGCTTGTTTTTTACCAAATGAAGCAACTCTGGGATGAAATGCAATTACAAAGGATTCCCAGGGCCCTTTGAACAACGGGCTGGTACCGTGGGCTGGCCCAGGCTCTGCCCTGCCAGGCTGGTGAGCCGGAGTAGTGGGCAGGGCACTGGCAGAGAAGGAAGAAGGACAAGGAAGACTGGGAACTTTTATGGAGGTCGATGCAAGGAAAAGGAGCCTCGAGGGCTAGAAGCCTTGTTGTCCAGCATCTTAGACAAAATGAAATCCTAATCCATGTTGAGGGGAGCAGTAGACTGTAGCTCTGGATTTAAAGCCTGGCTCTCCTTTCTCTGTGAGACACTGGACTGCTTACCTTTCTGAAGTGCCATAAACTAGGTAAACTGAAGTGATTTGAATGAGCTAATGGAGTTGGTCCACAGAAAGCACTCAATAAAGATTATGTATTCTGATGCTGTGCACCAGGCACCGGAAAGGAGAAGACACCGTTGGTAGGAGTTACACGTAAGTGTCTTTCTGCTCCTGCTTGGGAGGAGAAAAAGAGCTATTCTTGAGTCTAGAGACCTCTCCCACCTCCACCCCTGCTTCCCTAGGGACGGGGAGGAGCAGGGGAGCTGAGTGCTGCTTCCCAGCTGGGCCTGAGCTGCCTGGCTCTTAGCCTGCAGATGGCGGCCCAGCCCCACATGTGAGAGGATTGCCTAACCGTCCCTGGGACTCTGACCCCGCATTCACCCGCTTGTGCTCAGACTGTATGTTCTGACCCAGCTTGCATTTCAGGGGGACGGTGTCATTGTCAGGAAACTGGCAGAGGAAGGAAAAATATGTGATGTGTTTCAAGCTGCTCCCCCGGGACGCACCAAGGGTCAGGGCGGCTGGGCCTGTGGCTTGGAGGCAGCCAGCCCAGCCTCAGCTGACTGCCTCTGCTCCCTGCGGCGGCCAGACTGAAGGCAGCTCCTCTCTGTGCCTCTGTTGACTCATCTGCAACAGGGCGCTCACGGTGCCGGCTGGCTATTCACCATGTGGGCATGTGCGTAGGTTAAAGGATGAAGCCATTAGCGCAGCAGCCGGCACATAGTAAGGGCTTAGAAGAGGATACCCCGTGTCATTCATCGTACAGCTCCTACATTGGGAGGAAGAAAGGACAATAAGAAACGACTTCTCCATCCCAAGCCTTGCTGCCTAACACGTAACGTAGAAAATAAGAGACTCGGTTGAGAGGGAATGGCAACCCTCTGGGACTGCAGTGGCACCATGGGCTTGCGCCACAGGCATAGGGTTATGTCCAGCCTTAGAACTGGAGCTACTCCAGTTCGAGAGCCACTCCACCCACTCCTGGGATACCGGAGCTCGATTCTCCATGTTAAATGGGGCAGTAGGGAGAATGTGAAGGGAGACCAGGGAGCCGGCTGAAGAATGAATGCGCCGAGAGATGTGTACTGGACTCGGCTCTCTCCCACTTTTCAACCCCCTCCCCCTGTCCTCCCCACTATCTACTCCGATTTCATGAACATTCAGGGTGGTGCCGGGGTCATTCCCTCTTTATAAAACAGTGCAGGCTGCTCACTCAGAGTGCTAAGTCCTGGAGCTCAGACAGAAGTGAGCCAGGCACTGCACAACTCCAGAGGGCGCCATGCCCACGGCCTTCTACGGGAACGAGGCTCCGTGAGAGGAGCAAAGTGTGGTCCTACTGGCTGGTCTGGATAAAAGGGATTAGGTCTAAGTGAGCAATTTCAGTCACATTAGAGGAAGAATGGTGCAGGAGGCAGCTGATCAATGATTCTCTCATCATTGATGTTTCTCTCTCTCCCTCTCTCCCTTCCTCTCTGAAAATCAATAAAAATACATATACATTTTTTTTTAAATGCAAGCCCAGTCTTGATCCTCCTTAGCTAAAACTCTCAGCATGGCTCCCAGGGAGCCTCCAGGATAAAGGGTGAGCCTCTTCCCATGGCACTGAAGACCCATCAGAATCCAGACCCTGCCCACATCTCCCACCTCATCTCTATTGACTAGCTCCGCACATCTCACTGTCCCCTCTCACCTAGAAAGACCAGCCCCCACTTTTCTGCCTTGCAAACATCTACCCAATGTTCAAGACTTAGCTGCAGTGTGACTTCTTTTGTGAAATCTTTTTCTCTCTTCCCTTCTTCCCCCCTCCCCTTCTCATCCCTACTCCAGAGGCCCACTGCCTTCTTTGGAATGAGGCCCTACTGAAGGAATTTGAATGAAATGGATTAGGTCTATAATGAATACTTTGGATTCCCTACCCCAACCCTAGTTGACTGCTGTTTCTTTCACTGGATGGATTTACGATGCCCAATTAACCTTGGATTGCAGATAAACACATTTCAGTGCTTAAGTTAAATGGGCCATTAGCACAGTGGCTGAAATTCAAAGAGAACTGGGTGTCTTGTACTTTTATTTGCTAAATCTGGCAATTCTCTCCAGAGCCCTCTATAGACTTCAATGCCAGCCAGGGCCACATGCAGCTTATATGGGCCCTGTATCTCATGGGTTGTTTTTTAAGAAAAGAAATTTTAAAATAGAAGTACAAAATTAGGGACAAACGTGAATATTTACTTAGAACAAGAAATAAATCACAAGAAATTGCAAAATTTTAAAAGCTGACATATACCACAGCACCTCAAAGTTCAGAAAGATAGCGCAGCACTGTTATAAATTAACCACCGGACACCTCCGTGTTTGCTTCTTCTATGACAGTGACTGTTAACTATTATTTTCTATAAAGACAGCAAAAAAAAAAAAAAAAAAAAAAAAGTCTGTCTTTTCTCTGATACGATTGTTCAAAATTGGGTTTTTGGGTTTTGATCGTGGAAATGCATAAAACACGCTGTAGGTTCATGCCCTACAAACACAGAAATTCTGATAAATTCTGCCTCACAAGATTCCCATGAAAAGAGGAAAAAGCAGACAATTCATTTCTAAGTGTATATATGGCGTTATTAAGTAATTTTTTTTCCACTTTGACTAGATTTTAATAAAAACCAAATCTTTGGCTTCCAATTTTAAATGCCCAATGCCTGGAAGAAATTGAACACACTTCCTTCTGGCTCACACATCTCAAACCTCGCTTCTCTCCTACCGCCCGCACACTTCCAGTAACGAGAGTCAGCACAGTGCTAGGAAGGAGTGTGCCTTGTGCCATTCTCACACCATATGGGCTACAAGATCTTAACCACACACAGATGTGATTACGACCCATTAAAGATGTTTCTCTCAAGGCCAAATGCATCTCGGGTCAATTACTCCTTAGCCAGATGCCCTAGATAGTGTGGCCTCTCTCATGTCACCTGACTTGAGAGGAAGTGAGATAGAGAGGAAGTCAGAATCAGAAAGGACACTGATCGTACTGATTAAGGCCAATGTACCTTACTTTTGTGAATTTCACAAGAACACATGACCTTGTGAACCCATCACTAGGGCCCCTCAAGGAACTTGAAGGGAGAGCATGCAAATGAGGGGCCCAACGCTTGCACTTTCTTAGCTAAACAGTAAATCCCCGCTGGCCACAGACCCTGGGATAATATATTGTATTTCCTTGTCTTTTCTAACTTCATTTTTATTTTCAATCAAAGATTTGCACTGCGGAGAGGAGAACCAAGATGGCGGCATAGGTTAACGCCGGAGTTTGCTGCTTTGAACAACTACTTCAAAAGTGAAACTAAAACACGGAACGGACATCACCCAGAACCACAGGGGCGCTGGCTGAGTGGAAGTCCTACAACTAGGAGGAAAGAGAAACGCACACGGACACTCAGAGGAGGCGCAGTGCTGAAGTCAAATTCTGAGGTGCGGAGTGCGCGGAGCGGGCTGGCGGCGGAGGGCGCGGTTGTTGTTTTCAATCAGGAGGGAGTCGCAGACTCTGAGCACCAGATCCGGGCGAGTCTTTAGGGACCCAGACTCAAACGGGAGAAGCGGGACTGTCTGGCTTAGGTCAGAGCGAGTGCAGCTTTCTCTCCGAGCTTTGCAGCGGGTGCTGGGACTCAGAGAGGCAGAGCCCCTTGGGACAGGACTGAGAGCCGCCATAACTGCTCTCTCTGGCCCACCCTGTTGATCCTGTGCGACCCGCCCCGCCCAAGCCCTGCACAGAGGCATTTGCCGGATAGCCTCAGGCAAAGGCTAGATTAGCACCTCCCTGGAGGACAGAAGTTCTCTCACTGCTGACACAGCTGATTCTCATAGCCACTTGGCCTGGAGGTCAAACCCTCCCTGGAATTAGCTACAACAATCAAGATTTAACTATAAGACTTAGAACAAAAACCACTAGGGGGTACACCAAGGAAGCATAACAAAATGCGGAGACAAAGAAACAGGACAAAATTGTCAATGGAAGATATAGAGTTCAGAACCACACTTTTAAGGTCTCTCAAGAACTGTTTAGAAGCTGTCGATAAACTTAATGAGATCTACACGAAAACTAATAAGACCCTCGATCTTATATTGGGGAACCAACGAGAAATTAAGCATACACGGACTGAAATAACGAATATTATACAGACGCCCGACAACAGACCAGAGGAGCACAAGAATCAAGTCAATGATTTAAAATGCGAGGAAGCAAAAAACATCCAACCGGAAAAGCAAAATGAAAAAAGAATCCAAAAATGCGAGGATAGTGTAAGGAGCCTCTGGGACAGCTTCAAGCGTACCAACATCAGAATTATAGGCGTGCCAGAAGATGAGAGAGAGCAAGATATTGAAAACCTATTTGAAGAAATAATGACAGAAAACTTCCCCCACCTGGTGAAAGAAATGAACTTACAGGTCCAAGAAGTGCGGAGAACCCCAAACAAAAGGAATCCAAAGAGGACCACACCAAGACACATCATAATTAAAATGCCAAGAGCAAAAGATAAAGAGAGAATCTTAAAAACAGCAAGAGAAAGAAACTCAGTTACCTACAAGGGAATACCCATACGACTGTCAGCTGATTTCTCAACAGAAACTTTGCAGGCCAGAAGGGAGTGGCAAGAAATATTCAAAGTGATGAATACCAAGAACCTACAACCAAGATTACTTTATCCAGCAAAGCTATCATTCAGAATTGAAGGTCAGATAAAGAGCTTCACAGATAAGGAAAAGCTAAAGAAGTTCATCACCACCAAACCAGGATTATATGAAATGCTGAAAGGTGTCCTTTGAGAAGAGGAAGAGGAAGAAAAGGGTAAAGATACACATTATGAACAACAAATATGCATCTATCAACAAGTGAATCTAAGAATCAAGTGAATAAATAATCTTATGAACAGAATGAACTGTTGATTATAATAGAATCAGGGACATAGAAAGGGAATGACTGACTATTCTTGGGGGGGTAAGGGGTGTGGGAGATGTGGGAAGAGACTGGACAAAAATCGTGCACCTATGGATGAGGACAGTGGGTGGGGAGTGAGGGCGGAGGGTGGGGCGGGAACTGGGAGGAGGGGAGTTATGGGGGGGAAAAAAAAGAGGAACAAATGTAATGATCTGAACAATAAAGATTTAATTAAAAAAAAAAAAAAAAGATTTGCACTGCGGTCAGGTGCTCCAGTCCTCCCTAACCCCCTATCCTGTACCCTGTAGGCAACAGCTTTCCGACATTCACCTTCCTCTTCTCCTATGTATCTCCACAATTCTAAGGAACACACTTTTATTGCTGTTTTTTAATTCTTGATTTTTGAAGTGATATATCAGCTTACTACAATGAAAAAATAAATCTTTAATTATTTTATAACACCCCATAGAGCCCTGGCCGGTGTAGCTCAGTGGCTAACGCATCAGCCTATGGACCTATGGGTCACAGGTTCAATCCCGTGTCAAGGGCACACGCCTGGGTTGCAGGTTCAATCTTGCAGGTAGGTGGGAGGCAATCAATTGATGCTTCTCTCTCCCCCTTCTCCCTCCCTTCCTTCCACTCCCTCTAAAAATCAATGGGGAAAAAAAATGTCCTCCGGTGAGGATTTACAAAAAATAAATAAGTAAATATGACACCCTATGCCAGTGATGGCGAACCTATGACACGCGTGTCAGAGGTGACACATGAACTCATCTTTTTGGTTGATTTTTCTTTGTTACATGGCATTAAATAGATAAAATAAATATCAAAAATATGTCTTTGCTTTACTATGGTTGCAAATATCAAAAAACTTCTATATGTGACACGGCACCAGAGTTAAGTTAGGGTTTTTCAAAATGCTGACACACCGAGCTCAAAAGGGTCGCCATCACTGCCCTATGCAAACACGTGCACGCTCCTCCCCTATCCGACCAATAGAAACACATCATAATGCCGCCTCTTCAGAGGCAACGTGTCACTCAAGTCCACCCGTGGAGGCCTGAGCCACTGGGTGCAGGCAACGTCCTGCTCTCCTGCGCTTGTGTCTCAGCTCCCTCCAGGAAGAATCAGAAGAATGGAATCAGGTCCAAATGCTTCATGTGTCTTTCCTTCCATTATCTTATGTTCCTCCTGGTCACAAACTCAAAATTTATAGACAGACGAGCCAGACTAACAGTAGAGCAAAGAAGTATTGAGCACGTATCTCCGCCCAGGCACTGCAGGAAGCGCCTACATGCATTATCTCTTTTAATCTCCACACCTGCTGCATGAGGAAGACAGTCTTTGTGTCTATTGTTGTAGAAGAGAACGCTGAGACTTAGAAGTGTCAAATAAGCCTGCCCCGGGGCACGCAGGGAGCAGGTAGGTGGCAGAGCTGGATGCAGTCTTGGCAGCCTGACTCCGGCACCCCATTCTTAGCTATTGCCCTCGACCAGCCGTGAGGGAGCGTGTGGTCCAGACTTCTCCCAGAGGCTCAGAGAGAGGCGCCTTGCCCACAGCCACACGGCTGCATAGTGGTGGGTCAGGGACCAGAGCCCACAACTCTGGACTCTCAATCCAGTGCTCTTTTTATTCAATGCCTGTTGTCACCTCTTCTGACTTCACGCCTTCTTTCTACAGAAATAAAAGCATCTATTCCCGTCAAGCCAGTGGTTCTCAACCTTCCTAATGCCGCGACCCTTTCATACAGTTCCTCATGTCGTGGTGACCCCCAACCATAAAATTATTTTTGTGGCTACTTCATAACTGTAATTTTGCTACTGTTATGAATCATAATGTAAATATCTGATATGCAGGATGGATTTTCATTGTTATAAATTGAACATAATTAAAGCCTAGTGATTAATCACAAAAACAACATGTAATTATAGATGTGTTTTCCGATGGTCTTAGGCGACCCCTGTGAAAGGGTCGTTTGACCCCCAATGGGGTCGCGACCCACAGGTTGAGAACCGCTGGGTCAGGCAAAGGAAAAGCAGAGCAGCAAATGATGCCGAGCACAGCACCCTTTCAACCAACAGATCCGGGCATGTCAGCAGGAACTGTGATTCTGAGGAAATCGGATGTGGTTTTTCCCTTATTGTTACAATGAACCAGGTCACTTGAAAAGCACTGTTCCCACGAGCCAGGGAGTTCCTGGGGAGACCTGCACCTCAGGACACTTGCGGGGAGGAGGTGCCGGCTGGAGGCTGGAGGTTTGCTGTGTAGTTGCAGTAAGTGGGCAGCAGCTGACAGATGGAAACACTTGAGGTGTGAGCGCAGGCCAGGCACAAGGATGGCATCGTGTGCCCATTGTTTCCCGGAGGAAACCCTGACCAGCAGCACTCCTCAGTGGTGCCGCCCCAGCTCTTAGGGTCCTGTCCGCCCACTTGGACTTCCTTTCCCAGCGGACGTTCTCCCCTGGGTGGGCTAACCCTCCATTCTACTCAAGGTACAAGTTCACTCCACCTGGCATGCTGAGGGGGAGCCCGTTGTCATATCTTAGTGGTGAGCTAGGACTTTCAGCTGAGGGCTCACACTTAAACCTCAGCACCTGGGAGCTTACTTGTGCTGTTTACTTTCGCTTTAGGTGGCTAGAGCCCTCCTGAAATCTCTCCCCCCTCAGACTTGAAGCTTGAGGAGGACTAAGATGGTCTCCCCAATTCTAGCTGACGACCAGATGGCTCCTTTGTTAAATCAATTTTTTTGATGTTTTGTGGGTTTTTTCCCCTTTATTGATTAAGGTATTACATATGTGTCCTTATCCCCTCATTCCCGCCCCTACTCTTGCCCTCACCCCCTCCCCTGGTGTCTGTGTCCATTGGTTAGGCTTATATGCATGCATACAAGTCCTTTGGTTGATCTCCCCCCCTTACCCCCAACCTCCCCTACCTTCTCTCTGAGGTTTGATGGTCTGATCGATGCGTCTCTGTCTCTGAATCTGTTTTTGTTCATCAGTTTATGTTGTTCATTATATTCCACAAATGACTGAGATCATGTGATATGTGTCTTTCTCTGACTGGCTTATTTCACTTAGCATAATGCTCTCCAGTTCCATCCATGCTGTTGCAAATAGTAAGAACTCTTTTTACTGCAGCGTAGTATTCCATTGTGTAGATGTACCACAGGTTTTTTAATCCACTCATCTGCTGATGGGCACTTAGGCTGTTTCCAAATCTTAGCTATGGTAAATTGTGCTGCTATGAACATAGGGGTGCATGTATCTTTCTGATTGGTGTTTCTAGTTTCTTGGGATATATTCCTAGAAGTGGGATCACTGGGTCAAATGGGAGTTATATTTTTAGTTTTTTAAGGAAACTCCATACTGTTCTCCACAGTGGCTGCACCAGTCTGCATTCCCACCAGCAGTGCACGAGGGCTCCTTTTTCTCCCCATCCTCACCAGCACTTGTCGTTTGTTGATTTGTTGGTGATAGCCATTCTGACAGGTGTGAGATGGTACCGCATTGTCATTTTGATTTGTATCTCTCATATGTGATAAATCAATCTTTTAGGTTGAGAACCTAAGGCCAAGTTCTTGCTTGGATGTAACTCCATAACAGTGGGAATCTTGCATGTCATGTTCATAACGTTCAAAATATAGTACATAGTACGCATGCCATAAACGTTTATTGAGTGAATGAAAGGATGAATGAATGAGTGACAGGGAATGGGACCTCCCAAAGGCACAGGCAATTGCATAGCTCTTTGGTGTACCCCACACCCACCTGTTGGGGTTTCGGTGAGTTCAACATGAACAGCTTGCCTTCTAAGCTGGGTGCCTGGAGGGAGGGACCCTGTATTTGTGCCATAGAAACACTATTCTTTATTGCCCCTCTGGCAAAGCCCTTCCAGAGAAAAATCAGAGAGTTCAGGCCCAAAGGGCTTGCTTGCTTCTCTCCCAGAGGCCACAGCAATCAGCTCCCAGGAAGCACTGCAGCCAGAAAACCCTGGGTATTGTAGAGTTGAATGTCATGTGTGCACCTATGTTGAGGATTAAACAAAACATGGTACCAGAAGGAAAAAATTCTGAACATGACATGTCATAGATATTGAAGAAATAACAAGCAGGAAGAGGGAAAAAATTCAACTTGGCCCGTTGTATCAAAGTCAAGTCATTCATTTTGCCTAATGCCCTTGAAGTACAGAAACAGGCATATTTTAAGTGTCGGCGAAACTTGCTATCCCTGGAGCTTTTCTTGTACACGATTAATGTTTAAACACAGGAAAGGTCAATCATACACGAACTACAGATCTAAAAAGTCTGATTAATTTTGAGAAACTGGTGAAATACATGGAATGACCCTCACCCAAAAAGTACACACACACACACACACACACACACACACACACTTTCCCTGCCATGTCCGTCTACAGACCCTCCGGAGTCCCGAGATCCAAATTAAAAACCTTAAAAGACTTGGATTTGCATCCAGTTTGGGCACCTGCTGGCTGTATAACTTTGGACAGGTCAACCTGTCTGTGCCTCCGTTTCCTCATCCAGGAAATGCGGATGACAATTCCTGCCCTGCCCTCCTACATTACAAAACATACGCTGTCTACCTGCGTGAGGAGTAATTAGCACAGAGGGAGGGGCGCTCACCTAGAAAGGAAGAGTTGCCTTTTCTCTCTGCCTGTTTCCCTCAGAGCAGGTCACGGCATGCTCAGTGATGAAAGTCAGAGAAACAGGGAGATGGATCTGACGCCAGCAGGGCGCTGCCCACGTGGCCTTTCTGCTGGGTTTGTTCAGGCTAGTCCTGCCTGTGGAAGGGTCTGCCCAGGGCTGGGGCTCAAATCACTTCTCCCTCAGGAAAGAGCAGGGGTGACTACTTTCTGGCTCCCATACGTCTGCCCCTGCACTGTGATTGGCAAAGCCAAATGGCACTGAGTCAGGAAAGGAGCGCTGGACTTAGGGTGACCATCTGTCCCGAGATGCCCAGGACGGAGGGGTTTCCTGGGACACAGGACTTCCAGTCCTAAAGATGGCAAGGCCCTGGGCAATCTGAGACAAGTTGGCCACCACGCGTCGGACTGCGAAGGAAGAGCTGGGTTTGAGTGCTGGCTCTGCCTCTGTGGTGGTGTGACCTTGGGCAGGTCCCATAAGGCCTCGGTGTTCTCACCTCTAACATGGACAGAGGAGCAGGAGACAGTATGATACACGGAACGCCTCCGTAGAAGGGGAGGCTCAGCAAATGTTTTTAATCTGAAAATGCAAGCGACAGGAACACAACTAACCAAGGAGAGACTTGCTTTCCTCTTCTCCAATCCTCCTCCCATTCACTTCCTGCTCTAAGGCACTTTCACACATGCCGTTGCTTTATACTTAAAAATCCCAAATGATACTGAGTAGACAAGATGTTCTTCTCTCCTTTTCCCAAATGGGGAAACTGAGGCCTGGTGACTGGAGGACCATGCAGCCCGGCAGAGCTAGAACTGCAACCCAAGCACCTGGGCCTCTAATCCAGGCCTCCGTCAAGCCCACTCTCCTCCCCTCCCCGCTGGGGCAGCTGCTAGAGCTCCCCCCCCCCATCCTGGGGGCTTCAGGCCCCTGATATCCATGGATGTCCAGTGGCCGTGCCGGGGTGAGCACAAGGGAAAGACCTTCCACCCTCACCACACCTCGTCATATCATTTCTTGGCACCACAAGTTTCAGAGCTGAGAATATCTTCCCTCCTAAGACCTGGAGATGCGATTAGAGCGCTAACTTGCTTCCTGAGTGTGGAAAAGTGGGAGCCTCTTCCCATAGGCTTGTTGGTGCTTTGAGAATTCCCTTGGCAGGAAGCAGCCTGTGAGACCTCCAGGGGGTCCTGCTGAGCTAGGCAAGTGCTGCCCAAGCCACCCCTGCACCACTTACCTATCTTATCCTTCGGTGACACTCCTCCCGTCCAGACAATGCACAGTGTTACGTTGGCTTAATAACGTTTTCTCTTTTTTACGCGTTAGAAAAGTCATCCCTATAGACAAATTGTGGGGACTACAGAAAAATAGAAGGAAAGAAAAATGGTCATTCATAGTCATCTATCCAGGAGTAGCCTTAGTGCCTTTTTTAACTCAGGATCATCTGGAGAAAAATATTGAGAGGGTAGACACGGTGACTTATAACTCTAGGCCAGGGGTGGGCAAACTTTTTGACTTGAGGGCCACAGTGGTTTCTTAAACTGGACCGGAGGGCCGGAACAAAAGCATGGATGGAGTGTTTGTGTGAACTAATATAAATTCAAAGTAAACATCATTACATAAAAGGGTACGGTCTTTTTTTTTTTTTTTTTTGAGTTTTATTCATTTCAAACAGGCCGGATCCGGCCCGCGGGCCGTAGTTAGCCCACGGCTGCTCTAGGCTTTACCCCCACCAGAGCCCTAACCCGAGGCCACTTTAGTCACTTATACGTTCATTCTGCAAACACTTAACTGGGCCCTGTGCTTGGTTCTGGGAGTGCAGTGCTGGACAAAGCAAACTGCCCCCCTCCCCGCCCCGCCTCGCCGCCACCTCTGACCTCACAGTAGCAGGGGTGATGCCAGGAAGCAGCCACTGTGACCACATCCCCTTTCCATTCAGGAGCTGGCCTCTGTGCTGACCACCTTCAGTGTATTCTTTTGTTTCATCTTTACAACTCCAGGAGGAGGTACTATTTTTAGCACAATACACAGATTGAGGGAATTTAGAGCTTAATTACCTAGAGCTAGTAAGGGAGGAACTGGGGTCTGGACCCCCAGAGTCCAACTCTGAAGTGGGGTGAGGGTTATGACAGTGCTGCCCTGGGGGAGCCTGAGTAGGAGGACCTGGCCAGGTCCACAGGTCACGCAAGGCCCCCCCAAAGAAAGTGAGGTTTAACTGTAAGCGTGAGAGGAGTTGCACACCCCACACTGGGGCTCGAGCCCACAACCAGGGCATGTCTCATGGCCAGAAATCGAACCATGACTTCCTGGTTCATAGGTTGATACTCAACCACTGCACCACACCGGCCAGGCAGTCCCCACTGCTCTTAAGCCTATTACCCTCCCAGTCTCTCAGCGGCATCTTGGAAATTCCCCTCTCCCCTCATCCCCAAATTTTTCAAGCTTCCCCAAGAACCCTGGTTTTCCCAGCACCAAATATTAATCACAGTTCAGGCTAAAAATGCTCAAGTTCCCCCAAATTCCAGGCAGGGTGGGGCCAGGATGTGATGAGGAGGAAATGGGACTTTTCGGCTCCAGACCATCCCAGAAAGGCAGGGCCAGAGCAAGGCTTAAGGGCGCCTGTAACACCTGGGCACCTCCTCCAAATTAGGGTGCAGAGCAGGCCTCTCCCCAAGTGTAATTCATTCCAATGGGTGAGCGTTCCCTCCAGCTTTTCCCCAAACCACCAGGTTCAAAGGGCAAAGGGAAGGTAGATGCTTATCCAGGGGTGGCAGCTAGCAGAGAAGCCTGTCACTGACTCACCGCTGCCTCTCCTCGGCTCTGCCAGGCCTGGGGAAGCTCAGAAACTTTCACCTGGCAGGTGGCTATACCTGCATCTACCTGCCTCGGTGGAAGCCAATAGGAGAGAGTGGCTGATGGTGCTGGAGCAGGGACTGAGCTTTGGCCAAGAGAAAGACACGCCCAGACTCCATTAACACTGAGCACACTTCCTCTGCCAAAATCTTGCAATGTCCTGTTCAAGGGAAAAGCCTAATGGAAGAGTAAAAATAATTTTTGACAGGACAGCTCTACTTCTGAAAACTGCAGAAGTTATCATTGTCGTGTAATCACAACAGCAAACACTTATATTTTGCCAGCTGTGTGTGTGTGTGTAAAATGCTTTACATACTTGAACCACAAAAGACCCCAAATAGCCGCAGCAATCTGGAGAAAGGAGAAGAAAGTATAATAACTTTTTTTTTAGATTCTACAAAATGTTCTATGTAGACTATGAATAAAGGCAGTTTACTTCTTTCTTTCCGATCTGGATGCCTTTTATTTTATTTATTATTTTTATTTATTTTATTTTTTGCCTTATTGCAGTGGCTAAAATCTCAAATACAATGTTAAATACAAGTGGGAAAATAAATATTCTTGTATTATTTCTGATATTAGGGAGGAAGTATTTAGTCTTTCTCCATTAAGTACGATGTTAGCTATAGGTTTTACATAGATGCCCTTTAGCAGATGGGGGGGGAATTTTTTTCTATTACAGGCATTAGGTGCTATAAACCTCCCTCTAAGTATTACTTTAGTAGCATTCCACAAATAGTGACGTGTGGTGTATTGTATTGATTCAGTTTAAAATACTTTCTAATTTCTCTTTTGATTTCTTCTTCAATCCAAGAATTATTTAGAAATCTATTTAGTTTCCAAATATTTGGCGATTCTCCAAAAATGTCTCCTATTTGATTTCCTTTTTTTAAAGCAAACAACTATGATTAGGCATACATTGTTTCAAATAACACAAAACAGTGCTAGTTCTAAAAATATTCTAAAAGAGTACACCGAATTCGGAAGAACAGAACTGTTTCTTAGATTTTTCAATGCAACCAGTCATCTCAGGGGTTATGATATGCCATTCTGACTTTTAAAGAAACAGCTTTTAGTCCCAATATGTCTTTGTTTTTCTCAGGATTGACCTGTTTCCCATGGGGTACATTTTATCTTCATGCTTTCCCAAGCATTATTAACAAATGACATGAGCTCTTTATTATTATTTATTATTATTATTACCTATTATTATTAATTCAATTACAAAGGGAAATTTATTGCATTTTCAATTGCTTTATTTTTATCATTAAGATAGTTCCTAACCTTGCCCAGCTGGCGTGGCTCAGTGGTAGAGCATCAACCTATGAAGTAGGGGATCACAGTTTGATTCCTAGTCAGGGCACATGCCCGGGTTGTGGGATCAATCCTCAGTAGGGGACATGCAGGAGGCAGTCAATCAATGATTCTCTCTCATTATTTATGTTTCTCTCTTTCTCTCTCCTTCTCCCTTTCTCTCTGAAATCAATAAAAATATATTTAAAAAAATAAAAAACAGTTCTGACCGGTTTGGCTCAGTGGATAGAGCGTCGGCCTGCGGACTGAAGGGTCCCAGGTTCGATTTCGGTCAAGGGCATGTACCTTGGTTGCGGGCACATCCCCAGTAGGGGGTGTGCAGGAGGCAGCTGATCGATGTTTCTAACTCTCTCTCCCTCTCCCTTCCTCTCTGTAAAATATTAATAAAATATATTTTTAAAATATAAAAATAAAAAACAAGGTTAGGAACTATCTTTTTTAAAAATATATTTCTATTGACTTCCTGGTTCACAGATCGATGCTCAACCACTGGGCCAGGACAACCAGGCTAACCTTGTTTTATGATTCTCTGCTTTAAATGTCAAGCAAAAACTTCCCTGTGGTTGCTATGAGGCCAGAGGAATAAGATTATTTCAAATTCTAGGTTATCACATCTGTGACTAGAGTTACTTTGAGGTTAGCTGCAATCCCATTGACCTAGAAAAAGCTTTTACTAAAAATACACACACACACAGCCTTTTTTCTTTATTTAAAAAATCTTTATTGTTGCAAGTATTACAGATGTCCCTCTTTCCCCCCTTGTCTCTCCACCTTTTTTTTTCATTCTCAAGGGTCTTTTCTTAATTTATCGTCATGGCATTGCTTCGTAGGGTCATATAGGTATCATGTACATTTCCATGATACATGATCTGTATGTTGTATTGTGTGCCCACCACCCTAAGTCAAATCATGTTCTGTCACCATACATTTGGCCCCCTTTAGCCTGTTATGCCCTCCCACCCCCTTCCCTCTGGGAACCACCATACTGTTGTCTGTCTTTGTGAGTTTCAGTTTTATATCCCACATATCAGTGAAATCTTCGCTTTTTCTAACTGACTTATTTCACTTAGCATAGTATTTTCAAGATCCATCCATGTTGCCATAAATGGCAGCATTTCATCCTTTCTTATGACTGATTTGATTTTCATTTCCCTGAAACTGAAGTTGAACATCTTTTCATATATCTGTAGGCTGTTTGTATGTCTTTTTGGGAGAGGTGTCTGTTCAGGTCCTCTGACCACTTTTTAATTGGATTGTTTGTTTGGTGATGAGTTGTATGAGTTCTTTATATATGTTGATACTATTGATTTCTAATTTAATTCCACTGTGATCAAAAGACTGTGTGTGTGTGTGTGTGTGTGTGTGTGTGTGTGTGTGTGTGTGTGTAATCTTCAGCTTACTGTTGACTGGTATTAGTCTTTTGGCATTTCCTGCATTCTTTTAACTTACTTTTCTCTTTAAAGTGTGTTTCTTGTAGAGAGAAAATAGTTGGGTTTTGTTTTTTAATCCAATCTGATGTGTTCTAATTTTCAATTGAGGTGTTTAGGCCGTTCGCATTTAATGGGATTATTGATATAAGTAGGTTTAAGTCTACTCTCTGGCTATCTGTTTTCTATTTGTACTACCTGGTTTTTTAAACTCTCCCTTACTTTGAAGTCATTGAGATTATTATTTCACTTTATCTCCTTTTTTGACTTACCATATATAATAAAGAGCTAATATGCTACTTACACTGAACAGCAGAATGACCTTCCAGACAACCGTCCAGACGACCCCTGGACAAAGCCAGGGCTGCAAGGACCGAGGCAGCTGGGGCTGCGAGGGCGACCCCCTCACAGGAATTTTGTGCATCGGACCTCTAGTTCCATATAACTTTGTTTTGTTGTTTTAGTGGTTTCCTTAGGGTTTAGTATACATCTTTAACTCATCACAGTCTACTTTCAAATCATGTAAAGTATAAAACCTTACAGTGGGGTACCTCCATTTCTCCCCTCCCAGCCTTTAGGCTATATTTGACCTGTACTTGTTATCAACTCCAAAATATAAAATTGCTTTTTAAAAATAGTCAATTACTGCTTAAAGAACTTTGTAATCTGATACATTTACTCATATTGCAACCTTCCCAGTGCTCTTTGATCCTTTGTGTGCATTCAGATTTCTACCTGGTGTCATCTTTCTTCTGCCAAAGGACTTTTCTTTAACATGTCTTGTAGTGTGGCTCTCCCGGCAATGAATTCTTTCAACTTTTGTACATCTGAAAAAGTCAATTTATTTTATCTTATGTTTCAATTACAGTTTACAGTCAATATTATTTTGTATTCGTTTCAGGTGTACAGCATAGTCGTTAGACAATCATATGCTTTACAAAGTGATCCCCTGAATTCTGAAGAATATAACTGTTTCTTAGATTTCTCAATGCACCAATTATCTCAGGGTTATGATATGCCACTCTGACTGTTTAAAGAAACAGTTTACATTCCCGTGACTACTTTGTAACTATCAATTTGGGGGAGGGGGTTGTTTTGTTTTCAAATATAGTTTTATTGATTTCAGAGAGGAAGGGAGAGGGAGAGAGAGCTAGAAACATCAATAATGAAAGAGAATCATTTGATGGGCTGCCTCCTGCGCGCCCCCTACTGGGGCTTGAGCCTACAACTCAGGCATGTGCCCTGACCAGGAATCCGACCATGACCTGCTGGTTCATAGGTTGACCCTCAACCCCTGAACTACACCTGCCGGGTGTAACTACCAATTTGTACTTCTTAATCCCTTCATCTTTTTCACTCAGCCTCCCAACACCCCTCCCCTCTGGTAACCATCAATCTGTTCCCTATGTTTATAAGCCTGTTGCTATTTTTGTTTTTGTTTTTGTTTTTGTTTTTGTTCTTTAGACTTCACATGTAAGTGAAATCATATGTCTGACTTCCCCTGTCTGACTTACTTCACTTAGCGTTATAACTTCTGGGTCCATCTATGCTGTCACAAATGATAAGATTTCCTTCTGAAAACCTTTTTATTTGACCTTCATTTTGAAAGGTTTTTCACTGCATATAGAATTATAGACTGAAAGATATTTTCTCTCTCAGTACTTTTAGATAATGCTCCACTGATTTCTCACTTGCCTTGTTTCCAACGAAAAAAAACTGCCATCAACTTCATCTTTGTTCCTCTGTACATGTGTCTTTTGATCTGGCTGTGTCTAAGCCATGCTTGATTATAATTTGCCTTGGCGTTGTCTTCTGGCTAAGACTGTGTTTCACATAGGATGATGCTGCTCCCGAGTTGCTGGGTTTAATCCCCCAAATCACGTTGATAATCAGGTAGATGGGCCTAAACAAGAAAGCCACATATGTAACAAGAATAAAAAGAGTACCGGTGTCCCCCACTTTCCAAAAGTTTGTTTCTACGTTAGTAACGTTTTTGCTAACTGAAAGAAACCCTAAGAGGATTTTCACTTTTACAAAAAGACTGTCTCCGTATTGATGTAGGTCTTTCCTTAAGCGAAGTGTAGCAATGTGAACGAACTTTCCGAAAGCAGGGGGTACACTTCACTTGACACCATTTTGAGTCACAGAAGGTTCCATAGGAACCCTTTTCTTTCAGATAGCCAGCGGAGACCTGTGCTTTATTCAGCTCAGGGTTTCAAAAGGATTTGTGTGACAGAACCCACCCAGTGGGAAAAGACCTCCATCCATTCTATCAATGCTCTTTTTCAATTAGGCATTCTCAAGAGTAAAAATTTTAAAGCTTTTCTAAATGTTTTTGGATTTTTAAAATTTATTTATTTATTTTAGTTCAGAGAGGAAGCGAGAGATAGAAACATCAATGACGAGAGAGTCCCCTACTGGGGATCGGGCATGTGCCCTGACTGAGAATCAAACCGTGACCTCCTGGTTCACAGGTCGGCCCTCAACCACGGAGCCACACCATCAAAAGTAAAATTTTGATTGCTCTCCTAATATTTCCTCTGCAGCAGTTTTAAAACATGGCCCCCAAATTCTTTGCCATTCTTCCCACTGGGAAGTGAGATCTATGTCTTCTGCCCTTGAATCTGGGTTCTGTGACTACTTGACTAATGGGTTGCAGCAGAAGCAACACTGTGCCCGTTTCTGGGCCCAGATGTTAAGACACTGTCATTCCTACGTTCTCTCTTGGGAGGCCTGTCTTTGATCCCAGCTCTATGCCATAAGTGGCCCCAGCTTCCTGGCGACAGGCCCACACGGAGAGGAGGCCCACATGGCACTACCTTGGCTGAGCTCCCGGAGAGCCAGCCCAGCCACATGAGTGACACATCTTGAAAGTGGACCTGCCAGCCCCAGCCTAGCTGTTCCAGCTGACATCATGTGGAACAGAAGTGATCCGTCTGCAGGGAGCCCTGCCCAAACTCCAGATTTGACAGCAAAATAGATGGTGGTTGGTGGTTATTTTTAGATGATTTGTTGCATAGAAATAGATAAACAAAACATCCTCCCTAAAACATTGGTTTCTAAAGCAACATCTCAGACAAGTAGATTCGGCTCAGACCTATTGTGGTTTCTTCTCTTCCAACTTCTAATCCGTCCTATGACCCAAGGTGTTCTGTTCTCTTTTCCTTCTGCACTGAGATAATCTTGTCCTTGGAGAGGACTCGGCTGTTTGCAGAAAGCACTGGTTCTTCGAATCTGCACGCATTCCAAGTGTTCTTCTGAGACTGATCCTCTCCGTCATGCTCCGCAGGACGCTGCTTACCTGTTCTCTGTGTTAACCGTTCTTTCCTGCTAGTGTCCCAACCTGCTCGGTCTACTTTGGCATCTGTCTCCTCTGCCCAATCAATGTTCTCTTTACTAGCCAGGACCTCTGCTCACGACACCTGTTTAAACTCACATTTGGTATGGGCGTGTTTATTAAGAACTTACACCACCTGTACCTCACTGAATCTGGGCTCAGTCAGGAGATCAAAACCACACCAGTTAGTTGAATAGAGAGTTTAATATATGTTCACAGATATAGAGGCCTTAAATGGGTAACTGTATCGGTCAAGGAACTCCAGGGAAATAGAACCAAAGCCTCTTATTATATACTAGAGGCCCGATGCACAAAATGCATGCAAGAGTAGGCCTTCCTTCCCCTAGATGCCGGCACCAGCTTCCCTCTGGCACCCAGGACCCGGGCTTCCCTCGAAGCCCTGGCTTTGTCCGGAAGGTCCTCCAGTCTAATTAGCATATTATGCTTTTATTATTGTAGTTAAATAGATAGATTTCAAAGAATTGACTTACACGATTCTGGAGGCTAGCAAGTCTGAAATCTGTAGGGCAAGTCAGCAGGTTGGAAATTGTCAAGCAAGAGCTAAAGCTGCAGTCTCGAGGCAGAATTTCTTCCTCCTCCACGGAAACCCAGTGTTTGCCGGTAAGATTTTTCATCAGTGAGAGCAATCTCCTTTACTTAAAGTCACCATAGCGATAACATATTGTCACAGCAACATCTAGATTGCTGTTTCATTTAGGAACTAGGTATACAGACTGGCCATCACAGTAACTAAAAAGGTTAAAAGACACCCGGCCAGCATGGCTCAGTGGTGGAGCATAGACATGTGAACCCAGAGGTCATAGTTCAATTCCCAGTCAGGGCACATGCCTAGGCTTTGGGCTCAATCCCCAATGTGGGGCATGCAGGAGGCAGCTGATCAATGATTCTCTCTCATCATTGATGTTTCTATCTCTCTATCCCCCTCCCTTCCTCCCTTCTTCCCTGAAATAGATGTGAGTGAGTGAGTGAGTGTGTGTGTGTGTATGTGTGTGTGTGAGAGAGAGAGAGAGAGAGAGAGAGAGAGAGAGAGAGAGAGAGAACTATAAGATATGATGGAAGCTGCAACTTCTGAGATCTGAGGAAGCAAAGGGAAAAGGAAGAAATTATTAAAACTTAGAAACTTAGTAGAGAGGGCCCAGAGGAACTGAACCTCAGGCCTCTGAGTAGGGGGCATTGTTCAGCCAAGACTAGCTGTCTGGGGTCCAGGTCTCTGAGGAAGGGGCACTGACTGGCTATTGCTGCTGTCCCTAAGGGAAACACGAGGCTGATGCTGCATTAGAAAAACTGCAAACTGAATTCAGCTGCTGCTATACCAAGGGAAAAAATGCTTCTGTGATGATGAAGAGGTTTGCTGGGGTCATACTCACAGGAACCACCAGAATCAGGAAATACGCAGCAAGGAGCAAGCCCCATGTTCCTTCCCCAGCCTTGCAGTCTCCACCTAGTATCCCTATGGGCAGAGCCACTGAGAAAGCATAATTGTGGTTTTCAGAGTCACACGTACACATAAATATATACATACATATAATAAGCAAGTAACTGGTCATTAAGCCATAACGGATATTTAGCATTTGCTTTTTTCACTAACCATTTCACATTTCCTTTGCCTTTATCCTGTGCCTCCAATGGTTGGGGATTTTTTTTAACATGATGTGGAAATCATCTTGCCTGAAGGATCTGAATCATCACGAGTAATGCCTTTGGCAAGCGGGTAGGAAAACTGTCATTTTCTACTAACTATTGCTGTTGGACTTGGAAATACTAAAAGCCACTTCTGAGAATCCCCTGGGTATAGTTTCCCTGCCCCACTGAGTGGCAGTAATCCAATCAATGTCGCTCACCCAGCCAGCAGAGTAACTACTCTTTTTGCTTGTTTGTTTAGAAGCATGAGGACCCCAAAATGGCCCAGGTGACCACCTCATCTTCCAAATCAATGCCAAGTTGGTATACATCGTGACAGAAGCATTTGTGTTTGGCTAATTAAGACTCCAAACCAGTAAGTGCTCAAAAAAAAAAAAATCCAAGGGCAGGCTATGAGATCTAATAGTGGGAGGGGCCAGTCCACATCCACCTCTGATTCCCAGACCCATGGAGCTCGTCAATGGGAAACACAGAACTCGATATGTGTCTATGAGTCAAGGTATGATCTACATCCTTTGAGTAAGAACTTCTCTCCTTTCGGGGTATAATCGCCCAACTGCTGCCGTGAGTAAGCTGGCTTTCTAATCTTTCTATTAGGCCAGATGTTTCTGGGTGGTGGGGTACGTGCCTGAACCAGTTCATCCCATGGCTGCGCTTCTTTTGAAATGTCTATCTTGATCAGAAGCAATGCTGTTTACAGTACACCATAGTCTGTGATCACAGATGGTGCTGGCAGAGGATTCTTGGGCAGGAAAGCAATTATGTACTCCTCAGAATACGTGTCTCCTCAGTGAAGAAAATGTTGTCTCCCCTCCATGGAAGGGGCTCCATGTTATCAACTTGCCCCTGGGAGCTAGCTGGGCAGCCCCTTAGGCAATGATGGCATGTCAGGGGCTCAGTTTAGTTGTCAAGTGAAACATCTGACAGCATTGATAGGAAAGCCTTGATTAGGGCAAGTCATGGTGTTGAGCCCACATTTAGTCCTCATTCCTGCCATGACTGCCACTTTATACACAGGCCCAGTAAGCCAGACCTGGAGTAGCTGGGGGAGAAGCTGACTGACATCCACAGGATGAGTCATCTTGTCCCCCTTCAATCAAGGGACTCTGAGTCTGCAATTGGCTTAGGTCTGGAAATTGGATAAGGGGCCATTCAAGTCAGCTTTTTGGCCGCTAGAATTCTTTTTCCATTTTAATTTATTTTTCCCCATCACTATTTATGCCCCTTATACTCTCTTCCACCTCCACCCACCCCCTTCCACACCCTGAAATCACCACACTGTTGCCCATGTCCATGAGTTCTTTCTCTTTTTCTTTTTTGCTCAATCCCTCCACTCCCCCTCAAATAACCCCCACACAGACACCAGAGCTGTCTGTCTGCCTGCTCTCTGTCTATGAATCTGACTCTATTTTGCTTATTAGTTCAGTTTGTTCATTAAATTGTACATATGAGTGAAATCATATGGTACTTGTCCTTCTATGACTGGCTTATTTCACTTGGCGTAATGTTCTCCAGGTCCATCCATGCTGTCACAAAGGGCAAAATTTTCTTCCTTTTTATGGCCGAGTTGTATTTCATTGTGTAAATGTACCATAGCTGTCTTATTCACTCTTCTACTAGTGGACACTTGGGCTGCTTCCAAATCTTGGCTCTTTTAAATAACCCTGAAATATAGTGGTACATATGTTCTTTCAAATTAGTGTTTCCGGTTTCTTTGGATAAATTTCCAGAAGTGGAATTGCTTGGTCATAAAGCAGTTCCATTTTTAATTTTTTTAGGTCACTCCATACTGCTTTCCACAGAGGCTGCACCAATCTGTATTCCCATCAACAAAGCACACGTGTTCCCTTTTCTCTACATCCTTGCAAACACTTGTCGTTTGGCGATGTATTGATGACAGCCTTTCTGACAAGTGTTAGATGGTGTCCCATTGTGGTTTTAATTTGCATCTCTCTGATGATTAGTGACACTGAACATCATTTCATATGTCTGTTGGCCATCTGCATGTCCTCTTTGGAGAAGTGTCTGTTCAGGTCCTCTGTCCATTTTGTTGAGTTGTACTATGAGTTCTTCAAAAATTTTGGATGGTAACTCTTTATCAGGTGTATCTTATTCATCTGAGGAAATTCATGTCAATCTCATTAGACATGAAGAAACATATTTTTTAGGCCATTTAGTGGAAACATATCCTTCTCACCGACCCCAGCCCACTCCCACTGCCACAGCTCCCATGTTTCTTGTCTGAAGTCGTTCTCATTTGATGAATGGAGCCTGTGATGGTGCCATCTAGAAAACCTTGTTTTCTCATGTGCTACTTTGAACAGGTGGAAAGGGTTACCTTTTCTGATCATTCTCCTAAAACTAGATAAATAGATAGCCAGAGGTTGATGTGAGCTTGTTGCAGACTTTTTCAGAGACTGGATGAAAGATAAGATCATTCTTAAAGTTCCTCCCAGAGCTGAGAACTGGGCAGAGAAATGTTCTACTCAGCTGGCCAACAGCGTCTGTCTTCGAGCCTGAGCTAAAGTGAGGGCCTGGCAGAAAAAGCCAGGAGAGGTCAGACCCACAGGCAGCATTTCCAGAAACTCTACACCCCCCCCCCACCCCACACACTGTTCAGGACCAAGTACAACTGACCATACAGATTAAAACCTAACACACATGGGGAATCACACACAGGGCTGTCATCATTACCCCTCCTTTTCAAGGAGAGCAGTCTTAGATATTGAACTAGCTTGAGGCTACAGATATACAACATGGCAGGGACAGGTAAGCCAGCCCAGATCTCCTGCCTAAGAATGCTACATCTGTTTCTCCTCTCTGTTCCTTAAGGCACCTGGGTCTGCAGGTAGCAACGCCCGTGGGAGCCACCTCAAGGTACATCATTATCAGCCTCCAGATTGTTCTCCAGGAATAGGCAGCAGCTTTGCTCCTGGATTCATGGGGAGTCAAGCAAGTTTGGTTCCAGAGCTTTCTGCCCTCCCTTTCTGTCCCCAAGATCACCAGGCACCCCTTTCCTTCTGAGGCACCAGCCCTCAGGCCTCCCTTTCTGAAACAGCACCTCTAGTGCCTGTGGCCTGTTACATCTTTCTCGCCTCTTCCTTATTGTGCCACAAGGTGTCCTTGTTGTCCACAGACCAGATAGCCTAGGTCTGCTGCTGGCACACAGACCCGCAGGCCCCTCCCTGAAGAAAGCTTTGTCCTGGTGGCAGTTTTCTGTATTTCCTCTGAATTTGAACCTACGGTGAGTCCTCTGGTACAGGGAAGTCTTGCTGGGCTCCTCACCCTTCACCTCACCATTCTTACTCCGTCTCAATTCTAGACCTGTGCTTACTTAGTCTTTTCCTACCTTACCACCACACACCACACACACACACAAAGGCACACACACACACACACCACACACACACAAAGGCACATACACACACACACAAAGACACACACCACACACACACACACACAAAGACACACACATACCACACACACACACAGACACACACACACCACACACACACACACAAAGACACACACACACCACACACACACACACAAAGACACACACACCACACACACACACACACATACACCCTTCTTGCCTCCCCCTGACTCACTGAGCACTACCCTGTCTTCAAGGCCACAAATCACTCTACAGGCACAGCTCGTTCTGTTCTCAGAGCTTCTGCATCACATCGTCCATGTCGCCTTTGATGGCACTAAATCAGGAACAGAGAGCACTAAAAACTGGGCTTGTTCATTTAATCTAGAACTTTCAAACCTGACCCCTACTCCACTCTTTAACATTGTAGCTCATCTCTTTCACATTAAAAAAATGTTTTCCATCACCTTAGAAATTATAGTTAAATCAATTACTTCCACTTCTTTCTATAAATATTTATTTCTATACTAATATATAGTTACCTCATTTCCATGTTTTGCCTCCTTTCTCTTAAAAATATATACCGTGCACCATTACTGTGTCCCACACAAGTGCTAAGACCTAGGAATTCAGTGGTGAACAAAATAGATGTGGTCCCTGCCCTCACGGACTTTACACTCTAGGGCAGCGGTTCTCAACCTGTGAGTCGCGACCCCTTGGGTGGTCGAACAACCCTTTCACGGGGGTCGCCTAAGGCCATCCTGCATATCAGATATTTACATTACGATTCATAACAGTAGCAACATTACAGTTATGAAGTAGCAACGAAAATAATTTTATGGTTGGGTCACAACATGAGGAACTGTATTTAAAGGGCCAGAAGGTTGAGAACCACTGCTCTAGGGCAAGATGGACATACCACAAGTAAACACAGTAAATATATATTTACAGATTCTGATTAGTGGTTTGAGATGAATGCCAAAAGGAAAAAAAAAGAAGAAGGTAGCCTCATTTTAGACTATGAGAACAGAACACCTGAGGGAGTGGTATGACTAATCTGAGATGTAATGGAAGGAAGCGAGCCAGCCAAAGAGAGACTTCAGAGAAGAGAATTCCCGGCAGAGGGAACAGCATGTGCAAAGGTCCTGACAGAGGAAGGAGCTTGGCACATTCACAGAAAAAGCCGATAGGTAGCTGTGTGACTGCAGTTAGGTGAGCAGGGGACAGTGTGGTTGGAGACAATGTGCAGAGGCTGAATCAGGCAAGCTCTGGATGGCCATAGTAAAGAGCTTGAATTTATTCCACATGCCATACAAAGCCATCAGTTATTTTAATCAAGGGAGTGACACGATTTGGTTTATTAGGAAACCATTGTGTAATATGTGGGGAATGACTTAGAAGGGTCAAGAGTGGAAGAGAAAGGTTAGTTAAAAGGCTGTGGTGCCCGGCCGGCGTGGCTCAATGGTTGAGTGTTGACTTATGAACCAGGAGGTCAATTCCCTGTCAGGACATATGCCTGGGTTGCAGGCTTGATCCCTAGTATGGGGCATGCAGGAGGCAGCTGATCGATGATTCTCTCTCATCATTGATATTTCTATCTCTCATTCCCTCTCCCTTCCTCTCTGAAATCAATCAATATATATATATATATATATATTTTTAAAGGGGCTGTGGTAATGGTCCAGTTGAGAGGTGGGTGGCTTGGACTAAGGCAGTAAAAGACATGATGGCAGAAAGAGGACCAATTTCAGAGGTAGAATCCCAGGGCCCGGTGATGACTTGTATCTACTTTTAATTTATTTGTATTGTTCTGACACACCCTTTTCACTAATTTGCTCAAGGAGAGCCCTGGGAAGTATATTTTCTGAGTACAGTTATTATGAGTGGCAATTTGCTCAGGTATAGAATTTTTGGGTCACACAACTGCTTGCCTTCACAATTCAAAAGGCTGTTCTGTTGTCTTCTAGCATTTAGAGCTATGGCAGGAAAAATATGATGCAAATGTGACTTTTTTCCTTCCTGCATATTTATTTTAGGGTTTGGTAATATTTTTAGATTTAAAATTTTTACAGGAAAAAAGAAAACAAAAAAATGAAAAAAAAATTTACAGGAATAGGTCTGAAGGTAGTTCCTTTCTTTTTTAAAAATGTATTTTATTGATTTTTTTACAGAGAGGAAGGGAAAGGGATAAAGAGTTAGAAACATCGATGAGCATGGATCAGCTGCCTCCTGCACACGCCCCACTGGGGATGTGCCCGCAACCAAGGAACATGCCCTTGACTGGAATCGAACCTGGGACCCTTGCATCCGCAGGTTGATGCTCTATCCACTGAGCCAAACCAGTTAGGGTGGTAGTTCCTTCCTTAATCTGCCCAACACAATGTTATTTAGCCTAACCAGCATCCATCCATTCCTCTTTCCTTTGCAGTCAGCACCCCTATTGTCCCCTGGGAAATTTTCTCTCTTACTTGGAGCCTGTGTGAGCACTGGATAGAGCTGACCAACCTCTCATTCTAGGACAGTGGTTCTCAGCCTTGGCTGCACATTAAAATCACCTGGGAATCTTTTTAAAATCCTGGTTTCTGGGCCTCATCCTCTGGAAATTCTGTTTCTTTGTTACTAATGTTGTGGCCCCACCCCATAACAAAGAAACAGAATTTCTGGAGGATGAGGCCCAGAAATCAGGATTTTAAAAAGATTCCCAGGTGATTCTAATGTGCAGCCAAGGTTGAGAACCACTGTTTAAGGAGGAGTGAGCTGCCAATGAAACTAATGCAACAACCCTTCTCAGCTGCCTAGAGTGATGCAAAGGTGAGTGGCCCAAGCCAAGCCAACCCAATCAAAGTCAATGAGGATTAACCCAAGGTTAATGCCACAGGGACTAGAAAAGAGACTCTCTCCTCCTGTTGGATTTGGAAAACTGAAAGAATATTAGCCTGAAGCTACTAGGTACCTCCTCATGGGAACAGCTTACCCAAGAATGAAGCCAACCCCGAGAAAAGCCAGAGCTGAAGAGAAGGATTTCTGGTGAGCCCGCTGACTTTGTTATGTGAGCCAATAAAATCCCCTTTTTCTTTAAGCCAGTTTGAGCTGGGAGACTGACACAACCCAAAGGTTCCATTTTTTAAAATAAGATTTTGCTTCAGACCAATAAACGTTCCACATATGGCTTCTGCTCTACAGGATTCTGTTAATTACTTTGAAACTCCTATTATTTGGAGGTTGGCTCTTTGATATCTGTCTTTCGTAATTACTCTATTCTTTCATTTTCATTTCTTTATCTCTTGCTTTTGTGTTCTAGGAAATTTATTTTCAGTTTATCTTTTACGCACTAATTCAGTGTCATGCATTTTTCATTTGCAAGTCGTGGCTTCCAGTTTAGAGTTTAATTCGGTAGCCATGGTTTCCAGCCTAATAACATTTTTCTTCCACTCAGATGTAATCTTTTAGCATATAGTACTCTTTGGTAAATTACGAAAAAAAGAGTGGAGTATTTATTTTCCTGATCAATAATTTCCCTTACCATATTATTGAATTCCCCTCAGCCTACTTTGTCTTTATAGCACCCGCCACTGAGGCTGATTGATAGAGAGATGATAGATAGATAATTTCCCAGGATCTAGAACAATGCCTGGCCCAGGTGGCATTCAAGAACTATTTTTTAGACATGTAAATGGATTTTCTAAATGTATTAATATGCTCAGGGTATCCTTGAAAAGGTAAAACTAGCACACACAAAAAAGATAAATAACAGCCCAAGGCCAATTGCAAACTGTCAGAAATACATTCTTGAGGAAGAGTTGAGTGAATTGTACAGATCCAAGTGTACTCTAGAGTCAGAGCCAGGTGCGGGCAGGGGACAATACTTGGTGCTTAAACGATCAGAACAGTGTCCATGCAGGAGCCCAGGACTAAGTGGAACTTTGAAGAAGGGCTATGTTCGGGACAGGAAGGGGGCTGGTGGGTTCTCCTTCCAAAGAGCATTCCCCTGGGGTCCCGATCATTCTGCCCTCGGGAATCAACACACCTCCTCAATCCTTCAGAGGCACAGCTACTTTTCCTGTAATGTAATAACATTCCAGGGCCCAAACAAATGGAGAATTTTATTTTATTTTATTTTATTTTTTTTATTGCTTAAAGTATTACAAAGGGTATTACATATGTATCCATTTTATCCCCCCGCCCTAGACAGTCCCCTAGCCTCCCCTATCCCCCAGTGTCTTATGTCCATTGGTTATGCTTATATGCATGCATACAAGTCCTTTAGTTGATCTCTTACCCCCCTACCTCCTGCCCCGCAACCCTCCCCGGCCTTCCCGCTGCAGTTTGACAATCTGTTTGAGGCAGCTCTGCCTCTGTATCTATTATTGTTCAAAAGTTTATAATGGTCTCTATTGTCCATGAATGAGTGAGATCATGTGGTATTTTTCCTTTATTGACTGGCTTATTTCACTTAGCATAATGCTCTCCAGTTCCCAAATGGAGAATTTTAGACTGAAAAATCTCAACCCGTCTTCTACTGCTCCGCCCCCAAAGGAAGGGGCAGGGGGCTCTCTTGTGTCTGTGTTTGATTCATGGGTCACTATGTCAGGCACCTCTGGTCAGGAACACATTTAAGCACCAAATCTCCTCTTTACTAGGCTGGTACTAAAATGGCACTGACATCAACAAAAGCTTGTTATTGGGAGTAAAGATTCAGCCTACGACTCAAGTGATGCACATGTGAGGGGGGGCGGGGGACTTCATAGACTTTAATTTCTTCCATCTATAGTCACTTTCAGCTTTTCACTACCCATATGATTTCAATGCACGCAACCTGGGGGTAATCCCCAGGCAGGAAATCTAAGGAGGTGTAGAAAACAGATGAAAATCAAGAGAAGAACAAATTGAAATGCTTAACCATGAGGCCAGAAATGTCTCTGCTGGGAAGGACTTCAGAGTTCATTGGACCCCAACTCTCCCAGTGCAGGGACTCCCTATGCCATGACTTGTTCAGATGTCACCCACCATGGCTCCATGACTTGCAGATGCTAATCCCTTAAGCAAGACCAGGCTGGCTGCTCCGGAATTCCCAAGAAGCTTTATGTGGACGCCCCCATCCCACCCCTGAAAGTCTGAGTTCTGCTGTGAGGCCTAGGCATGCTTTTTTTTGTTTTTTAAACTTCGGGTCATTTTGAAGTGCATCCAGCTTGCAATTTACTTCCTTGAATAGCTCCAGCCTAGATCACCCCATCCTTGGTGATATAAAACAAAAGCAGAAATGCTATAGTCCCTAAAACTCATGCAAGCAGGCAGCTCTTCCATTCTTTGGCAGTGTTTTCTCTAATATTTTGTACTATTATGGACAGCAGGCCAATTAATGTTTTCTGCTCTCCCCAACCAAAGCCGTGATCTAACCCTAAAGCATCACCTGAGGCCTGTGTCTGGCCCTCTCCATCTCAGCTTGCCTTCTGTGTTGTGGGCCAGCTAAGATGCTGACAGGAACAAAAATGGCTTGTTTTTTAGAGTGAGGATACAAGCTGTGACTGAGATGACGCACACAGGTTCACGGAGGGAGACTCTCATATCCGACCTACCTTCTTCCGTCCACAGAGAATCACGTTGCTACTCTAACCACATCACTAATTCCGAAAGAAGGGGACTCCTACACATGGCCTCCAGGTCAATGCCTCTGACTGGGGGAGGGACCTGGATGGCATCCAGCCCCAAGTTCCTGGCACTTCAAGTTTTCTTGGTGCCAACAGCTAAAACCCATGGGTGTAACTGCACCGCAGAAGGCATGTTCTCGATTTGTAGAATCTCTGGGGCGCTCATTTTAAAAGACAGACTCAGGCCCCCGAAAGCTTTCTGAATATCAGGGGTGGGATTAGGAAATCTGCCTTTTGAAGGAGCAGTTCCAAGTAATTCTGAACAAGACTGGTTTTGAACTTCAATCACTCAGGACTGAATCCCTACAAGGAAACGTACATGGAGAAGGGGACAACTTTCTCTCTGCCCCCCACCCCACCCCCAGGGCCATTGCTCCCTCTCTTCTTGAGACCTTGGCCAGGTGTCTTATATTTTTACATCCCTCTCCAGGATTCCATATTTGCCCATGCTCTCCTACCTTGGTGCCTTTGCCCATACTGCTTCTTCCACCTGGAATGCCTTTTCCCCATTTTCTGCTAATTGGAATTCTTCCCCAAAGCTGTCTTCCTGTTACCCAACCCCAACAGACAAATGCCCAGATAAGCCATCCTTCATTAACAAATAGAGTATTTACTGAGAGTCTATTATATGTCAGGCGCTGTTGCTATGCCTAAGAATACAGAGATGATTGAAGTCTAGTCCCTGAGCTCAACAAATTCAGTTGATTTAACATAAAAACAAATAACTCTTCACACAGTGAGGTGAGAGTAGTAACAAAAGGCTAACGTGCTGGGTGAGTACAGAAGAGGGAGCTCTTGGGTCAACTGGGTTGGGGAAGCCATCACAGAGACAAGGTACCTTTGGGTGGACCTGGAGGATGAGTGATGGTTGATGGGCAGAGAAAAGGAAAAGGGTGTCTAAGATTGTCCCGGATCCCAAACATCTGAGCTAGACAGTAGTAGCAGCATGGATGAAGACTAATCTGGAGCAGGGAGGGGATGGAGGCAGAGCTGGAAAGGCAGGAGGGGACCAGAGTGTGAATGGTGTTAGTACAGAGAAGAGGAGACCTAGAATCCCACAGGGAACACCATCCCAGGGCAGGAGCAGCCTCTAGAAATCACTTATTTCTAGCCCTCGTGATAACATTAGCTAAGGGACCATGGGATGCAGGATTGTAACTCGAAGTGTTACTGGTGGTGTTGGTGGTGAAATTGGACCTCGGCTCTTGAGTTCAGCAAAGAAAATTCAGAGACAAGAACTCAAATTATAAAAGAAAGTTTCTTTAGAATGTTACAGAGGTGGTAGAAGAGAGCCAGCTGGACTGCGTAGGCTTAGGAAACAAGTTAAACAAGGGCCCTTGGAGCTTAGGAGAGAGAAAGGAAAAGGGGGAAGGAAGGGGGGGGGGGGCGTGGGCATGCTCCTGAGGGGAGAGCTGGATCCTTCACCTGGAGGGTTTTAAAGGCTGGGTGTTTAGGGGATGTCTCAGGAGAAGATCTCAATAAGATCCTCATCAGCTTTATTCAGTTGTGCCAAAATGAGATTTCTTCTCTTGACTTCATCCGTCCTTGGGTGTGGTTGTCACAAATGGCACTAATTGGATGTTTGTTATCTATCTCCCTGAGTAGGGTGATTTAAGCTGTTTATCCTGTAGTTGGGGAGGAGAAATGTAAATCATTTATTTACTCTTAAGTGTCCTTGGTTAGGGAAGATAGGATTTTTTTTTTTTTATTGCTTAAAGTATTACAAAGGGTATTACATATGTATCCATTTTATCCCCCCGCCCTATACAGTCCCCTAGCCTCCCCTATCCCCCAGTGTCTTATGTCCATTGGTTATGCTTATATGCATGCATACAAGTCCTTTAGTTGATCTCTTACCCCCCTACCTCCTGCCCCCCAACCCTCCCAGGCCTTCCCGCTGCAGTTTGACAATCTGTTTGAGGCAGCTCTGCCTCTGTAGAAGATAGGATTTTTTGATTTACTGGACGGCTGTAGACTGCTTGGCCATTTAACTATGTCTCCATTTCCCTACTCCACTTGTCTTGGCTTCCTAGCCTGTCTCAGAAGAACATGAGGGTATGGAGAGCCGCTTCTGCTGAACTTTTTTTTTCTTTTTTAACTAAAAATAGACAGCTTTTCTTTTGATTTCTTAAATTCAATTGCAAAAGTTAGAAAATCCCACTCCACTCACGAGGGAGTGAAAGTTGGAAGATTCAGTACTTTCTGAGGAAGGTCGCAATTTGGGAGTGAAAACTTTATCTCACCATCCAGTCGCCTCTGTGATCCAGAGGCCAAGCACAGCCGGTGCAGCACAGTGCCTCGTCCTAGGGTCTTCGCAAGAATGTTTCTGGTCATGTATTGTTGCTGGTCTCCAGGCTTTGCCTGGCTCCATGCCTGAAGCAGCCAACATCATTGCCCTCTAGACTCCATGGCAGCTGGCTGTCACCTCCTAGGGTAAGCTAAATAAGGCCAGGCAAAGCCCCAGCCAACATCACCATGCTTTGCCGCCATGTTCCTTGCACTCCAGGCATGCTGAGTATCTCATCACACCCCCAGCAGCCCTTTCACAAAGCTTGAAGTCTCCTTTGCGTGTGCCTGTCTGGAAAGGTCTGATCACTGTCACTCCTAGCTCCTTTCCCCTGCCCCAAACCCCAAACACACACACACACACACACACACACACACACACACACACACACACAACTCACACTCTCCCTGGTAAACTCCTACTTACCCTTCAAGTTTAGCCATGTGTCACAGTACACAGTTCTCAGTGAGAGCTCCTTCAGCCACCCCCTCCTCCCCAGGGGATCCATTGCTCTCTCTGAAGTAATCAGTACTTCTCCCCACTCCCCTAACAGCACTGTCCCATGGCGCAAAAACATGTCAGATGATCTGTCTGTGACTCCCAGGGAAACCGGGCTCCTTCGGGGCTGAAGACGTACACGTCTCTAGTCTTAGCAACCAACATAAAGTCCGATCCATAGCAAACACTGTCTGTGGATGGTCTCCACCACTAAGTTGGAAGCTCAATAGGGAAAGAACTTTCTTTGTCTTATTTCATGTTGTAGCTTCTGCACAGCCAGGACAGCACCTGGTTGTAAAAGGCCCTCAATAAAAATTGTCTGAATTTATTAATTCATTGAATTTGTTGGATTTAATCAACTCAAGACATAGTGATGAAATGAAAGGCTTGGCCAAGCTGTTTGAGTTTCCTGAAAATTGATTTATTTGGGGATTATCATGACTTCAAATATTTATTGAACACACACCTTTTTTTTTGCATAAGCCATAAGATATATAAAGGAAAATAAGCAAGAAGCCTCTAGATATGTGGGATGGTAAATAAGATGTTTAAAGCAATATTAACACAAGATAGGAAGCAATAAGTCATGGAGAAGGGGCAGATAAAGTGCTATGGACAGTCAGGAGAGAGGGGACTTCTCCTAAAGTCTTCTCTGGTTGCTGGGCGTCTTCATGGAGGACACACCATTTATGATTTTCCAGTCTGACCCTGGCAACACATGACCCTGGTCCTCTGGGTGTAGCTGGTTGGACAGGGGCACCTGACCTGGACTGAGCCATTAGTCTCTGTTCCCCAAGATTTGGAATGAGAGACTAATCAGTTTATTTTTTTAATCTTCACCCAAGAATATGGTTTTCTTATTGATTTTAGAGAGAGAAGAAAGGAGAGGGAGAAATGGATTTTAGAGAGAGAAGAAAGGAGAGGGAGAAAGCAATCGGTTGCTTCCTGCACCCACCCCAACTGGGGGATCGAGCCCACAACTTGGATATGTGCTCTGACCTAGAATCAACCCCTTGACCTTCAGGCAGAGACTAACCAGTTTTTGCTGGCCCCTGGAGTGAAAGACAAATGACCTCCGAAGCTGTGCACTTGCGGTCTTTTACAAACTTCTCGGAGATGCAGAGAATGCTGGTCTGTAGAGAGAGCAGAATGCATGGGGAACAGCAAAAACAGAAAGGAGTCGCCATGTGGCCTCAGCAAGCAAGAGGCTGAGGCCGGACTTTCCGGTGGCTTCCGTTCCTCATTTCAGCCCTCAGCGACCTGCAGCAGCAGCTTCCGACCATGGACCTTCCGAGACTCCCAGGCTTCTTACAATGAATCCCCGCTTTTTGCCTTGGAGCAGTGGTTCTCCACCTTCCTGATGCCGGGCCCTTTAATACAGCTCCTCATGTTGTGGTGACCCCCGATTTCATTGCTACAAATTGAACATGATTAAAGCATAGTGATTAATCACAAAAACAATATGTAATTATATATGTGTTTTCCGATGGTCTTAGGCGACCCCTGTGAAAGGGTCGGTCGACCCCCAAAGAGGTCGCGACCCACAGGTTGAGAACCACTGTCTTAGAGAAAGAAACTGTATCACCGCAGCCAGCATGGAGGTGGAGGCTCTGCAGATGCCAGGAAATGGGCCATGGCCAGGATGGGGACTGATGGGGAAGGGATGTGAGGGTATGTGGTCTTCATTTCCACTCCACATTCCCTCCCTCCCCTTCAGCATCTCCAGTCCAAAGGGACTCCATATGCTCAACCAGTAGCCTAGCAGCTAGGGACCTGCATGGCTCAGACCTAGACAGTCCTGGAGATTGGTGGGTGTCTGGCAGCTCCGTTTTATGGGACCCTGGAATAAACTGGCCATCTCTGGTTCCAGAGAATGACTCTATAGCCAATCCCAAATGATTCACCCCATGGAACAGAGGTCAGGAGTATTTGCATACATGCATGCTTACGTATATCCACACATGTGGACGGTGAGGAACACGTGACTTCATATGTAATACTCCCTCTCTATATCTTCTGGGAATCATGCCAGTGCATGCAAGCATCTATCTATGCAGAAAATCCTAGAGTCATCATTACAAAGCAAGTCATTATTACTAAGCCCTCACCTTCTGGTGGCTTTGAGGTCTGCAAAAGTGCATACACAGAAACCTCTTTACAAAAATTTAACCCAGCTACTCTGAGTGGAATCACACCTTCAATCAAGGCTAGTACTGTGTGGGAGAGTCGAGGAGGAGAGTTCACTAGTGCTTCTCAAGGGCTTGTGGGGTTGACATTTGGCTCATTGGGTGGGGGAGGGGCACAGCCAGGTTTGATGGACCCTGGGGCATATTCAATGGGATGGAGAGCTCTCTTTAATATATATAGTTACTAACATAATACTAGGTTAAGGGCTGGTGCAAGTGAGAGACCCTGAAGCTTTAGGGTTATTAGCTTCGCAAGAAATCGACTTGGGTGTCGGGGGATGGGAGCTTAAACTTAAACTTCACTTTCCTTCTTCCGTCCTTGTCATTTCCATACCAGTTGAAGTCCCCAGAGGATTTGTGGCTCCACAAAAGTACCATTTTTATCCTAAAGGTGATGCAGTGTGGGCTTCTACAAGCCTCCCGCAAACTAGAGAGAGCAAGCAGATGAAACACCTGGCCAGGTGGTGAACATGAGCCAGGCAGCTTGAGAGGGAGAGAAATGAGCAGTATTTCTCCCATTCCTGACACTCCTTAAACTTGCCAGCTTCCAAACTTTTTAATCTTGTTTGCCTTTACTTCTACCGCTCATAGATCGTTCCCTGTGGTCGCCGGCGGAGGTGGAGGGTGGCAGTGTGACTATAACTAAGAATGCAAGCTTGGAACCAGCCCAGTTCTTGCCACTTCTTAGCGAAATGACGTTAGGCAAGTTATTTCAGCTTTCTCTGTGACTATTGTTTCCTCTCTGCAAAACTGAGATAAAATTTGACCCCACCTCGTAGTGTTATTGTGCCAATAATTCAAGGGAAATGTGTAACGCAGTAAATGCTTGTGAGGTTGACTTCCATGCATCATAATTCCCAGCACTGTGGGCCAACAGCTGTTGGGTTTAACGCTTTGGTTTTCATCAGGACCATGCTCTCCTCTTGTTGAAATCTCTTCACTATCCCTCTGTGTGAGGAACTCAAAGCATTTGAAACTGTAGATAATGAATTTGGGATGATTCTCCCAGTTTTACAGCTGACCAAGGTAAGGCTCAGAGCTGTTAAGGGCAAGACCAAAGCTTCAGAAGGAGCAAAGACATGTCTACAAGAGGAAGCAAAGCCCCATGTCCTCACAATACTGTCTGCTGAACTGGGAGCAGAGTAGGGTTGTCCCTGTAGAAGCTTTTACTCTGCTGGGATCTGTGGGGAAGGAGGAGAAGGCAGCAAATGTTCCAGAGGAAGTCACCCGTGCCCATAACCTACCATAGTTGTGTTCTGCTTCCTCCTTCAACTCCAACTCAGACAAGCCAACACAGAGGGTTCTGGATTCCCTGAGCCATCAGGAGTTCTGTGGCCCTGATCAATTGCTCTGTCACTAGCTTGCTCTGAGATCCTGTTTCTTTTGTCTCTAAAATCAGAGATTGGGTTTGCTGACAGGGTTCTCATCTTAACCTCTCATTGCAAAGTCTCATGGAGAAAGGGCCAGAACCAATATCTCAGAATGTTACACCTCCCAAAACCACTACACTCTCTTGGATTCCCTTTATGTCTCAGAGAGTCCTCATCCCTGATGGGACATGGCCTGAAATGACCACCTGCTGTCATCCGTTGTCCATGGAACCTCTAGTGTTTGTGCATAAGAGCAGTGGATATGGAGGCAGAAGTAGAAGCTTGGTTGGGTCTTGAGCAAGAAACAAAAATTAGGGAGCTGAGGTGCTTCCATTTGGAGAGCAATTTTTCAAGTAATATATATTAAGCAAACAAACATGGAAATTTTTCAAGTGATATATTTTAGGCACCTGTCTACTCCCATACTGTCAGGTAACTCAGTATCAAGTTACAATTTGCGATATTTAGACATCTGCAGGAATCGCTGGACTTTCTGAGACGTGGGATACTGAAATGGGCAACCACAGGTAAACGTGGAAACCCTTGATGCCTCTGACTTCCATGTGTTCTACTTAGGAGGATATGTAACATGATCCTGACCCCACCTCTCCCCACCATGGATTCTCTTTCTGCCTGGGAATTCTAGAATTCTTCATGGGTTGAGCAACAAAGTACAAAGGAAGACTGACTTGTCAAAAAGAATAGGTTTGGCAATTAATGTGTCACAGAGTGACCCCAGACAAGTTACTTAACTTGACCATGCAAAAATCAAGGATGTTCACATCCTGTTCAGCAGCAAGGCCTCTGCAATTCAGGGTTTGATCCCTGACCCTTAGAGCCTGACCTGGCATGGGAGTCAGGGAGGGTTCTTCTTCCGCAAAGTCTCACCCTAGCCTGACCCTCAGCACAAAGAGACTTTGTGACCTGGATCATCAGGCAATGCTACCCGCCTCCTGGACTGTGAGCATCCCTCAGTTTGTAGCCCTGAGCTGGATGAAGAGTGAGGATTCAGAGGAAGAAGATGATGGCTTTCACAGCCTCCTAGAATGATGGGGGAAGCAAGTTATGGACTCTACCTTTGAGATGAGAGGCTAAGATGGGAACCTTGGCTGTCATCAAGCCCATCAAGACAAATGGGGATAATAAAGAACACATTGACATAATCCTACAGGACCTCATGGAGAAAAAAGCAATACTAAGTGAAAATTAAGATAGCTCAATAAAGGGTAGAGAATGAACTGAATTAATCAGAGAAGGCATCTCGGATAAGGTGTGTCTTAAGACTGATAACAGAAGGAATAAGGAGAAGGAAGTCATTAATTAAGATACAATTGAGACAACAAGAATGGGTTGTGGGAATAACCTGAGGGCAAGCTCCAATCCTGGGGTAGGAGAGTCCACAGCTATTCATGAGTAGCGTTCATATGAGTTCACAGGATGTTATTCCCAAACCCTGGGTCTGTCCCCCACCCGTAGAATGAAGAAGAAGGTAAACTAGCTAGTTCCTCCAGCTCTTTCCAATTCCAGCATTCTACATTTTACAATCCTGATGTATAGGGAAGAGTTTGAAGGTGAGTTGGCTTGGGTACAGTAGAAAATAGGTGGTAAGTAAAAGAGGATAAGACAGGCTTTTGAGGCATCTAATCTAAGAGTAATCCAGGTTTATCAGCTTGGGCTGAACAAACTCAAAGCCCACCTCTGACCAAGCACCATCCAGGACTGGTCCCTGTAAAGCACCCCCAGAACCAAAGACAACTGTGTACATGACAGAATAAACTCAGTTGGATAGAAAGAAACTAGAATGTGTCAAGAAGGTGGAGCTGGGTCTAGAAAGGTACTACAGTTTTAAGATGACTCATTTGTCCCCTCTAACAACAGACCACTGCCCGCAGACTGTTGCCAGCAAAACAGTGCAAGCCCTAGCTGCCAGATGTTACTCTAGGTTCACATAATTCAGTTGGTCCACATGTCTGGATCTAGATTGGCCCCTGTGTCTTAGGTGTTTGCATAGAGAAAAGAGAGCCCCTGAGAGAGAAGCCTGGTCAGGACAGCCAGGATTGCTTCAATAGGAACAGGGAGATCAGGTGGGGTTGGGGAGGCCTGGTGTGATCAGCAGAGCACAGGTTTGGGGATCCCTCATCCTGCCCTGAAAGTTGCACTCACTGGCCTTTGCCCTGAGATTCCTGGCATTTTCCATCCCATAGCACCTTTGCCAATTCAAACGTGTGCCATGGGCAGGAACAAAGCAAGGGGCTTGGTACAGGTCATGAAACACGGTCCAGGGAAATCCCCAAACAGAAGCGCCCCAGCTGGTTTCCCCCATCACTTTGGGTAACTTTCCATTGCCACACATCCACCCCCAAACCCCAGGTTTCTTCTAAAGAACCTGTTGCTCACTTCGTGACCTGTTGAGCATGGGACTCTAAATCAGCAATGAACCTGGTTCCTGAACTTGGGAAACTACAGTCTACATCAGTGAAGGCGAACCTTTTGAGCTCGGCGTGTCAGCATTTTGAAAAACCCTAACTTAACTCTGGTGCCGTGTCACATATAGAAATGTTTTGATCTTTGCAACCATAGTAAAACAAAGATTTATATTTTTGATATTTATTTTATATATTTAAATGCCATTTAACAAAGAAAAATCAACCCCCCAAAAAAATGAGTTCGCGTGTCACCTCTGACACGCGTGTCATAGGTTTGCCATCACTGGTCTACATGGAAGACAAAACCTACCTTCAGGCCATAAGTAGGGAGAACCCAAGCAGGAAACAATACTCAAGGGCCAAACTGAAAATATAAGAGGCTGAGAGCTGGAGCAGTGGGAGGAGGCTTCAGAGAGGAGGGGATCTAGATCATGATGGCCTGGAAATCCATGAATGCAGAGGGGGCAGGAAGGCAGGGCAAGTAGCTTAGAGAGCAGGAGACAGAAACCCGAGTATTGAATGGGACATGCCATAGAGAGAACCTGGAATGAAATAAACCACCATATGTTGAGTGCCTACAATATGCCACTCGCTGTGCCAGGCACTTTCTGTTATTTCCTGTTATCCTCCCAACAAGAGGGGTAATATCTTTATTTCCGGTTTGCAAGGCCTTTTCCCCAAGGGTGTTTACCCACACCTGGCGTCAGCCCTGTCCCCTCTCCTTTTCCTGCTGCTCAGCCTCTCCATCTTGCCAGCAGGAACATTCCTTCCTGGCCATTGGATGAGGTCATTCATCAGCAGCGGCTGTTAACGAGGTGTTACCATCATAGCTCCCCAAACTACGGCTATGACTAATCAAGTAGCGTCACAGATTCAGAAAGCGTTAATAATTATTACAATTATTTTTTTTCAAGCCTTTGTTTTTTTTCTCCCTTTTGAGGCTCCAGGCATGAGCTGAAGAGTGAAAGGAAGGCCCAATCATTCTCAGAAGTGAGAGGACATACCGTTTGTTCAGCCTCCCACCCAGCCTTGTGGTGGGTGAGGGGAGTGCCCACCGGGGTCCTATTTGACTCTTCAAACAGCATCTTGATGGAGGGTTGAGTGGCACTAAGCAATCTGGGGGCTGGGGTGAGTCAGGCCAGATGGCGGAATCAGAGGCATTCTAGCAGAACGTGGCCCTGAGGCGGGCAGTCGGGGAATCCCTCAAGGGAACCGACCATGCTGAGCCGAAGGAAAACCCTGTCTTGCTACATGATGCCTGATTCATGGCTTTCCCCTCCTGGGACTTGGCTCACGTGCTACCTCTGAAGCAGACAGCACCAGCTGCCTCCTATTATTTTTTAAATCATCATCCCCCCAAATTCCCCAGACAGCAAACTCTACCTGAGATGAAGATACTGAAGTATCAGACATTATAAAAGTCGCCTGCGGAAGGCCTGGTCAGGATCTGACTCCAGGACCACCCCAGGTGCCTGCCAGTGGCCGGCTTGGGTACTTGACAAACGTATCCACAACCACCCTTCTGCTCCACTCTGCGATGGAGCCCGAAAGCCCTCCATCCCGCTGATATTAGAATGCAAACCATTCCCTCAAAGGAACAGAAAAGGGGACAGGAGACTAACATTTATGGGGTGCTTTCTAGGTGCTGGGCACCATCTGGTGAGCTTTAAATCCTTCATTTCAGCGCATGGTTACATAGTCCTATAACATGGACTATTCTGACTCTTACTTGGAGAAAAATCTGAGGCTCAGCGGTTCCCATTTCCCCGAGGCCACCCAGCAGAAGCTTTCAGGGCTGGAATTAGGACAGAAATGTCTTTGATTCAAAGCCAGTGGTTTAGCTGATCTGCTACTGGCGTCCCCATATCTCTGCCTATTAAGGGACAAGAAAGCATGGCCTCTGCAGCCACACTGCCCAGGTTCACATCCTGGCTCTGACACTTACTAAGCTGTGTGTGCCAGGCTTGGGCACCAGGCCTCTCTGACATTCAGGTGCCCCGACGGTAAGCTGGGCTAATTAATGGGAGGTGCCATTAATTACATAACTCTAAATTAGCATTGCCATGAAGATTACAGTATAGGAGTTAATGTAGAGAACAGTGCCTGATACATTCCAAGGGTTCGCTCTGGTTTTGTTTCCATTATTTACTTTATTTTATTTTATTTTTAAAGCAACAACTTGGCTGCTTTATTTGTACACTATACCTTATTACAAACAAATTAGTTTGTCTTCCAATGTTAAACTTAAGAACAACACAAAATTGATTGTAGCTGTATTTGATTTTTACACTCTTTCTTAATTTTCACCACCACCCTCTTAAGCATATATTATTATCCCCATTTTATGGATTTCATTACTGAGGCTCAGAGAGGTTATTTGGCTCAGATGACAGAGCTAGCAAGTGATAAGGCTGAGGTTGTAACCTTGATCTTTCTGACTTCACCACATTATCCCGCCTAACATCTTTTACCCAAACATATATTTTAGCATATGCTTTTAACCTTTTAACCTCACAATAACAGTAGTAATATGTAACACTTATGTGGTGTCCTAAATTATATATATATATATATATATATATATATATATATATATATATATATATATATAAAATATGTGGTGATGGAAGAAGATTTGACTTTGGGTGGTGGACATATACAGATCTTGTAAAATAGAAATCTGTACCTAAAACCTATCTGATCCTATTAACCAATGTCACTCCAATAAATTTAATAAAAAATTCACTGTGAGGTTCAAATAGGAAAAATACACTTAATAAGCATGTACTTAATGTTAGCTAGGAGTCCTGGCCAGGTAGTTCAGTTGGTTAGAGTGTTGTCCCAATATGCCAAGGTTGTGGGTTCGATCCCCAGTCAGGGCACATACAAGAATCAACCAATGAATGCATAAATAAGTGGAACAACAAATCCATGTTTCTCTCTCTTGCTCTCAAATCATTCAATAAATTTTTTTTTTAAATAATTAACCAAGCTGGCTGATGTGGCTCAGTGGTTGAGCATCAACCTATGAACCAGGAGATCACAGTTCAATTCCCAGTGATGGCACATGCCCGAGTTGTGGGCTCAATTGATCCCCAGTGTGAAGCATGTCAGAGGCAGCTGATCAATGATTCTCTCTCATTATTGATGTTTCTATCTCTCTCTCCTTCTCTTCCTCTCTGAAATCAATAAAAATATTTTTTTAAAAAGAATCAACCAATAAAATAGCCTACACAAGTATTTTAGTGTACTAATAATATATTTTCTTTTTTATTAACTAGTTTTTGTTTCCTTCATTTATTTTAAAGAATACATGATACTTGCAACAGTCTCAGTCCTGAAAATGGCTTTTAATAAGGGAGGAATATGCATGTGCCGAACCCCAAGGGGACAGCCAGAACAACCATGTTTTCATCATTACCCAATTTTCCCTGATGGAGAGCATACACCACAGCTAACTAAATGCAGCCTTCAATGTGGCAGAGAGAGGGCCAAGGCCAAAGCCAGAGCGGGATTAGGGAAGTGGGAGATGCTCTAAGAAATTCAGACCTGCCCTAAGGCTCAGGAATACCCAGCACATTTACTTGGGAAGTGGGTGGGAGGTTGGTTTGCTGGTATATTATTTCCAGGGCGGACTTTTCTGCTCTTTCCCAGGCTTCCTCAAAAGCTTAGAACAACAACAAAAAAAAAGGCATCTTAAACTCAGCTCTTAGAAGCCACAGATATTCCCAGGATGGGGCAATTACAGAGAGGCGGGCATGTGCTCGTGACTGGCACTATTCATCTTTCATAATGGGAAGGCCAAATAAGAGGATACAGCCAGCCAGTGTGGGAAGACCCAGGGCCTGCCCCCACTCTGCCCTCAAATGTACCCACAAAACACACACACACACACACACACACACACACACACACACACACACTAACACTGCAGATTAGGTACCCTATTGCAATATTACCAGTGAAAACAGTAGTTGTCCTGCGAGGATAAGAAAATGAGTTATAACCTATTTTTTAGTGTTCAGTTGGCCAGTTACTCTAAGAAAATGGGGTTTTCACAAGGGAGAGGAGAAGTGAGCACCTGGTAAGAGTGAAGCTGTTGGTGAAGGAAAGTGCACCAAAGCTTTGAAAACCACGAGAGATGCTAAGAGGTCACTGGAGGGCTGGGCATGGGCCACAGGACGAGATGGGGCTGGGCACAGTATGCAGAGAACTAGTCCAAACCTGGGACAGCCCTGGCCGGTGTGGTTCAGTGCTTAGCGTGTGGGCCAAGCACCGAAAGGACATGGGTTCAAGAAACCAAGATGGCGGCATAGGTTAACGCCGGAGATTGCTGCCTCAAACAACCACTTCAAAAAACAACTAAAAGACGGAACGGACATCATCCAGAACCACAGGAAGGCTGGCTGAGTGGAAATTCTACAACTAGGAGGAAAGAGAATATCATACCCAGACTCAGAGGAGGCGCAGTGCTGAAGTGAAATACTAAGGTGCGGAGTGCACGCAGAGCGGGCTGGAGGCGGAGGGCGCGGTTGTTGTTTTCAATCGGGAGGGAGTTTCAGACTCTGAGCTCCAGATCCGGGCGAGTCTCTAGGGACCCAGACTCAAACGGGAGAAGTGGGACTGTCTGGCTTCGGTCGGAACTCGAAGGCAGCTTTCTCTCTGAGGTTTGCAGCGGTTGCTGGGACTCTGTGAGGCAGAGCCCCTAGGGACGGAACTGAGAGCAGCCATAACTGCTCGCTCCGGCCCACCCTGTAGATCCCCTGGGACCCGCCCCGCCCAAGCCCTGCGCAGAGCCATTTGCTGGATAGCCTCAGGCAAACACTAGATTAGCACCGCCCTAGAGATCCAGCACAGAAGCTTTCCCACTGCAGACACAGCAGACTCTCATAGCCAGTTAGCCTGGAGGTCAAATCACCCCCGGTATTGCCAACAACAATCAAGGCTTAACTACAACAAGACTGCGCACAAAGACCACTAGGGGGTGCACCAAGAAAGCATAAAAAATGTGGAGACAAAGAAACAGGACAAAACTGTCAATGGAGGATATTGAGTTAAGAACCACAATTTTAAGGTCTCTTAAGAACTGTCTAGAAGCCGCCAATAAATGTAGTGAGATCCTCAAGAAATCTAATGAGACCCTCGATGTTATGATAAAGAACCAACTAGAAATTAAGCATACACAGACTGAAATAACGAATACTATACAGACTCCCAACAGCAGACCAGAGGAGCGCAAGAATCAAGGCAAAGATTTGAAATGCGAAGAAGCAAAAAACACCCAACCGGAAAAGCAAAATGAAAAAAGAATCCGAAAATACGAAGATAGTGTAAGGAGCCTCTGGGACAGCTTCAAGCGTACCAACATCAGAATTATAGGGGTGCCAGAAGATGAGAGAGAGCAAGATATTGAAAACCTATTTGAAGAAATAATGATAGAAAACTTCCCCCACCTGGTGAAAGAAATAGACTTACAGGTCCAGGAAGCAGGGAGAACCCCAAACAAAAGGAATCCAAAGAGGACCACACCAAGACACATCATAATTAAAATGCCAAGAGCAAAAGACAAAGAGAGAATCTTAAAAACAGCAAGAGAAAGAAACTCAGTTACCTACAAGGGAATACCCATACGACTGTCAGCTGATTTCTCAACAGAAACTTTGCAGGCCAGAAGGGAATGGCAAGAAATATTCAAAATGATGAATACCAAGAACCTACAACCAAGATTACTTTATCCAGCAAAGCTATCATTCAGAACTGAAGGTCAGATAAAAAGCTTCACAGATAAGGAAAAGCTAAAGGAGTTCATCACAACCAAACCAGTATTATATGAAATGCTGAAAGGTATCCTTTAAGAAGAGGAAGAAGAAGAAAAAGGTAAAGATACAAATTATGAACGACAAACATGCATCTATCAACAAGTGAATCTAAGAATCAAGTGAATAAATAATCTGGTGATCATAATAGAATCAGGGACATAGAAAGGGAATGGACTGACTATTCTTGGGGGGGAAAGGGGTGTGGGAGATGCGGGAAGAGACTGGACAAAAATCGTGCACCTATGGATGAGGACAGTGGGTAGGGAGCGAGGGCGGAGGGTGGGGCGGGAACTGGGAGGAGGGGAGTTATGGGGGGGAAAAAGAGGAACAAATGTAATAATCTGAACAATAAAGATTTAATTAAAAAAAAAAAAAAGAAAGGACATGGGTTCGATTCTCAATCAAGGGCACATACCTGGGTTGCAGGTTTCATCCCTGGCCCTGGTCGGGGTGCATTCAGGAGGCAACCAGTCGATGTCTCTCTCCCTCTCTCTCTCTCTCTCTCTCTCTCTCTCTCTCTCTCTCTGTCTCCCCGCCTTCCACTCTAAAAAAAAAAAAAAAAAAAAAATCAGTGGAAAAAATATCCTTGGGTGGGGATTAACAAAGAAACAAACAAAAACCTGGGGACACTCTGGGCCCCTGGGAATATGCCCAGCCTTGCCCTGATAATGAAGCAATCACGCTCATTTTCAGTTCTTTCCATCCAGTTCTACAGCCGACCCAGAAGCCATCTCCTTCCCACGAAAGAAGTGGACGAGGAATCTGGTTATCAGTGGATGTGACAGGCACTGTTCGCCTTTCGTACGGGGATCAGCAGATGAGATGTGCAACTGACTAGCCCTGGGAAAGCCCTCCAGCCCACACATGTCCCGAGCACAAGGGAGAACAACTCAGCAAGATGGAATGAGGAAAGATACCAAATGTCACCTATCAAATGGTCCTAAGCCTTCTGGAATGGGTTCTGGAAACCCGGCCAGTGGTCGGCAAACTCATTAGTCAACAGAGCCAAATATCAACAGTACAAGGATTGAAATTTATTTTCAAGAGCCAAATTATTTTAACTTAAACTGTATAGGTAGGTACATTGTTATTAACTTAATTAGGGAACTCCTAAGGCTTAGGAAGAGCCACACTCAAGGGGCCAAAGAGCCGCATGTGGCTCGCGAGCCGCAGTTTGCCGACCACGGCCCTACGGAATCTAGAATCTCGCCCCTGCCCTGCCTGCTCTGCCTTCAGGCTGCAGACACCTGCTTAGGGGGCCCTGAAGAAAGCAACTCCTTTCCAGCAAGCACCTCCAACGGCTCTGCCCCAGCCCGGCTGGTAGTATCAGGGAGGAAGGGAAGGTGGGGGAGGGGAGGAGGTGTCAGAGGCCAGAGCGAACCCCCAGACACCTGCCAGAGCCCTAACCTGCGTCAGAGTCTGTCTCCATCGAAAGGAAAGCAAGCAAGTGTGCCACAACCAAATCACGGTAGCCGGAGTGGAAAATACAGCTCTGACACGGGCCGTTGCTCTGGGGAAAATTCTGCTGATGAACCATATTGAGACACGATGTTGTTTGTCTGCTCTGATCACCACGCTTGGGTTTCTTTTTCCCCCTTTTTTTCTGTCTGGGAGGTGGCAGGTATTTCATTTCATTGAAATGGGGGGGCGGGGGCTGCTGTTGCCTGTCCCTAGGTGGGCCACGGGCAGAGGGAGAGGCCGAATGTCAGCAGGGATGGAAGTTCGTGGGGCTCGGGTTTCCTTCTGAGACATGGAGAGGAAGGGGGTGGGCAGGACCACAGTCCTTATGACACTAGTGTTTGAGATGTGACATGGGACGTTATATCCATTTCGGGTGTGATGACATTTTTTTAACCTTTCAAAAATGATTGACGCCACGGTGCTCATCGTGGTATGATGCTTTGAGTAAAGAAGTGAACCGATCAGCAGGAGACCAACATTCTAACTTCTAGTCTGCCACTCAGACGAGTTCTAGAAGGGCTCTGGACTTCAGTTCCCTCGTCTATAAAAAGAGAGGGTTCATATAGAATTAAGCAAACTCCAAACTTCCTCCTAACTCCAAGAGCTCTGAGTTCTCAGAGTGGAGTCGAAACCCTCTACCCTGCTATCTGATGTTGGGCAGCCAGCTAGCCTCGCTAAACCTCGGTTTTTTCCTCTGTAAAACCACGCTAAGAATCTGGCCTGGCCTACCTCTCAGGACAGCTGGGAGGACTGAGTAATACAATATGTGTGAAAGGACACATATTGTTAAGTTTTGACACCCTGGATGCGTGGAGAGTATCTGTATAATTTCTACTTACCTGGGCAATGGAAGGAGGCTTTGGTTACCTATCTGGGACTCCTGGTAGGCATTCCATGAAGGTAGCAACGGGCTGAGAATAAAGCAGGAGAGGTTTATTGTTGGATCACAGGAAATTTTCTGACCACCAGGATCATTAGACACTGTGGGACCTTTTCTAAAAGGCTTCAGGAAAAGAAGAGACAAGGGTTGGCCCCAGGTTGTTTAGCCATGTCTTGTGAGGAAAGACCCAGACCACATGACTCCCACTTCGATTCTAGCGTTAGGCTATTTCTTAAGCCTCCTATGGAAGGCCAGTGTGTTTTCCCGACCGTGTCACAGGAAACAAGATCCAGACCCTTGCACACACATACACACTATACACACACATGGAAAATCCATGGATAACAGGCCTTTGGATTGAAAATGGGCCATGTCGATGTCCAAGGCTCACTGGGATCTGGGGGTGGCTTCCTAAAAGATGCTTTTAGAGGGTGTGGGTGCATGGGCAATGTTTTCTGAAGCAACCGATGGGGAGAATGGGGGAAGTGGGGTTTGGAAGGGATGTAGAGAAATCGTTTTGTAATTTCCCAAAAAAAGAAGTTCAGTGAGCAGGTAGGGTGGCTTTGAGAAAACTCAGTGACATCAGATGGGTAGAGAAAGGCTGAAGGGAGAGTTGGCCCTGAAGGATTCTGCTGGATGGAAGGGGCAGGGCTGTGGGTAGTCATTTCAGGCCAATGAAGCCAAGTGGAGGCAAGGAGTTGGAAGAGATCAGGGCATCATCTGACAACATATGAGAGTCCTCGTTTTGGCCAGAGACCTTATGCAGAAAATTCTAGCTCTGACAACATCTAAATTTTGGGGTCAATCTGGGTTCACATTTCTGCTTCAACCTCAAGTGAGTTACTTGAGCCTCATTTTACTCTTCTGTAAAATAGGCTTAATAATTGGGCAAACTCTTGAAATTGTTGTAAAACTTAAAGTGAAATAATACCAATCAAGTGCCTGGCACATAGTAAGAAATCAGAGTGGTAAAGGAACACCAACCAACTAAGCCAGGTAGCAGCAGGTATGGGCATCAAGCAGGGTTTCGTGGGTCAGACTGTGTCAAGTCCATGGCACACAGTAGGCACATACCACATGGCAGCAGACAGCTGGCATCTGTTAGTCATGGAAGAGCTGCAGAGTCACATACCTCCTCGTGCACACGAGCGCACCCTCACACTCAGAGCAGATCATTGCTTAAGCCCGCCGTCTCCAGCTTGAGAAGATGAATAAGAGCTCTACCGGCCAGTGTGTTTTCCCGGCCGTGTCACAGGAAGCAAGGCCTGCAGGATCCCAGGAACCCTGGGCAGAGGGGATTTCAGAAGGAAGCTTTCTGAAAAGCACAGATCCCCATGGCTGGAACATGACTGCTAGAAAGGAAAGTGAGACCTGACAGGCTGCACCTCATGGGACAGTGGGAAGCACAGAGCCCGGGGAAAAGGTGTGGCTTAGTGGTCTGTGGCCTGTCTGGCGAGCAGGAAGTCCTGGATCCTACTCCTGCTGCTGGTTCCGGGAAAAGCCACCAGGGCCTCCCTCCCTGAGTCAGGGAAAAACCCACAGCGGAGCTAGCTCTTTCATGCCATTAGTTATTTTGTGACCTTGAAGTATTTCGTCCTATTGGCAAGCCTCTTTGATCCTCTGCAAAGGAGGAAAAAGAAGTGAGGAGTCTCTCGTTTCACAGGGACAGAAAACTGAGGCTCTCTGAAGTTGGAAGACATCTTCATAATCACACAGAAAAAAGATTAAGCCCTGGCTGGTTCTGCTCAGTGGATAGAGCATCGGCCTGTGGACTGAAGGGTCCTGGGTTTGATTCCAGTCAAGGACACATGCCCAGATTGCAGGTTTGATCCCCAGTAGGGGGCATGCAGGAGGCAGCAATGATGATTCTCATCATTGATGTTTCCAGCTCCCTCTCCCTTTCCCTCCCTCTCTGAAATAAATAAAAATATATTTTACCAAAAAAAGACTAAAACAGGTTTCCTTTTCCTGGACCTAGGCCTCTCCATTTGAGAATCTTAAACCCATGTGCTAGCCAAAATGAATAAAATGTGTCTCCTCTCTTTCCCTGGCATATGTAAAGGATGGGTCCAGACCCATGCACACACACACACACACTACACACACACACACACACACACACACACACACACACACACCCTCGCGCAAATACACACCCAGGAAAAGATGCTTCTCAATTGTAGGTTGTGTACAATGAGTGCACTCAGCATGGTCCTAAGTACTGGAGGATTTTTAAAAGGGAAGACAGAAAACTCAGTGACATCAGATGGGTAGAGAAAGGCTGAAGGGAGAGTTGGCCCTGAAGGATTCTGCTGGATGGAAGGGGCAGGGGTGGGGGTAGTCATTTCAGGCCAATGAAGCCAAGTGGAGGCAAGGAGTTGGAAGAGAACAGGGCATCATCTGACAACATATGAGAGTCCTCGTTTTGGCCAGAGACCATGTGCAGAAAATCTGCGGGAAAGAATGCCACGCTCTGATGCCTGGGTTCTGTGGAAGGCACTGGGAAGCCACTGGATTTTCGTGCACCTGGGAAGTTGGTGGTGAAACTGGTGCATTAGGAAGACGAGCCTGTGGTCTGGAGAAATCTAAAATGGCTTAAAGAATGCATTCTCTTCTCCGGCTGCCTGGGTTGAAGGAAACAGTCACATAAAGAATTAACATGATTGTCCTCAGAATAGTAATGGTCATAACTAACAGTGATAGCTGAACCTCCACCGGCTCTTAGCTCGGCGCGGGGGGAAGGTCCAGGGACTGGAGTGGAGTCAATATGAAGAACTCAGCACCCGTCACACCGTTTCTGCAGACCTAGCTCTCTGTGTCAGTGACTCCAGCAGCCTCACCCACAGCCTTCCCATCACTGCGGCCTATACAAGGAGCAAGCTCTGGGTCCTTGTGGCCTCCTGTGCAACCCGGCTCCTCCTCCTCACCTCCAGTTTACTCTAAAGCCCTCTGACTTTACATGAAATGAAACAGAAGCCTCCTCAGCACACCTGCCTTCATCAAGGGCCCTGCTTCATTGGACCCTGCAGTCCCTCCCCCACAGGAAGGACTCGGTGAGGAAATCAACTCTTCCTCCCCTTTGCACCACCCTTTGGAAGTTCAAAGTCATTTCAGGAGGCTCAGAAGGGAAAGCAAAATTGCAGTAGCATCACCAGTCAGCTGTTCTGGTAGCAGTGGCCGTGGGAATTGTAGTAGTTGTAGCGTAGTTATATAGTAGTCATAGGGTGAGCAACAAACTGGTTGCCAGCTAATTGTTACTGAGGACTCACTACCGCCCGGCACTGGGACAAGCATTTCATCCCCCCTTCTGCTCATGACCACGAGATGGGTATTAATACTTCTTTCGTCATACAGATATGACAAGGTTTCCCTGGTGGAGGGGGATATGGAGCTCTGGATTCCAGTGGCAGAGCTGACACAAGACCAGTTTACTCATGACACCTGCTAAGGATGACCTGTTCTTCCTCCCTTCCAGCCCTAGCCCCAAGGCCCTATCACCACCTCTTCCCAACACACAGCCAACTCTTGCAGCCCCTTTGACCGGGCACATGTTTATATACTTCAATGCAAGTAGCACAGATGTTTGTGAGTCACTTTTTTGGAACCTGGAGCAATATCTTCACAGAAATTCATTTTATAAATGCTGATTTGCTCCTATCCTACAGTAGCACCAAACTCAGTTCACGCCCAGCTGGTGTGGCTCAGTGGTTGAGCATCGACCTATGAACCAGGAGGTTATGGTTCAGTTCCCGGTCAGGGCACAAGCGTGGATTGCGGGTTCAGTCCCCAGTAGGGGGTATGCAGGAGGCAGCCAATCAATGATTCTCATCACTGATGTTTCTATCTCTCCCTCTCCGTTCCTCTCTGAAGTCAATAAAAATATATTTTAAAAAATCATATGTAACACCACACCCAGTTCAGGTTTGTGGGAGCTGGGGTCTATAAGATTTACAAACTCAGTTCAGGTTTGTGGGAGCTGGGGTCTGCAAGTAAGAGAGTTTCACTGGACACATGACCTGCCATAGGCAACATTTGAAATAAACCAAGTTGTCTTGGATCACCACCCATCACGCTCTACTCCTTCTCCCTGAGACCCCTCTATTGTCTACTTTCCCCTCTGGGGGGGCCCTCATGTGAACCCCCCCTATTAACACTCCTCCCTCTGCCCAGCTTGACTTGCCCCCCTCCCCACCCGTCTCAGCTCACCGCCAGCCCTCCACGGAACTCAGCACACCTAAGGGGCTGCTGCTTCCTCATCGCAACTCCAAGTCGGAGCCCGGTGGCCCTAGAAGCTCCTGGCTACTTCATCAAGGGTTTCCCAGAGGCAGCATCCTGAGGTGAAGGGCTCCTCACCTCAAAAGGGCAAAGAGGAAGCCATAGCTACTTGCATCTATAGAAAACAGGCATTTCTGAATTGCGGTGGCCTGTGTATTCTTTGCACTCTCTGTATGTTTCTGTTTCCAGCACTGGTCATCCCTCCCTTCTCCTCTTTTCCTGTGGGACCCGGCTGAGGGGCTTCATTCACTGCCCAAAGCCAGGAGCACCAGGCAGCCCCGGGCTGAAGCAGCAATCTAGCTCCCCATCGTGCTTTGCCATGGGAATCCAGCAGCCATAGTCACCTCCACCCGGAGACCCTCTGACCCCCGCCTCCTGCCATGAGCCAACCACACCACCAACACTTCCTCCCGGCGGCCACTGGTCTGCCTGGCAGCAGCCACCAGAACCACACAGACATTTTACCACACGGGGCACATAATTTCTTCAGAACACAAACGCCCTCCTGAAGGAGATGGCAAGCGATCTCTAGGGCTTTCCAGTAATATTCTTTCCTCCCAGAGATAGTCAATGTGAGAAATCCACTTCCGGAAGGTGATCACCTCCCTCCCACGCCCCTACCACCCCCCTTACCACTCCCCCCCTCAGCCCTGCTCTTGAGGAAAAGGCAGCTCACGTCCTCCCGCGCGCGAAGCGGAGGCCCTGGATTCCACTGCTCTCAGCAGGCCTGAGTCACAACGAAACTGCAACCTCGAGAACACGAGGGGCGAGGATTGCAAGAAGGAAATACAGGTGAACTCATCACGCACACGCTGCGCGAGGGAAAGGTTTTGTTCCTCTTACGGAGCGGTGCTTCCAGGGCTGTGAGCTGGAAGTGGCTGAAGGGGCCTGCGCCCCGCTGAGCCAGCAGCTGGGCAGAGAGGGAAAGTACTAGTATACATCAGCACCACGTGTGCCAACTAACTCCTGCCAGGGAGGCTAGCTGGGGCAGGGTGGGAGGGCAGCTGGGGGAATAACAGCTAGGATGCTAGATTTGGAAAGTACCTCAGCAAAGCAACTCTGTCAAGCCTTCCACTTATAGATGCAGAAAGCAAGGCTGCCCTAGCGGGGTGCTCAGTGGTTAGAGCGTTGACCCACGAACCAAAGGGTCTCAGGTGCGATTCCCAGTCAAGGGCATGTATCTCGGTTTGATCCCTAGCCCCAGTTGGGGCATGCGCAGGAGGCAACCAGTCCATGTGTTTCTCTCACCTCTCCACACCCACCACCCCCCCCCCCCACCCCGCCTCACTCCCTTCCACTCTCTCTCTAAAGATCAATGGGAAAAATAAAAAAAGTCAGGCTGAAGGACAGAAAGGAACTGTCCAGCATCTCACAGTGGAAGGTCCAGGGCTGGCTAGGGCTCTCCTCCACACCCAGGTCAGAGCTCCTTCTACTGTGAGCTTGATTCCCTGTCCCCGGGTAGCACCCTCAGAGTATTGAGGTGGAGACCCTGGCGTTGTCCCGAGTCTTCGGGTCCATGGGGAGGTCCATCCGCTGTACAGCAGCTGAGCGTTGCTATGGAAAAGCATGAGCAACCACAGCTCAGAGGTCCTGGCAGCTTGCGATGTGCCCGGCACTCACCTAAGCACTCGTGGACATTCCATTTAAGCCCTACAACCGCCGACAGGGCCAGTCATCATGTCCAGCACAGGCCACACCAGTGGTGAGGGGCAGGGCCGAGCTGCACAGTCAGCCTGACTCCAGGGCCCACACAGGAAACCACCATACCCTACTGCAAAGACCAGCCCAGGGCAGGGCACGTGATGTGCTTTGCAGTAACTGAACACCGGGACCCAGGGGCTGAGGGTTGGCAATGTGGGGGTGAGGGGTGCTCAGCTATCGAGGATCTAGCCTTAGGTGTCAGAGGTGGATGAGGTCTGCACCAAAGAAAGGCTCCGTGCAAGCTCCCAGCCGCTCTCCTGCAATCAATCGACTCCCTGACACCAATTTATGTCCAACCTCCTGCCTGAGGCTTCTGACCTTACTACACCTAAGAACAGTCCCAATCACCCAAAAGCCAAGGCATAGATTCTCTTCAATTTTTTGGTTAAAAAAAAAAATTAAGCATTGATACAATCACCAAAAGTAGCCAAACCTCTGCCCTAACCGGTTTGGCTCAGTGGATAGAGCTGCGGACTGAAGGGTCCCAGGTTCGATCCAGGTCAAGGGCATGTACCTTGGTTGCAGGTGCATCTCCAGTGGGGGTGTGCAGGAGGCAGCTGATCGATGTTTCTAACTCTCTATCCCTCTCCCTTCCTCTCTGTAAAAAAATCAATAAAATATATTAAAATATATATATATATATATTTTTTTTTTAAGTAGCCAAGCCTCATTGGACGTCCTGATTTAATTAGTAGGTTGAGTGCTGTGTTATTCTGAGCTACATTTGAAGGTTAAAGCATCTTATGGTCTCAGGAGTTCTTAGCCCAGCTCGGGGAAGAGGTTCTGTTCCCATTTATTCTGTAGGGAGTCTCCCACAGTCCACAGGACAGCCCGGGAGCAAGGTTTAACTTGAGCACAAAATGTGTGGCCCGGTTCCTGAAATGGTGCCCACCTTCTCAGCCATTCCTCAGCTAGCCAGCTCAGTAACAGCCTCCTGACTGCATATGCCACTCAATTTTGTATGAGGTGAGAAGAGAAGAGAAAGCAAATCGTATCGCTTTGATTGGATCAATCCTGGCCAGTTGGACTGAAAAATGTCTGCTTTTATTTAGTAGGTTATTCTGAAAACTGAGAAAGTACAAGGCTAACCAAAGAGAAAGCAGGGGTTTTTAACTACCTCTTAGAATTGAAGGAGAGAGAGAGAGAGAAATTAAATTAAAAGTGGAAGTGAAAGGTAGAACCCAAAATAAACCTGTAGTAGAGTCCCTCCAATAGCCCTGCGTCACCTGACTGCCCGCAGCCCCTACAGCCTGGTCCTAGGCCCGGGGCCCCTTGGAGAGGGGCTTACCGTAATAGGCAGGACGCGGCACGTCAGCCCCCAAAATCCCATGGTTTCTGACTTGAAACCACAAACACTGCATGTGAGGAGGCACTTCAGCTTCCGTGACCTATGTGATGCTCACAGGCGGCTGCGCTGAAGGACCACCTCGGCTATTTGGAAACTCTGACTGAAGAAGTCTACAGTGAGGCAGTGGGCACCTCCCTTCTCCATCCAGGCCGGGTGCCCTGGGGGTATCCCTCGCCCCTTCCTCTGATCACCCTCCTCCTACTCATCCTCACCCAGAGATTTTTGTTAAACACAGGCCAGCGCTTCCCACAGGGTGGTGCAGGGACCTCTGAAAGGTCCGCCCTTTTCTAACTATACATTTATGAGAAACGGGCTTTTCTTGATATACTTCAACCTAAACAGCAGACCACCACAGACCAAATGTAGAGGCAGATGAAAGAACACAAGTTCATCTCTTAAAGCAGATGTTTAAAGAGCTTTGCAACCAATTGTCCCACAATGCCGCTCTTCTCACTAAATGCGTTCTGACTTGCAGAAGACAGCTATTTCTCATAAAAACGATGTTACTTATGTTAACATGCAGTGGGTTTTTATCACTACTTTAAGATGTCATAATAGATAGCTTTTTAATTTCTCACTTTCAGCTTCTTAGTTGATAAATATTGATAACTCACATAAGTGAAAAGCTCTTTGGGGTCCTGAACATTTGTTAAGTATGTAAAGGGGTCCTGACCCCTAATGACTTAGAGAATCCAGGACCGCCCTGGACACAGCTGCACACTCCCCGCCCCTCCCTGGGAGAGTGTATGACCGAGGGCTGCGTGTACAGGATAGTCACAGTAGAGGTGGCCTGAATCCAGGCTGAGCCCAGGATGGAGGCTCTTCCTGCAATGAAGATGTGTGTAAAGCACACAATAGAAACACGAGGAGTGTGGCTGAGGATTTAGAGTCTGGGGCATAGTTTAGAGATAAAGATCAGATTAGACAAAATGAAGCATTTCGCTCTCCGATCTCTTGAATAAGTTTTCTTGAAATGGATGGTGCTTCGGGGCACACCCAACGATGCCTTTTAACCCAACGTCTGTCTCTCAGACATTTGGTCATTTGGTTGATCTCCATCTCTCCCATTAGATTGCCTTCCACAATCAGTTTTTGACCGTGATTGTTTGCCTAGAGCTTTAGGACACTTTTGGACACATCCAAGGTTCTCCCTAAATATCTGTGATGTTTATCACAAACGGTACAGTAGGAATGATATTCTGTCTGCATGTGTTCTAATGCTTGAAATACTTCCCTAGGACAGAAATTCTAAGCAACCCTCACCCAGTCTCCAGCTCTCAAACACAGTCCACAGTAGAGTCAGAATTACTTTACAGGTGGAAACTTATTTTCACAGACTTTCAACTTCTCCTTACCACTGCAACCCCACGCACTGCACAAGTCCTAGACAACTCCCCCCAATTGTTGGTGCTGGCCATGAGAATTCAGAGTAATTTAATATTCATCTGAGTCAAGGAGTTAAATACTAATTTGAGAAGAAAAGTGCAAAGACAATCGATTTCAGATTTCGCCTTTGCCATGGACTAACTCTAGTGCCTGGAAAAGTCACTTTCTCTTCTGGCCCTCAGTTTGCTCATCTGTAAAATGAGAAGTAGGGGTTAACTAACATCCAAGTTCCTTTCTCTTCTGACATCCTATGACAGCGGGCATTTTTAACACACCAACAACCATGGGATGTTTGGTTAACATCGGCATGGAAGCATGTTGGATAGTAATTAGATGGTGTGTGTATGTTTAATAGAAAAGCTAAATGAGAATGGGCACATATTGTGTGAGGGTAGCTGCTTCCCCAAGTGAATCCATCCTTTATCTCTATAAGGCAGGAAACAAACATGTAGCCAGTTACAGCTACAGAAAGCTTAGAAAGCACACACTCAGTCGGTCAGTCAACAAATATTTAGCGAGAACCTTGGATGTGCCCAAAATTGTACCAAGTACTAGGCAAACAATGATGATCAGAAACAGATATGGGCCCTGCCCCTGTGGAAGGCAATCTAATGGGAGAGATGGAGATCAATCAAGTGACCAAATGCCCACATGTATAATTATACATTGGCCTAGGCACCAAAAAGCAAAGGAGAAGGTGTTCTGAGAAGATACACCCAGAAGACCTAGACCGGAGAATAGAAAAAAATTCACTGGAGCAAATAACATCTTCGCTGAGAACTGAAGGATGAAGAGAAGGGAAAGAATGTGGAGAGCGGCTACAGCGTTTGGACAGGTTCAAGCCTTGGACTACTGAGAGGGCACAGTCCTCTCATGGCCACATGCAAGTCCCAGCTTGGAGGGCAGAGCCCTCCCAGCACAATGATAGCCAACAGCTGTAGCTGTGAGCTTGAACCTATGGTCCGAACACGTGGCCCCATGTGCCTGAGTGATAGAGTTCAGGTGCATGTAGTTGAGTAGGAGTGAAACTCACAAGAATGCTGTAAACATCTTGATCTCACCCTTACTTTGCCTTGTGGCATCTGCTATAAAATAAAGAGACAGCTTGTGGGCGTGGGCGCTGTCTCTCTCCATCAGAGGAGCAGCGTCCCACCGAGACCCAGCTTTCATTCTCTTGTCTGTCTTTTCTAAGCCTTTCACCACCCCCACTCAGGGTCACTGAACCAGGCTGAGCTGGCATGGTACATAAGGCTGAGGATGCCATGGCCGTGCCAGCTCCCCACAGAAGAACAATCCAGGAAGGAAGAACCACTTGTGCAAAGGCCCTGAGGTAGGAGAGAGAGCATGGACCATCGGGGGGAAAAAAGAGGAAAGCCGATCAGGCTGGAAATGCTGAAAGTCAAAGCAGAAGAAACAGACAGAGTCAGCTGATTCACGGAGTTGATGACAGTATTAAGAATATGGGAATTATAGTCAGAGGCACATTTTAGAGATAGAGGTTAGAATAACCTCAACTCTGCTCGCAAAGTTTCTTGAAGGAGATGAGGTGCTTCAGGGGCACTGTGGTGGGAGGGCATGCAAACTATGCCTTTTAACACCACTGCAGTAGTGTCCAGAAACCAATCGAAACTCTGCTCTGTCTGCACATATTCTAAGGCAGTGGTTCTCAACCTTGGCTGCACATTAGAAGCACCTGGGAATCTTTTTAAAATCCTGATTTCTGGGCCTCATCCTCCGGAAATTCTGTTTCTTTGTTATGAGGTGGGGTCACAACATTAGTGAACCAGACAACGATGATGGAAATGGAAAGAAGTAAACAGATTAGAAAGTTGTTTATGAAGAAAAGTCTGGAGGACATGGAAATAGATTGAACATAAGTTGGAGAGGGAGAGGGAGAAACTGGCAAGTTATTTCTAGGTTTCTGGCTTGTATGATGGGTTAGATGGTAGTGCCGTTTACGGATCAGGGAGGACTGGGTGAAGGTGAGGCCAGAGAAAGAATGCGATGAGTTTAGTCTCATATACAGAATTGACTACATAAACTGGGGCAGGCCCGGTGCAGAACAAAAACGTGAGGCCTCTTGTTCAGCAATGAAGAATTTCAAGACAGTGACCGCAGAGCAAGGGCGGGGCTTTACAAGCATGGGACCCTATATGACCACACAAGTCGCAGGGCCGCACAGCCAGCCCTGTTCAGTCATCCAGAGGAGAGCTGAGTAAACCTAGTCCCAGCAGACTCACAGCACTGGAGCTGCGAGACTGCGTTCGTGCCCATTCGCTGTTCTAGGTGGTCATGCAGGCTGAGTAGAAACAGCTAAATCCTTTGGGTAACAAGGCCTCCCACACCTGGTGTCCTGGCTCCTGCCAGCCAAATGTCTCATGTGACAAGTTACAGATCACAGTGTTTGTCCCCCAAGGAAAATCCAAACTGCTTGATTCGGTGCCCCATTGCAAAAGGGGAATTCCACATTGGCTGTCCAACTATCAGCCCTTCCGCTGTGGTTTCTAGCATCTGCCTGCCACGATCCTAGATCGTGAAGAGCACCCAATCGGGTTTACACCAGCTTTGCTTGAGTTGACCAAGGGGCCAGGCCCAACGTGCCTCCTTCGGCCACCAGGTCTTTATGCTAAAGCCCCCCAGGCACAAGTCCAAAGTCAGAGGATCCCGGAAGAGCACAGGGGCAAAGATCCCTGTCTTCTTGCTCCCCTCCCCGCCCCCACTCCCCTCCAGCCTCACGTGATTCCAGACTCTGTGTTGGCCGGACCTATTGCAGCATAGCTACCAAGGAAGTCTCTGACCAGGGAGCTGAGAAAGGTTATTCAAGGGAACACTAGAAATTTCAAGCTGGGGAAGCTTTTGTACGCACTAGATGTCCTGGATAAGAAGAAATGAAACTCCCACTATCAGCCTTGAATAGTAACTACGAATGGCCGAGTGGAAGCCAATCCCCAAGGGATTCTTCATCAGGACAGTCACTGTGCTGCTCCAGGAAGCCACCATCCCACCTTCTCTGCCTGCATCATGAGCCTGCCCGCTCCCTCCCAAGTGGCCCTGTTTGCATGTCAACTGGCCGGACCCTGAGTCCAACAAGCCCAGATCGCTTAGCCTTCCTTTTGACGCTCCAGTGCAGCCCCCACAAGACTGTGGCCACTCTTTGGTCTGAGCTGCAGAACTGCTGCCAGTGTGAGGCCACTATACCAAGAAGGCTGCCATTCTTCACAGCCTTGAGAAATAGGATGACTGACTGCTATTTGTGTTGTTCTCCTTGTTTTGTTGATATAAAAATAGAGGGTCTCGATTTTCCCCAAAATGTTCATGCCTGTTGTCTTGTATCAGTTTGACATCAATCCTATGAGATATGTTGATAAAAAGCATATTGTTGTCGCTATTTGTTAAATAAGGAATTGCATCAGGAAATTTGCCTAAGGTTAACTCTGACCCTTTAGATTCTGAAATTTTGAGTAAAGAGAGGACAGTGATTTCAAATCAACGAGGAAAGGGTCAACTATTCAATACGTGGCTTATGGATTAAAGAAAGATAGAAATGGGTTTTGCCCACCTCCCTGCCATCTTATGGATGCATGCATGTGAGCACGTGTGTGTATACATATATATTATACTAGAGGCCCGGTGCATGGATTCGTGCACTGGTGGGGTCCCTCGGCCTGTCCTGCAGGGATCAGGCTGAAACTGGCTCTCTGACATCCCCCAAAAGGTCCCAGATTGTGAGAGGGCTCAGGTCAGGCCGAGGGACCCCACCGGTGCACAATCAGGGCCAGGGGGACCGCAGGAGGGTCCCAGGGAGTGTCCAGCCCATCTCGCCCAGACTGGACCCCAGCAGTCGGACCCCAGCAGCAAGCTAACCTACCATTCAGAGCATCAGCCCCCCTGGTGGTCAGTGCACATCATAGCAACCGGTCAAACGAACGAATGGTAGGACACTTAGAATATTAGGCTTTTATTATAGTAGTATAGGATAGGCTGTCCCCAAAAATGCATAGCCATACTTTGAATAATTATAAAGGCAGTGTTTATTAAGATACATTTCATTTTCACAATTGAGCTCCCAGCTGCTACTGTGTGTAAATCTCAAATGATAAGAAAGTGGAAGAGATGGTTCCTGCCTCCCTGAGCTGCTCTCCCTAGCCCTCTGAGTCCTCGCCTGTGCCCCAACCAGCCTCCTTAGCCTTGCTTTCTCCAGCCCCAGCCAAGGTTCCCGGGACACTCCGCTATGCCCATCCCAATATAGTAAAGGGGAAGCTGTGTGCCTGGCACCTACCATGGGCCAGACCCTGCACTCGCACCAAGTACACAAAGGATAACAAAACAACATCCTGCTTCAGGGACCTCACAGCTGATTGGCTGAGACAGGGTGAGACATGGGTGATAACTGTAGGGCTGTAGGTTTAGTAGCAGAGGAAAGCACAGGGCAGGGTGCCAAACAAAGACGGGCAGGGCCATGCTGCCTGGGGCGAGGAGAAGAGCCTGGGAGCCTTATCCTGGTTGGGGTCCTCTGGGCTAACTGCTCTACCACATTGTCTGCACCTGGAACACCCGGCTCAAAGAGGGGTCAGCCCTATGGGCCAAAGCTGACACTTCCCAAACACCCAGGAGGCACGCACTAAGGAGACGGGTGGAAAGGATGCAGAGCCCAGCTCCTGGCTCCTCTCCCCTTCCTGGCTGCCAAGCACACGCTCCTGGGCCCCGTGTAAATCTCGGAGAAGCAATTCCTGTGTTAGCACCATTCCTGTTTCCAAAAGAAAGGCCCGTTCTCCCTTTGTGATCCTTTGGTTTCTGTATTAGCACGAAGGATTGGGAGGAGAGGCCACAGTCCCTGATTCTGGCCCACACAGCACATCCACAGGTGGGCCCGCCTACTCACTCCAGACTGGCCCTGCCCCAGTACGTCCACCTCACTTGCTCTGGCATAGTGACCTTCTCCGAGGGGCAGGCTCAGACCCAGTGCCATTCAAGGCATCCCAGTGCTGATGCAAGAGGGCAAGGGAATAGAGAAAGTGGGGGATTTCTTACATCTGAGTCCACTTGTTAATTCCCCAAGCCCATCCCATGGGAAGCCCAGGCCCCTGGCAGGCAGGAAGCAGATGGAAAACAGACATAAAGAAGTCACGTCAGAGCCCAAGCCTTCTGCCCCCTCCCCGGCCAGTGTTCTCCCCTCACTGTCTACACTAACCGTGGGCAAACTATGGCCCGCAGGCTGGATCTGGCCCGTTTGAAATGAATAAAACTAAAAAAAAAAAAAAAGACCGTACCCTTTTATGTAATGATGTTTACTTTGAATTTATATTAGTTCACACAAACACTCCATCCATGCTTTTGTTCCGGCCCTCCGGTCCAGTTTAAGAACCCATTGTGGCCCTCGAGTCAAAAAGTTTGCCCACCCCTGGTCTATGCTGTGAGAGAAGCCCCTGTGGAAGGGGGAGGTGAAGGCACAAATGACCCCCAGAGACTTTCCAGAGATCTGAAGTGATGCCACTACCCCTGCCTTTCCTAACTAGAGGGAGAGCCGCATGCCTCGCCATCTCTGGCTGCCCTGCCCCTGCAACACACACACATACCCTCACATTCACACACACATTCAATACTTAAACACACACACACTTCCACACCTTCACATACACACACACATTCACACACACACTCATATGCACACGCTCATATGCACACACTCACACACATTCACGTGTCCAAATCTAAGACAATATAACAAAGGCTTCTTTGAGAAGGAGAGAAGAATTAGGTAAGAGGAAAGAAAGGAGCCTGTTCTCCAGCCTTCATGGAATCCTGACTTATTTTTCATGTGATTTCTGCTTCTTCCTTCCCTCTTTCAAGCTTAAGTCTCCAGCCATAGAAGCTTACAACTCAAATAAACCTGAAGGACTTTAATTCCGTTTTCTCACCCCACACACTGGGACAGTGTAGAGCAGAGTCCGGAGCGTGGTGTCAGCGACAGGACAGCCCGGGGGGGAAATTCCGGCTCTGCCATGTGGCACCTCCCGGCCACCCTGTGGGAAGCTGGCCTCTCGGAGCGGCCGGCTTGGAACAGCAATGAAAGAGCCAGAAGACAGCATTGAGGATATTTAGCTCACCCTCGTGTTTTCACTGGGGGAAACTAAGGCCCAGAGAGTTGAGGTGACTTCCCCATTCAGCAAGGAGAAGGCTTGGGTATTCAACCCAGGTTAGGGAAGGGATCCAATTATTGCTCAATCGCAGCACACCCCGTAATGGCCGATTTGTCCACGTCACTGTGACCTAGGAACGTGTGAATGGAACCCACACTGTGGGCCTCTGCACACAGAACAGCTGGTCACCCCAGGAAGTCAACTTTTTTTTTTATTAAGAGAAGCTGAAAAAATTATTTTAAAAGAGAGAGGTGGCTCAGACTAAAAATAGCATAACGCAGAAGTTCGTTTTTCAACCATCCTTTTTGCTGACGATGCAATGAATTAACACTTAAAGCAGTTCATCGAATGCAGAGGTTTAGAGAAGGGTGGGGCTCTGGTCAGAATCCTTTGACAGGAAGCTTTGTGGGTCCGTGACTGTTTAATGAATGGGGGAGGCCCTACTGAACCCAATATAAAGGGGGGACACAGTAGGTGAAGGCTACACATCAGGGCCTGGCTCTTGCAAAACCAAACCACAAGGCCGACTGGCAGAAGAAGGCAGAGCGCCACTATGCCCAGCTCAGCACTGCTCTGTTGCCTGGTCTTCCTGGCTGGCATGGGGGCCGGCCCAGCCCAGGGCATGCCATCTGAGAACAGCTGCACCCACTTCTCCACCAGCCTGCCCCACATGCTCCGAGAGCTCCGAGCTGCCTTCAGCAGGGTGAAGACTTTCTTTGTGAGTATGATGCCTCCTTACCCTCCCTCCCTGAGACTGCCCGAACAGGGCATTCTGCTAGAGCTCCCAGAACTCTCCTCGCTCACCTCCATCCCCACCACCCATCGCCCCACAGTTAAGTTCTTAAGAGACTCCCCCAGTCGAGCTATGGGTTTCATGAGTTCAGCTAAGTCCAGATGACGCGCCAAATGTGCAGGAAAAGCTGCCTACAGGGTCAAAGCACTCTGTCTCCGATGCTCAGAAATGATTTACAAGATTCTGCTGGCGCTCAGTGCTTCATTGGCTGGGAGACACCCCCACGGGTGTGATTGAAGGTGAAGATGCTCCCCCCCGCTCTGTGGCAGGCAAGCCTAAATTGCATCTGCTAAGAGTGGTCCGGAACCTGAGAAACTGACATTTGGGGAAGCATCATGCAGGGGGAACCTGCACGAGGAGCGGCCCCCCCACCACACACACACACACACACACACACACACACACACACACACACACTTCTCAGGGAGTCTTCAGAGCTGCAGCGGGGTGTGGGCAGGAGGGGGAGACACCCGATGTGTCCCCTCAGGACCCAGTCAAGCATCTGCCTTAACTTCAAACCCAGGCAGAACGTTTGGGATAACTGGATCCCTGGGCGGGGGGTGGGGGGGCTGATTTAGCTAAGGCTTCCAGCGCCGTTGAATGCGTCAACGTTTTGATAACTGTCCTTTCCATTTGTGGGCTGGGGCTGCATGGATTACAAATAAAAAAACTATCAATCAAGGACATTCATTTCAGGTGTTTCCCCAAAGCCCCGGCTTACTCTCACTGTGTTCTTCTTGTAGCAAATGAAGGACCAGCTGGACAACATGCTGTTGAACGAGTCTTTGCTGGAGGACTTCAAGGTGAGAACCGGCGGGGTGGGTCAGGGGGAGCGTGTGTCTGGTGACTAAAGAAGGGGAATCTGCTTCAGCCTGCGGGGAGCTGGGTCCGCTTCCTCCACGTGAAAAGGAGAAGTGAGAAGTTCTTAACTCAGCACAGAGCCGGCCAGAGGCTTACAGAGGGCTGGGTCCTGGGGGAAGGTCCTGGGGGAAGGTCCTGGGGGAAGACGGGTCCTTGGGGACCAAGCCAGCCTCTCAAGCTAGTGGCACAGCCCTTCCTCCCAGTCACCGCCCCGTGCTTCTGCCCTTAGGGTTACCTGGGTTGCCAAGCCTTGTCGGAGATGATCCAGTTTTACCTGGAAGAGGTGATGCCCCAGGCCGAGAGCCAGGGCCCCAACATCAAGGAGCCCGTGAACTCGCTGGGGGAGAAGCTGAAGACGCTGAGGCTGCAACTGCGGCGCTGTGTGAGTAGCAGGCCCGCTCCCTCCCTCGCCGCTCTCGGGCTTTGGCTTTTCGGAAACACTCATCTCCTGACACCACTGACACCCAGGCACACACACTGGGTGGCAGGAGGCTGCTCATTTCTCTCTGAGAACATGGGGGGGGGGGTGGCTGCTAGGCATTTACATGCGAAGATTTGCAAACAGCTTTCCTGTTATTTGTGAGTCATTTGTGGCTTATTAACTATTCCTGTCTCTGTAGAAGAGCGGCCCAGGGCTTTAGTCAGGGCTCCCCCGTCCCTCAGGACCCACGCCCTGAGCCCCGCTAGAGGGGCCAGGAGGTGAGCGTCCCGGGAGAGGAAACTCTACCTCCCTCTCATTCCGAACCCTTTAGAAACAGCGCTCTGCATGGGCCCAACGGGCGGACAGGACTTCAATTCCCCAAGAGAATCCGCTTTTTCAACTGAAATGGGGGTCGCCTCGCTGGTTTCCTTTGCTGTTGCGCTGAGAATGCGAAATCAGCCGATTTGGGTCTCTGTGTGGAGGGTGGGACTAGGCCGAGGTCAGTCTGCAGAGCCGAGGCTGTGTCTCTGGTCCTCGGGGACTTAGAAACATGCCCCTCCGTGTCTGGGACTGAGCGGGAGGGGCAGGAAAGGGCAGAATGGCCGGCTCCGCATCTGGGCAGCAGCCCTGGGTGGCATGCGGGCCTCACTGGCAGGCCGCACGGCTCCTCTCCTGGGCTGTGTCTCTTCTCCTCTGCTGGGGAAGGATGAGAGGGGGGATGGCGGGAGGTAGAGGCGTTTAGGACAAGTCTGGTCCCTCTTCTTGCCACCAGCGTGTCCCCTGGCAAGCCGGTACCTGTAACACTTTCTCTTTTCCTCCACAGCATCGCTTTCTGCCCTGTGAGAATAAGAGCAAAGCAGTGGAGCAGGTGAAGAGCACCTTCAGTAAGGTGAGCTGCACGGTGCCGGGAGGGTTTGGGGCGCACGGCCTGGGCCCACTCCCCAAGGGGCAGAGGCTGGGCAGGTGCTCATCAGCCCCATCCTTCGCTGGGAGGGACTGTGGGAACCCGACAGATGGTGTGACCTCCTCCGCAGCCAGCGAGGAGCTGCCGCCTCGGTTTATTTGCTTTCTGTGAAGTGTCTTTGGGGGTTTCTAAATGACTGCTCCCCGCCTTTGCAGGCCTGTGGGTTGAGCGGCTGGCCCGCCTGTGAGCACAGTGAGCGGGGTGCTGGGGAGAGTGACAAAGGAAACAGAAAGTAGCTTGTTGGGAATCCAGGCTGAAGCCACACGTGCAGGAAGCCGACACGTGAATGTGCGCGCTCGCACACACACGCGCACACACTCACACACGCACACACACACCCAGGGGTTCAGCCTGGCCTCCCCGAGACTCAGAGCAGGAAGCAGGATTCTCACCCCACGGGGGCTGGTCCGCGCTCACTTTCCATCTGCCACTCCCAGCTCCCCAGGTGCCCGAGAATGTCAACTCTCAAACCAGAGGGTTTCAGGCTTCCAGTTCTTGGTGGACATTCAAACACCATTTCCCAGAAGCCATGTGGCCTGTGTCCTCTTTGGGGGCCGGGGGACAGACACTGGGCAGGGTTCCCACATCGGGGAACATGAGTCCCCCGGCACAGGTTGGATCCGCAGGGTGGGGCCTGCTAATTTGTTGGAGGAAGAGAACAAACCTCAAAGAGGCGCCCTTCTCTCCTCTCGCACCGCCTTGTTTTCAAAGTGGTGCCTCTGACGTTCTTTCATCAAATTCTGAACAAGCATCATGTGAGCACATGGCCTTTGAATGTGTTGGCAAGGCACCCGCTTGAAGACTGTGCTTTGCCAGCAGGTGCTCCTCTCGCCACCACTGGCTCCGCCTCACGCCAATGCCCAGCCTTTCCCAGGGCGGCTGAGCATATCCTCGGGTTGGGGTTGCCTGGGTCCACCCTTCACCTCCCAACTCGAGGGATCAAGTGCAGCTTCTAGACCCCAGGGTGACAGCCATTCAAGCGAGGAGCCACCTGACTCCCTCAGGTTGGGTTTTCACGAACCATCTCTTGTCTCCCCACACAGCTCCAGGAGAGAGGGGTCTACAAAGCCATGAGTGAGTTTGACATCTTCATCAACTACATAGAGGTCTACATGACAATGAAGATGAAAAAATGAAACATGCAAGCAACAAAACAGCCAGGATGGCGGCTCCCCTGGACTCTAGGACATCGATTAGAGATCTCCAAAATCCAACCCGGGTTCCAGGAGAGCCAAGCCAGCTCCTTGGAAAATCTCGCCGTACCTCTCTCCTAGAATATTTATTACGTCTGATACCTCAACTCCCTTTGCTATTTATTTACTGAGCTTCTCTGTGAACTGTTTAGAAAGAAGCCTAATATTATATTTTTTTTCAATATTTATTATTTTCACTTGTGTTTAAGCTGTTCCCGTAAGGTAACAGCCTATGGTATTTAAGTGTTTTAAGACAAATTGTAAGTTATCTATAAAGAAAAGGAAATGTTTCTTGGGGAGCCAATGGAAGCTTCCACTCCAAACCTGGTCTCGCTCTTTTGTCCCTGGGCCTGGGGCTCCCAGAATGTTACAAAGATCTCACTCTCTTAGGAAGAGAAACTTGGGAGCCCCTTTGATCATTCATATCCCAGCCGCTCAGGAAGATCCCCCTGACCTCATTCCCTAACCTCTTCATTCTTGAAAGCTGTGGCCAGCTTGTTATTTATGACAGCCTAAAATTGGTTCTAATAGAACTCAGTTTTAACTCAAAGCAGTTCAATTCCTCTGGGAATGTTACATTGTTTGTCTGTCTTTGTAGCAGATTTTAATTTTGAATAAAATAAATGAGTTTTATTAAAATCATATTATGGTGTCCGTTGACTTCTGTGTGACTAAAATTATTCCCTCACCCTAGCTGGTTTGGCTCAGTGGATAGAGCATTGGCCTGCGTACCGAAAGGTCCCGGCTTCGATTCCGGTCAAGGGCACATGCCTGGGTTGTGGGCTCGATCCCCAGTGGGGGACTTGCAGGAGGCAGCCGATCCATGATTCTCTCTCATCATGGATGTTTCTATCTCTCTCTCCCTCTCCGTCCTCTCTGAAATCAATAAAGATATCCAAGTCTGGGTGGGGGGCGGGGGGAGATATTCTCCCTTCAAAAGCCAATACCAAAGACCACCATAGTCTTTCTATAAATTCAATCCTTTAAGGAATTACCCTTAAATCCTTAAAGATCATGCTGATTTTCAAGGCGAAGGATGAATTATACACACACCAACATTAGAAAGATAGGCAGAGGAAATTTTTTAGTAATTGTTTGCTTCTTCAAGCACCAGAGTTCCAGGGGTGGACACTAATTTATCTGGGTTATGGTGAGGACTAAGATGGGGTGTTGTCATGGCACTAGGAGGTGGTCCCAGTGCCCATAGTGGGTTGTTATCGGCATTCCTACTAAAAACTTCTACCAAATTCTCCCTGGGCTGAAGCAACAGAATGAACCCAATAGAGTAGAATATGAGCACATTAGCCCACTCAATAGGATACCCAAGGATTCAAGCTCCTGCCACTCTGCCTTGAACCATCAGACAAACGTGAGATTGGCTTTTGACTGCGATCTGCTGGGAGGAGCATGGTGGCTGGGGAAGCCCTACTCTAAGCCGGGTGACTCGGAGGAGCCAGGGAGAGAAGGGGCTGAGTAAACACTGATCGCCCTCACGGTCTGCCCAGGCAGCCCTGGGTCGGGGGAGGACAGGAGCTGACTGCCTGTGGTCAGTTTTTCAGTAAGACCTGACTCACTTCGTTTAAAGTAACCATCGGAAGGAAGTGGGAACATCAAAGCTGAAATTCTGAGATGAAAGGTTAGGTTTAAGAATGGAAGATTACCAGAGTGAAGGTGTCTATGCTAAAATGAGAAGAAGCCGGAAGGTTTAGGCATTGAGGGCTGTCTTCCAGGCAACATACACTAACGTAACACATTGTGAACCAGTAGCTTTATTGCCAGCTAACCCAGTGGCCAGATAAGTTTCTATTGAATGAGTACAAAAAACGTGTTACATGAATGTTAAAGGCACGCTTTAAAAATTAAATACCCATTGCATTTTGAAGTTATTTATTACATGTTCTTACAAGCGAATGTCTCTTTAAAGTATGGTACTTTGTAAAACACTGTGTAATATGAAGCGAGAATGCGCCTGATCCGCCCGCAATGTGTTAGTGTGTGTTCTTATCTGTCACCTCATCTGAGGGAAATGGGCACCTGAAGCCAGTAGACAGAAACTCACCTGGGGAAGCCACACAGCTGATCAGGTGTTAACAACAGCTACAATTTACTGAGCTTATTTTGAGCTAGTCAGTACTAGGCATATATGTATCAGGCATACGATATGGTATTTTGATGCTATTTTCTCTAAGGGGAAACTGATTCAGAAATGTGGGTATGGCTTGGCCACATGGGTAATGTGGAGAATGGAGAATTGAGAATAGCATAAAACACCATTCCCTTTGTATTAATTATCTATGGCTGTCCCCACAATTTAGCAGCTTAGAACAACAAGCATTTATCATCTCACAGTTTCTGTAGGTTAGGAATCTGGGAATGACAACCAGGGTTTCTAATGAGTCTTGGGTTCTCTAATGAGTTTGCAGTCAAAATGGCAGCCAGGGCTGCAATCACCTGAAGGTTTGCCCGGGGCGGAACAATTCACACCCAAGGTGGCACGCTAACGTAGCTACAACAGGAGGTCTCCATTCCTCGCTGGCTATTGGCTGGTGGCCTTGGATCCTCACAACATGGGCCTTTCCATAGCGCTACTTGCATGTCTTCACAACATGGCAGCTGTCTGTCCCAGAGCCCAAGACAGTCAGAGTGTCTTTTAGACCTCATCTCGGGAAGTGCACTTCATTGTATCGGCTACATTCTATTTGTTATGTGAGTTGGTTACTATAGCCAGTATTCAAGGGGAAAATAATTAGATTCCACATTTTTTTTTATCTTTTTTTTTATTGCTTAAAGTATTACAAAGGGTATTACATATGTATCCATTTTATCCCCCCGCCCTAGACAGTCCCCTAGCCTCCCCTATCACCCAGTGTCTTATGTCCATTGGTTATGCTTATATGCATGCATACAAGTCCTAGATTCCACATTTTTAAGAAAAGAATATCAAAGAATTTGTGGACACGTTTTTAAACTAACACACCCTTCTAAAAATTTAGAAGAAATAGCTCTGTCCTAGGCTGGGAGGGAGGTGGGGGTGAAGGGAAGGGTAGGCATCAGTGTGTGCGGAGGAGTCATCATCACGGACACTACCCTCCTAAAGTTCTCTCTCATTGGCTGAGTATCATTATATCACTTCTGAGCCTCAGGTTCTCACCTGGAAAACTAGCAAAGCTTCTTTCCCAGGTGTTATGGACTAAATGGTTGTGTGCCCTCAAAATTTATATGTTGAAGCCCCAATATGATGGCATTTGGAGTTGGGGGCTTTGAGAGATAATTGGGGTTAGATGAGGCCACGAGGATGGACCTCATAATGGGATTAGTGTTCCTATGAGGAGAAACACCACAGCGCTTCTCTCTCTATTTCCCATATGCACACATGGGACTAGCTTTAGGCCTGGGCTGGTTTAGGGAAAAGCAGGCATAACACTCCAAGGAAAGAGAAGTTGGATCATAGGAACCTGTGCTCAGAATTAAAAATGACAGGAAGTCCTCTGAATTTTCATAAGCTGCAGAACTGGCTACAGAATGAACCAGTCAACTCTATTATCTCTGAAGGGTTCATGGGTCCCAGGTGACATGTGTCCCATTTTTCAGTACTCCGTCAGGGATTTGATAGGAACAGGAAAAGACATTAGAATGTTAACTACACCATTTTTTAAAAAATAGTAATGCTTCTTTCTTTTTTTAAAATATATTTTATTGATTTTTTTTTAACAGAGAGGAAGGGAGAGCGATAGAGAGTTAGAAACATCGATGAGAGAGAAACATCGATCAGCTGCCCCCTGTACACCCCCAAATGGGGAAGTGCCCACAACCAAGGTACATGCCCTTGACCGAAATCGAACTGGGGACCCTTCAGTCCCCAGGCTGACGCTCTATCCACTGGGCCAAACCAGTTAGGGCTTAACTACACCATTTTATTATAATGATGATAACTACTAAATGCAAAGTGGGAGCTTTGACAGAGAAATTAACGTAAACTCAGGGTTAGAAGAAGGCTTCCATGAGCAGGTGACAGTCAGCAGGACATGAAGGATGAGAATTGGTCAAATAAAGAGAGAGGGACAAGGACCTTAGGCAGGAAAGGTCATACATTTAAAGACCCCATAGAACTTTAAAAAGGGGGACCACGGGGTGTCTCTGAAACAAAAGTGGATTTATACCGACTTCAACATGGTAGACACTGGGTCCTCTTTAGGGCCCTCTGACTTCTTTTTTGTTTTTGTTTTTTCAACTAATGATTCTCTCTCATCATTGATGTTTCTATCTCTCTCTTCCTCTTCCTTCCTCTCTGAAATCAATAAAAAATATCTTTCTTTTAAAGAAAGACTATAATAATATAAGAAAGATATGAGCAGTCTCACCTTGAACAATAATTATGACCTTAGAAAGCACCATCTTCCCTAGGTCTGTTTTTTCAGTGGCCATAGAGGACCCTCTGACTTCTCAATCTCCTCTCATGTTCTGAGGCCCTGAAATTGGTAGGAACTTAAACTGTTTAAGGAACTCAAAGGTGACACTCAAATGAGGGACATTATGCATGAGGGAGAGAGATTTTAGATGAACTGGATGAAACAGACTGGGGTAAGAATTTTAGACTTTAACCTAAGAGCAAAGGGAAGCCATTGAAGGCTACTAAGTAGACAGGAGAGTATATATCTTCTGAATGAGACCCTATATGGGTCATTTATTTCCATTCCAGGCAAGAGGCGATTGCAGTCTGGACCAAGGTGATAATAAATAGGAATTGAGAGAAGTGAAAGTGTTTAAATATTCAGCCACTACTTAGATGAGAGTGGTGACAGCAGGTGATGGCCAAGATAAAACTCAGATTTCTAGCCTGAACAACTGGGTAGAGAAAAAGCAGGTTTGGAGGGGAAGGTAATATGTTCTACACTAGTCCTACTAAGTTGGAAGTGACTCTGAGACTTTGAGTGAATATATTCAGAGTAGTCAACTGGACATAGCGATGTACTCTGGATAAATGGGTATCATTGCTATAGAGGTGGTTAGTGAAGTCATGGGAATGGAGAAAATCACCAAGGGGAAGAATCTAGGGTGAGAAGAGAAGAGAGCCCAGAACCAAGCCCTGGAGAACCCAGGTATTCGTAAGTCAGAACAAGAGACACTGCAAAAGAACTTGTAAAGAGAGGCCTGGGCAGTAAAAAGAAATACCAGGAGAGAGTGGCATGCCTGAGGACAAGGAAACTATTTCAAGGAAGAGGAAATGGTCAGATGGAACAAATGTTCTTGGGAGGTCAAGTAAGATCAAGACAAAAGAGCTCCTACTGAATATAGCAAGTGGGGACACTGATGACTTTATCAAGAAGAGTTCAGGGAAGTGACAGGGGATGGGAGACAGATGGAATTGTGCATAAAATGGGAAGTTAAAGATTGGGATGACAAGTGTGGATGACTCTTTCAAGACATTAGGCCAGCCATGGCTGGGTGATTCAGTTGGTTGGAACATTGGCACGTACGCCAAAGTGTTGTGAGTTTGGTTCCCAATCAGGATACATGCCTGGGTTATGAGTTTGGTCCCCGGTTGAGGCCCATGCAGGAGGCAACCAATCAATGCTTCTCTCACATCCATGTTTCTCTCTGTCTCTCTGTGTGTCTCTCTCCCCTCCCCATCTCACCTCTTCCTCTCAGGTGAGGATTTTTTTTAAAAAAAGACATTAGGCCAATAGAGGAGGAAAAGAAGTGGAAGATCAAGGAGTGAGATGGGAAAAAATGATGAAGACAGTTTCTTCAGCGAGCAGGAAGGGGTACCATGTAGGACAGCCTTTGAAAGGAGGCTTCATTCAATAATAACAGGAAGGAAGCAGGGACAGTGGGTACAATGCAAGTTGATTTGAAAATTTGTTGGCAGGAAGTTGAGGTTATTTCCATCAGATGGTTTCTATTTTCTCTGAAAAGAATGAATAAAAAGGAGAGAATTCAAGGACATTTGAGGAGAGAAAAAAAAGATTTGAAATGATGTTTGCAGATATGTGGAAACAAACAATTCTAGAGAAATATGGTAATTTCCAGACAATGCTAAGCCCAGTTGAGTGAGGTGAACATGAATTGAAGTGGTCTGCCAAGTTGTGTAAGTTTTCTCAGGATTCTCTTGGCATCCTGGAGTGAACACAGAAAGCAGAATTGTTTTTCCCCGTGAATGTAACAAGAGGACAAGGGGGAGAGGACATTGAGAATATAGGGAAGAGCTTGTTTAGAAAAATGGACCCAGGAGTCAAAGTTGAATGATGAGGGAAGTGAAGACAGGAGAGAACTGATAGAAAGGGATGATGCAAGGGCCCTGATGAGCTCAGGAAACAGTTATGATGGTAGAATCTGAATCACCAAGGAGAGAAGGCAGCGGCCAGAGAGTGGAAAGACTGAATAAGGAGATTTTGGAGGTGGGCAGTTTTGAGGGATGACAAAACCCATGCTATAACCATGGGTAAAGGCTGAGGAAAGGCAGAGGAAAAGGTCTGGAATCTGGAGGTCATGGAATTGAAAAGCCACATTTTGGATCAATTATCCACAGGGGCACTGAAGTCCATCAGGCTCATGGCAGCAGAAGGGATTGGAAGGAAGGGTGAGAAAGGTGCTCAAATCATTTGTAAATGAAAGAGAGATGTAGAAGGTGTCTGAAGCTTCTAGTGGATTCTAATTTCCCATGTGAAGAGTTCTCAGAGTTTCACACACTGGGCAAATGGTCATTTTAGATTTTCTAAATCTTAGAGGGAAACAGATCTAGGCAGCAACTTGTTGGATTTCTTGAAAGATTTCCTAATATAGACTTCTTGGGGTTTCCTAATAAATAAAAGGACCTATATATTTGTAAACATATGTTACCAGACTGAAGTCATGTTTACGTCAGAAAAATAACAAATGTCCAAGCATTAATCACATGCAACCCCAGAGACACTCAAATCAAGAAGCTTATAATTTTTGCCATGATGAGTCATCATTCAATGACACATCCAACTGGGAACCTCCAGCAAATCTTTAACCACAGACCTCTCCTCCCATGTGCAGGTTCTTCAACCCCCTTCCCCCCGACCCCCAAATCTCTTCAATCTCTCGTATTCCTATTGTGCTCCATCTATTTCTTACATAGCCAGAGGATAGAAAATAACCATCAAGAAAGTGCAAGTATAATACAAATCTGTTGATGAAAATAAAATTCCCCCTGAAAACAGCAATGCAAAATCGAACCTTTTCCTATGATGTTTGGCTCATAGAAAATTACATTACAATGAGCAATTCTCCCACCCTCATCTCAGCTGAGATATCAGAGTTGCAGTCTAGGGAGAGGAATGGAGACAGAAAGCTGTCTAAATCAGTGCTGCTCAGTGTGGCCTGTGTTGGTCCACAAACTGTTACCTGTCAGAGGCAAGGGGAGTACAGAAACAAAGAGTACGTGTTTAGAAAACTTGATAGCAACTTGACAGTATGTTTGTTAGATCGAATCATTAAAAATGGATTTGTATTTTGTATATCTTTATATTTTTTTCTCATTTTATTTTCCTCGTGATTCTTTTTATTGTATTTTATAAAAATGTTAATTCATAATAGACTGGATATTTTTTTAATTTTTAAAATTGATTTTAGAGAGAGAAGAAGGGACAGAGAAAGAGAGAGGGAGAAAGGGAGAGAGAGAAACATCTATGCAAGAGTGAAACATCAATCAGTTGCCTCCCTTACACATCCCGACCAGGGATCAAACCCACAACCTGGGTATGTGCCCTGACTGGGAATCGAACCCTCGACCTTTCAGTGTATGGGACAATGCTCCAACGAATGGAGCCACACTGGTCAGGGCTAGATTGGAATTTTTTTTTTTAATTTGGTTCTTAGTCAAAGATAGTTTGAGAAGCATGGGTCTTAAACGCACTCCCTGGCTTATTCCTAGATTCATGCAAACTAAGTTGGAAGAAAGAGGTAGTGAGATACAAATGGTAGAAAGACATATATCATACTTAGACTAACTCGATTTCATATCCCCAATCTGCCACTCACTGTTAACCTTGGGCCAATTACCTAATTTCAGTTCCTTATCTGAAGGGAGGGATAATAGTTCTTGATTTACAGATATGATGTGAAGATGACACAAGGTACTGTGCTACCGGCTTACCACAATGGCAGGCCCAGAATGAGGGCTGTGAGTTGCTGTAAAGATCATCTGTTTGAACCCATAACCCAGCAGTTCTCCCCCTGTGGGTCGCGACGCCTTTGGCGGTCGAACTACCCTTTCACAGGGGTCACCTAAGACCATCCTGCAATTCAGATATTTACATTACGATTCATAACAGTAGCAACATTACAGTGATGAAGTAGCAATGAAAATCATTTTATGGTTGGGTCACAACATGAGGAACTGTATTTAAAGGGCCAGAAGGTTGAGAACCACTGCATAACCTATTGCTCCAGTGAGAATTCCCAGCCCCACCAATGAACCAACCACAGGCACCCTAACACAGGCACCATATCCTGATGAGGACCCCCAGTTCAGGCAAAGCAAGTGGTACTGGCCAGGTTATCTCTCTCCTTGTCTTCATCATACCCAAAGCATTTAGCATCCTAACTAGGAAGAGTGGCAGCCACTCTTGGCAGCCATCCCTCCCCCTCCCCCCCCCCCACTCCCTCATAATAAAGAACCCTGATTTTTATCAGGTATCAGGCATCCATGTGCTCCAGGGTAGCTGGGCCACTCCGGTGGTAATTCCATTCCTCCTGTCCAGTGACTGGTTTAGGAATGGGTGTGTGATATAACCTGGACAATGAGACATGAGGAGAAGTTGGCTGAGGGTCTACCAGGAAATGGTTTTTCTGACTCTTAAATGCAAGGATAGTAGCCTGGCCGGCGTGGCTCAGTGGTTGAGCGTCGACCTATGAACCATGCGGTGATGGTTCAATTCCTGGTCAGGGCACATGCCCAGGTTGAGGGCTCGATCTCCAATGGGGGGTGTGCAGGAGGCAGCTGATCAATGAATCAATGATTCTCTCTCATCATTGATGTTTCCATCTCTCTCTCCCTCTCCCTTCCTCTCTGAAATCAATAAAAAAAAAATTTTTTTAAAAGCAAGGAAAGTAGATTTTTTTCTGCCTCTGGTTGTTGTTCATATTTAAAGCCTGGAATTGCTGAAGCTTCTTGAGACCATGAAGGGATTCAATCTAAGAGGATAAATCAACGGACAGAAAATAGCAAACAGAATAATGGAAAGAAGTCGGTCCCTGGTGACTTTGTTAAACCCATGAATTAACCAATCCTAGAAGAGGACTGTTTCAGAATCTTTAATATGTGAGATAATAATTTTCCTTTTGTATAAGTCTCTGTTAATTGGGTTTTCGGTTACTTGCCATCAAAAGAATGTATATAAAATATATGTGACTCTCAGGCAATAGGGCAGCTTTGATCCTGGGGCTTCCCCTACTCCCTTCCTCCTTCTGAGCAGTGAGTCACCTCTGACTCATCCACTGAACCCCAAATATTTGAGGGAGTTCAGGATAGGCAAGGAGTCCATCCGCTTTCACCACAGATCATCACTCCTGAGTTTCAGCAAATTCTGAGGCCAGCCCACATCCCATCTTCTTCACTGGGTTTATCTAAGGAAACCAGAGCTGTGCAGAGCTAAGTGCGGACACTGATGCTGGGAATGAAATATGAGGAGCACCTGCTTATGTATCTGGCCCACGTCTGCCTTTCTCACAGGGCTCTCCCATTCCGCCCCCTTTCTCTTGAGTTAGACCCTCCTTTACAACTCTTTCCCATCCTCTAAGTCCCCTTTCAAATGCCTCCTCGTCTATGAAGCTTTCCCACAGTGGAAGACACACGGTTGTCTCCATTCACTGACCAAACCACTGTGCCACACTTTTAGGCGATTGATAATGTTCTCAGAGGTTCTGCCTTCTAATGGTTTCCTATGAGCTTGACGCTGTCCCTCAATAAATCTGACTGCACCTTTGAATTGCGAGCCTTGCAGTCCTAGGTCCCCAATAGCATCAAGCACAGAGACATTAAATAAAGTCTTGAGTTCAGCTAAAAAGAAAATATTCCAACAGTCATAAAATCACAAACTTTATTGATTTCAGAGAGGAAGGGAGAGAGATAGAAACATCAATGATGAGAGAGAATCATCAATTGGCTGCCTCCTGCACACCACATACTGGGGATCAAGCCCGAAACCAGGGCATGTGCCCTGACCAGGAATAGAACCGTGACCTCCTGGTTCATAGGTCGACACTCAATTCATGAGCCACACCGGCCGGGAAAATCACAGGCATTTTGAGTTAGACCCTCAAAGGCTCTCCTGTCCAACCGCCAGCCACAATGATCCTAACAGAGCTCATTACTTTGTGTGCTGCCTATTTCATTTATGGACAGCTCTCATTATTGGAAAGCAGTTTTATTAGCAGACCCAAATTTGCTTCCCTCTAACTTGTGTTCAGTTGTCTTGTACAGTGGGGCCTTGACTTACGAGTGTCCCAACTAACGAGTTTTTTGAGATACCAGCTGTCTCTCGGCTGATTTTTTGCATTGAGTTGATAGAGTAATTTGAGTTAACGAGCTCCTTAATGAGCTCGGTCTCGGAACGAATTAAACTCGTAAGTCAAGGCCCCACTGTACTTTCTAAGATAAAAATAGAATAAATGTATTCAATTTTCACATGATGGTCCTTCAAATATTGAAGGGAGCTATTACATCAGTTCTACTAGTAAATCATCATTTCTTCAAGCAAACTGTGGGGAGTGACTTAAATCATCCTGTAAAAGTATGGTTCCCAGAATCTTTTCCAGCTCCGGGTTTTCCTTGGTATACCCTCACTAAGAGAGTGGCAGCATTACCTCCAATAGCCAAGATCTGGAAACAGCCCAAGTGCCCATCAGTAAATGAATGGATTCAAAAGCTGTGTTACATTTACACAATGGAGTACTACTCAGCCATAAAAAAGAAGGAACTCCTACCCTTTGCAACAGCATGGATGGACCTAGAGATTATTATGCTAAGTGGCATAAGCCAGTCAAAGAAAAACAAATACCATATAATCTCACTTACGTATAGAATCTAATGAATAAAGTAAACAAAATAGGACCAGAGGCGTGGAACAGACTGACAGATCTCAGAGGGAAGGGGGGTGCGAGGGGGCTGGAATAGATTAGCCAGAGGACATATATGCATATATACATAGCCCATGGGCACAGACAGCAATGTAGTAAAGGTGGGAGGTGGGGAAGGCTGGGTGGAAGAGGGTAAAGGTGAGGGAGATGGGGGACATCTGCAGTCATGTCAACAATTAAAAAAAAAGATTCATTTCTCTCTTAAGCCTCATCTGTTAAGTCAATAAATATTAACTGAGCTCTTATGCACCAGGCGTACAGCAGAGAATCAGACAATGAACTTGCAGTCCGATAAGAGCAAGGAACAGAGTGTGCCTGGTGGCTGAATTGCATAACTTCAGAGCCACTGTTCACACATAATACAATAGAAATGTCACCCCTGGAGTTACGCAATGTGGTAGACCAGTCACTGAAGTGAGCAAGCAAACTGTGGGTTAGGAAAGGCCTCCTTAGAAGAAAAACACATTTAAAATGAGACTTGAAATATGAGGTTCAGTTCATCAAACAAAGTGAAAGAAACAGTGTGCTGGGCTGAGGAAACATCGAGTATAAAGATGTGGAGGAGAAGGGGGCGAGTGTGAGAGTTAAGAAGAGGGAATAGAGCCCTGCATGTTTTCTGGGTTGTGGAGGCTGGTGTGGCGCGCCCACAGGTTGGGGGGAAGAGGAGAAACCAAGATGGCGGCACAGGTAAACACCTAAAATTGCTGCCTTGCACAACCACTTCAAACTACAACTAAAAGACAAAACAGACATCATCCAGAACCACAGGAAGGCTGGCTGAATGGAAATTCTACAACTAGAAGGAAAGAGAAAAGCACACTGAGACTCAGAGGAGGTGCGGAAGTAAAGTGCAGAGATACGGAGGCGCATGTGGCAAGGGCTGGCAACTGTGTGGTTGTCTTTTTCAATCTGGAGGGAGACACAAGCTCCCGACGTCTCTGAACTCCAGTTCCGGGTGAATCTCCGGGGACCCAGACTCACACGGGGAGAAACTGGACTGTCTGGCAGCAGGCAGAACTGGAGGGCGGCTTTCTCTCAGAGGTGCTTGCAGCAATTACCGGGACCCTGAGACGCGGGGCCTCTTAGGGTAGGAGTGAGGATCAGCCATAGCTGATTGCTCCCCCCTATTGATTCCTTGAGAACCCGCCCCACCCAAGCTGTGGCAGAGGCTTTTGCATATGAATGACATCGCCCTTTGCAATCCACAATTACCTAAAAAACTGCAGCTGAGTCAGAGAGACCCAGAACATCCAAAAGAAGGCCCAAGGCCCCACAGCAGATTGCATTGCTTCACAGCTGGGCCTCATCTGGGCACCTCCAAAACCCAAACAAAGAAGTGGAATCTGCATATCTCTCCATAGCTCCTGCTGGGTAGCCTTAGACAGTGGCTAAAATAGCACCTCCTTAGAGATCCAAGTGCCAGTGTACCCATTAGTCAGAGTGGGACCATCCAGATTACAACTCCTCAGATCCATAAGCGACACACTCAGGGGGCAGACTTAGTGAGCACCAAAGCCCCACTGAAACAAGTCTTGCCCCAGAAGGGTGTCTCCAGCACAGAAGTTCTCCCACCGTAGACACAGCTGATTCTCACAGCCAATTGGCCTGGAGGTCAATTCCTCCCAGTGATACCTACAATAATCAAGGCTTAACTATAACAAGTTTGTGCACACAACCCACAAAGGGGTAAACCAAGAGTGTCCACCTCAGGTAATTGGGAGGCTGAGCCACTGGGCCCTAGAGGACACCTAGCACATAAAGCCACCCTATCAACACAGGGAAGCAGCCAAAATGTGGAGACAAAGAAACAGGTCACAAATGACAGAAATGGAGGAAAGCAAACTACTGGATATAGAGTTCAAAACCACACTTATAAGGTTTTTCAAGAATTTTCTAGAAACCACCGATAAATTTAGTGAGACCCTCAATAAGTCTAGTGAGACCCTTGAGGAGATGAAAAAGGACCAACTAGAAACTAAGCATACACTGACTGAAATAAAGAATATTATACAGAGATCCAATAGCAGACTAGAGAATCGCAAGAATCAACTCAAAGATTTGAAGTACAAAGAAGTAAAAAACACCCAACCGGAAAAGAAAAAAGAATCCACAAATATGAAGATAGTGTAAGGAGCCTCTGGGACAACTTCAAGCGAACCAACATCCAAATTATGGGGGTGCCAGAAGAAGAGAGAAAGCAAGATATTGAAAACCTATTTGGCCAAAACCGGTTTGGCTCAGTGGATGGAGCATCGGCCTGCAGACTGAAGGGTCCCAGGTTCGATTCTGGTCAAGGGCATGTGCCTGGGTTGTGGGCACATCTCCAGTGGGGGATGTGCAGGAGGCAGCTGATCGATGTTTCTCTCTCATCGATGTTTCTGACTCTCTGTCTCTCTCCTTTCCTCTCTGTAAAAAATCAATAAAATAAAAAAATAAAAGAAAGAAAACCTATTTGAAGAAATAGTGACAGAAAACTTCCCCTACCTGGTCAAAGAAATAGACTTACAAGTCCAGGAAGTGCAGAGAACCCCAAACAAAAGGAATCCAAAGAGGACCACACCAAGACACATCATAATAAAATGCCAAGAGCAAAAGACAAAGAGAGACTCTTAAAAGCAGCAAGAGAAAAACAGTTAGTTACCTACAAGGGAGTACCCATACGATTGTCAGCTGATTTCTCAACAGAAACTATGCAGGCCAGAAGGGAGTGGCAAGAAATATTCAAAGTGATAAATAGCAAGAACCTACAACCAAGATTACTTTACCCAGCAAAGCTATCATTCAGAATTGAAGGTCAGATAAAGAGCTTCACAGATAAGAAAAAGCTAAAGGAGTTCATCACTACAAAACCAGTATTATATGAAAGGCTGAAAGGTATCCTTTAAGAAGAGGAAGAAGAAGAATAAAAAGGTAAAGATAAAAATTATGAACAACAAATACATATCTATCAACAAGTGAATCTAAAAATCAAGTGAATAAAAAATCTTATGAACAGAATAAACTGGTGATTATAATAGAATCAGGGGCATAGAAAGGGAGTGGACTGACAATTCTCGGAGAGAAAGGAGTGTGTGGGCTGTGGGAAGAGACGGGACAAAAATCATACATCTATGGATGAGGACAGTGGTGGGGGTGGGTAAGGGCAGAGGGTGGGGTGGGAACCGGGTGGAGGGGAGCTATGGGGGGGGAAAAAGAGGAACAACTGTAACAATCTGGACAATAAAGATTTTTTAAAAAAAGAAAAGAAGAGTGAATAGAGAGATTATGAGGCTTGAGATGTAAACCAGGATCAGGCCATACAGTTTCTATTAGGCCATGTTAAAGGGTTGACTCATATCCTAAAGACTCATATCGAAGGGTTTTAAGCAAGGAAGTAACATCATCATATTTGCATTCTGGCTGCTGCATGGAAAGTGAATTGAGAGAGAATAAGACCAGAGACAGGGAGACAAATTCAAAATCTGTGCAGTAATCCAAGCCAAAAGAAATCAACAGTGGCCTGAACCAAAGTAGCAGCAGTGGAAATAAAAAGAACTTACATAGACATAATTGTGTAATAGGTCAGATGTAGTGAATGAGATCTGATGGCCGCCTGGATGTGGAGAGTGGCCAAAAGGGATAAATTAAGACTATCTAAGACAGTGGTTCTCAACCTTGGCTGCACATTAGAATCACCTGGGAATCTTTTTAAAATCCTGATTTCTGGGCCTCATCCTCCAGAAATTCTGTTTCTTTGTTACTAATGTTGTGGCCCCACCCCATAACAAAGAAACAGAATTTCCAGAGGATGCGGCCCAGAAATCAGGATTTTAAAAAGATTCCCAGGTGACTCTAATGTGCAGCCAAGGTTGAGAACCACTGATCTAAGACAAACAGGCAAATGGTTGGAAACCCTGGTGGAGACCCAGGTGTAAAGAATGAGGAAGCTGAAGATCCGAGGGTTGGATAGACTCAGCTGAGATACTTGAAGATGTCTACGTGAAGGTGTCTAAATGGATTTCAAGAGACATGCCCACAAGAGTCTGCAGTCATCAGTATATAAATGGTAGCTGGGTTATGGGAGAGGATGTCAACGCAGAAAAATATGTGTAGAATGAGATGAAACGGTTTAAAACACGGAATACAATCATTGAATGCATGAGCTGAGGAAGAGGTATCAGCAGCAGAGACCAAGGAGAAACAAAGGCCAGAAGGAAAGTGGAGCGATCATGGAAACCAAGGGGAGTGGGAGGAGCCCAGGACTGCGGAAGTCCACTGCATGTGCCTGGCCAGGCAGGTTCCGACTCTCTCCCTCCTTCCGCAGGATCACCTGTCAGGAGACGGCATCACCACTGTCCCACAGAACCTTGAGCAGCAGCCACACCACGTTGCTGGCCATCCTGGGTGTGGAGAGTTGACTTGTGTCTCCCGAAAAGGTTTGTTCAAAGCTTTGGAGCCTGTGTGAGTCCCCCATGGCTGCTGCCACAAATGATCACAAACATCTCCTAACCTGGGTTATGAGTTCACAGGCATTGGCCATACAGATAGGTTTCACATACGGATATGGTTTCATGATAACAAAAATGAAAATAAACAAGAGCAAAAAAAGGAAAAGAAAAGAAGATGTGCTCCAGTCCTAACCCCCTAGTACCTGTGAATGTGACCTTATTTGGAAGTCGCCTTTGCACGTGTAATCAAGTTAAGATGAGGTCGTTAGGGTGGGCCCGAATCCAATGACTGGTGTCCTTATAACAAAAGGAAAGCGTGGCTACAGAGACACAGACACACAGGGAAGAAGACCGTGTGAAGACGGAGGCAGAATTAAAGCTATGCTGCCACAAACCACGGAACATCAAAGATTGCTGGCAACCACCAAAAACCAGAAGAGGCAGGAGTGTTCCCACCTAGACTTTCAGGGTAAGCATGGCCCTGCTGACACCTTGATTTTGGACTTCTAGACTCCAGACTTGGGAGAGACTACATTTCTACTGCCTCAAGGCATCTACTTTGTGGTAGTTTTTCACATTTCACAGTAGCCCTAGGAACCTGATACCCTGAGATCAACGAAAATCCCGAGTCTTTTGTATTTGAACTATGACTAAGTTACCTCATTCTCAGTCTGTGTTGTTCACTGAAGTTTTTTAAACTAAATGTATGACTTACGGGATGCTCATCCATCTTTGCTTTGTTCTTAAATATTTAAGGCTATTGATCTAACTTTCGATAAACCTGGCTTCTATACTTTTGCCTAGATTGACAGAATACTAAATATGGTGAGTCAAGGCCATAGCACATCAGATAGCCATCAAGGTCCTTCTCCCAGCTACAAATAATAGGCAGCTATATCTTATCCACAGATTGATCATATAAGACTTTCTCAGATGCCTTGATGCAATCCAGATATACCAAGTCTACTGGAAGTCCAAAAGGTCACACCAGAGTGACCTTGAACCTGCCCTCTCCCCTCAAGATTGGCACCATGCAAAAGCATCATTTCATTTTTCTGAGTGAACCTGAATTTCTCTACCCCAGGTAATCTCACTGACTCTGCTGCTTGTTCTGTTCTTGGATCAGCCTTCAGATCTGAAGTACTTGGTCTCCCAGGCATGACCCCGAGTGTCCTCTAAAATCCGACTCAGCACCCATACCCACAGATCTTCTTGACTCCTATATCTCCTGAACCACAGTCCTGACAAGTGGCTTTTGCAGCTTAAAGGTGGGACCTGACCAGTGAAGGTTTGCTGGATCCTCGTGACTGTTGCCTTCTGAACTTGCTCGAGTCACAAGCTGTTGGAGTCAGCTATCATTCCACCCCGTTCTGAGGTAGAGAGAAGCAGTGGGCAGCCTTTCACATAGAAACTGGGAGTGAGGGTGAGAGTGAGGAAGGAGAGATGCACAAATACCAGGAATAACATATGTCAGAAGCTGACGTTTGTAGAGTAGGAGAAGGACCAGATGTAACTCCATGTTCATTGCCAGAAAGCAAACTCTTAAATACATGTTGTTGTCATAGACAAACGGCCTCCGTGGTTGGCCTGGATGTCAATACCTAGCCTGCAGATCAGGCAAGAAGGGAAAGGGACGGGGAGGTTTTAACAAGCCAGGCCCGGGGATGGTGGGCTGAAACTTGGCCCACCTTCCATGATTAGAACCGTGTCACTGAGCGGCACCTGCCCAGCAACAAGGCCAGGGGGAGCGGGATCTTTAGCAAACAGCGCCTTTCCTGCCACCGTGGGAAGAAACCTCGGGTCTAGTGAGTGAGGCTTGAATGCCGTGGAGGCTGTCTTTGAGAAAAAATAGGAAGTTGTAGATTCCAAATTAGAAAAGGGTCCGTACATGCCAGGGCTCTGCAGCTGAAAGGTCATTAGTCAGCCCAGGGTGACTCCCCAGAGGCCACCGCACGCCACTTTTCAGAATCGCCAGGGACAAACCAAGAGGAAAAGGGTGCGGGTTCCAACCAGGCTACAGAACTCCTTCGTGGGAGGGGGTAAACTCTGGGATTGGTGAATTCAGCCGTAAGAGTTCATGGAACTCTAGATCCTATAAAAACAATGGCAAATGTGCTGTTGGGAAAAAAGAATATTGTTTTATTATTTTCTGTTGGTAAAAAACAGATAAAATGCTACTCTTGGACCACAATACCTAAGGAATTACATCTCCTTGGGTTTTGCTCTATATGTAGCTATTCAGTGGTTTGGGGCAGGGATGCTCTTTAAGTAAAAGGTGTATAGGAGCGAAGCATATGAAATGTTATTGGGTGTCTTATGATTCTGGAAAGTTTGAGAAACATCAGTGTCCCTTCGCAGGCCTCTGGCCCTGAGATTCTGGATTCAGGGGGACACCCCCGGCATGTGCAGCACTCACCGGCTCTCGAGTGCACCTGGCAGGGCATGTGATGATATAAGCCAATGAGGAGCTGGGCCCCATGAGAACTGTGACATCCACTTTCTCTGTAGACCCATGAACAAGGGACATGCCCCTACACCAGGGCAGGGCTGTGGCCCAGCGCTGCCCTCAGAGTGGCTCATTGCAGACACAGTCAGACAAGTGCCTGACACCAGCAGGGTTTACATGTCTGGGTCTCAGCTTCTTAGTAAGAGCTTTCAGGGCACACTCCTCTCTGTATTGTCCCATTCCCTCCTCCCCCTTGATTTCTTTTTTTTTTTTTGTACCCAGCTAAATTGTACCACATTGAATACAAGTTTTGAACTGTCACTTTGGGAAAACGTGGCATAAAAATCAAATACTAAAGCAAATAAATAGGAAAGTGAAATAACAATCAAAATTCAGTCTAGATAAAAGCTAGATAATTAGGACTTCTCAGAGCATTTGTTAATCCTCAGCTTCACCCATCCACTCAGCCGACAGCAGGCCACAGGGTGTCAGGAGAGTGACTCCACAAGTCCACCGACTCTGAGAGCGAGAGTTTTCAGCTTGCCCCTCTCTCCCCGCCCCTCCCGGGCTGCACAAGCCTGTGGGCAATTTGTCTTTGGCCACCTCAGCTCTCCTGCTGGGCCATGGGGTTGAGGAATGAAATGTGTGGGAATGGTTTGTGCGGTCACTGCCACAGGACCCACGAAGGGCAGAACAAGAGGAAATGGGCTGAAACAGTAGTGGAGGTACTGGGGCTGACAGAGGGAAGGAGGTGCTATCTCCGGTGACAGGAGAGCTCAAAGTACCAGGGTGCCAGCTAACCTCCTGCAGGAGGCCTTCCTGGGTGTGTCACAGAGCTGTGGGGCCTGCTCCCGCCAGGCCTGTGGCTGTCTCCACCACGCCCTTTGACACTTACTCAGACATCACCTGGTGTTGCTCTTGACGAAACTGTTAAGTTCATTCTCTACAAAGAGTACCTGACACTACAAGGTTTCCGCCAACGTTCAGCAAATATTTGAGGGCCTACTATGTGCCAGACGCTGGGGAATATAGCAGTAAATAAAACAGACACAAATTCCTGCCCTGTTGACCATCCATTCCAGTCGTTATAAATAAGTAAATTATATAGATTATTAGAAGGTGATCAGTTCTATGGGAGAGTGGGGGTGGGGGAATTAAATAGGGTAACTTTTTTTTAAAAAATATATTTTATTGATTTTTTTACAGAGAGGAAAGGAGAGTGATAGAGAGCCAGAAACATCGATGAGAGAGAAACATCGATCAGCTGCCTCCTGCACGCCCCCCACTGGGGATGTGCCCACAACCAAGGTACATGCTCTTGACCGAAATCAAACCCGGGACCCTTGAGTCCGCAGGCCGACGCTCTATCCACTGAGCCAAACCGGTTCTGGCTAGGGTAACTTTTTTTAAAATATATTTTTATTGATTTCAGAGAGGAAGGAAGAGGGAGCGAGAGATAGAAACATCCATGATGAGAGAGAATCATGGATCGGCTGCCTCCTGCAAGTCCCCCACTGGGGACCGAGCCCACAACCCGGGCATGTGCCCTTGATCAGAATTGAACCTGGGACCCTTCAGTTTCCAGGCTGACGCTCTATCCCCTGAGCCGAACCGGCTAGGGCGTAGGGTAACTTTTTTATGGACATTATATTTTAATAAAAACAAGCAATTTTTAAAAATAAAGCCATGGAGGGTAACAGAGTGCCCAGAACAGGGAGGCAGGGATGGGAGAGAAGATTGCAGTTTTAAATAGAGCAATACGGTAGGCATCATTGAAAAAGTGGCCCATGAACAAAACCTAAGGGAAATGAGTTGTGCATTTATCTCAAGAAGTAACGTTCCTTCTTGGGGGAGGGGCACAAAATGGCCAATGCTGAGCCCTTCCAGCCCTTCAGGTCCATGACTGCTGTATTCCCTAAACAGCTTCTCTGTGCCTGAGGCTTTGGCTGCCTCCTCCGTGCCTTTGGGAGGTGTTCCAATGGGCTGTAAACTTCTGTTGAACATCAGGGTCCTGCAACGGCTTGTTTAATAGACACTTATCAAGCTGAGCCTCAGTGTACAAATCTGTAAAATGGGGTAGTAACACCACTCCCTCATAGGGTTTTTGGAGGTCCAAATCCAAAATAGAAGAGACTGTCTCAAAGGGGACCAGAGGCTTCTGAATCGGGCTGGGCGGTTCCTTCAATGGGCTTTCATTCACATGTCCTGGAACTGGCCTGAGAGTTGACACTGATTAGCTAAAACCCAAACTAGACACAACTGCTCTCACATTTCCTTCTAATCAGCCCTAATCTCTGCGGCCTCCTTTGCTGGGATATAACCCAGCGGTTTTCTTTGAGAAAAAGAAAAATTATTCTCAGAGAAGAGAGCGATACCCCCAAAGTCAGGAGCCTGATTAATTTTGGCAGCTGTGGGAGGGGAGGAAGGGGGACACATTCTTAGAACTGGGGCTGGCGGGTTCCTCTCTCAGCTCGTTCTAAATATCAGGGGCACCAAGGTTTTGAGAGAAACCCTGTGACTCACCCTCCCTTCTCATGACCCCTGTTTTACTAGAAGGCACACTGGCTTCCCACCATCCTCCCTTGGCCCCCAACTCTGCCTGGCTGCTAACACCCACCTAGTGACCCACCCAGCTACTCACACTTCCTCCCAGCAAGTCCACGCGCCAGCATGGGTGGGGTCCCAGCATGGGTGGGGTCCTCTCTGCTGGGCTGAGCCACCACAAGTGGGTCTAAATATTCCTGCAGCAGAACATTAGTGGCCCCCTTTCTCAGGCAAAGCCACATAATGGTAATCACCTGGTTGCCCACCCAGGCCACCACAGCTGCCACTGTTATAAAAGGACACGTGTCGGGGAGTGAGTGGTGGGGGGAGTAGAGAGCGCAGGGGGAAATGAAGCGGGGAAGGGGCAGAAAGACACATTTCTAATTCCAAAACCCAAACTCTCCTTTTTAGTTAAACCCACCTGCATGCGCTGGTACAGTAATGGCACCAATTACTCTGGTGTGTGATAGCGAGGGGTATGTTCCAGGCATTGTGCTCAAGCTTTGATACTTTTCATTTGATCTTCACCACAACCTAAGAGGCAGATGTTATGTTAGTCTGGGTCCTCTGAGAAACAGGTGCCAAAATGACAGGCAAAGGTCTTGTTAGGAGAAATGTCTTTATGAGAGAAAATAGGAGGGGAGCCAGGCCGAGCTGGGAGGAAGGGGGGGGGGGGGATAGGGGAGCCACCAGACCATGCCCAGCCCCCGCTGAGAGGAGCGAGGACAGGAGTGTAAGTTTGCTGGACTACTGAGCAATCTCTGAAAGGTTCGCAGAATTGCCAGGGAATCCTCCAGCCAAAGCCAGCCATCACTAGGGTCCTGGTTTCCCCAGAAACGATGTGCTTTGGCGTCCCTGCTGTGCCATCGCTGGTGGAGAGCAGGCAAGAAACATGGCCTCAGTGCAGATGCGGCAACGGGCTTCGGGGCCCAGCAGCTGGGGCCCTGGGTGATTATGCTGGAATTGGAGACACCTTCTCATAACCAATAATTAATTAGCATCATAAATAGTATTAATAATTACTGATGTATAACGAATCATCTAAGACAAATTCTAATATAATTAATGCATAGATACTATAATACATAACTGAATTATAATTAATAATTGTGGGGTTCCATGATTATTATCCCCATTGCACTGGTTGATAAGCTCAGGTTCAGAGAGGTCAAGTCGCTTGCCCATAGTTTTGACCCAAGGTCAATACAACTCCAAGGCTTTCTCCTGTGCAGGGTGCATCTGAGCTACTGACCACGGACCCTATTCCTCAGACTCATAGCCAGCAGAGGGTTGGCACACCATCAGCAGCCCATAAAGGGTTTGGAGGGGAATGTGGTTGAGCTCCTGTCTAGTAGGAAAAAAATCCTTGTATGTCTCCTGTGTCCCCCATAACACCTACGTCCCTGAGTCAGCACCCCCTCCTCTGCCCTGTGCCTTTCTTTCCTTGATCTCCCTAATGAGAGGGGGCCCCTCCCCAAGACCCCCCACTCACTCTGGGCCTCTCCTACAGCACCCGCCAGTCTGCCTCATGTCCAAGTCATTTGCACACTGTCATCTCCTTGGTGCTCCCACCAGGGGCACTCACTTCCCCGTCTGAGAAGTGGATCAGGTAACCTGCTGAAGATCAGAAACCAGAAGGAGGCTGAACAAGACTGAATCTCAGTTTTGTCTCCGAGCCATTCTGCCTACACATTCAAAATATATGCAAATAACCATAATTTGGTGAGCAGAGCAGCTGACATGGGGAGAGGCTGAAGGAATCCCCTTGCCCCCTCCAGACCTGATTTTTCCAGTCGCCCACAATGCTACCAAGGGTATGCACTTGTCAGTTTAGGGAAGTGCTTCAAATGTCCTCTTAGCCCCAGATTGCCCCACTGCTGACAGCAAATTCTTTCATGGACTCTCATCCAGAAAGCAACATGCAAAGTGCATTCATTAATAAATTGATACTGTCTTTTTGGCAGTACCTGCCAAAACCTAAATTGTATATACCCTTTGATCTAACTATCTTTTTCTTGGGATCTATCATACAGAAATTCTTACACATGTGCACAAAGATATTGTACAAGATGTTTACAACATTAATTCTTATAGTAAAACAATGTAAATAAATGAAACATATTCTTAGCAGATAGTTAAATAAATGATAGTGCATCCATACTGTGGAATACTCTGCACCTGTTATTAAAAGAGATAGGATGGTTCCGCATCCTGTCATGAACACTCACTAAGATAAGCTAAGTTAAAAAAGCAAGTACCATGTTAACTGGTATGAAAAATTTCCAGAGACTGATTGCAAAACAATGTGAATATACTTAACATTGCTGAAGGGTACACTTAAAATAATTAAGATGGTAAATTTTAAGTCTATTTCACTACAACTTTTTTAAAAAGTTGCAGAATAATAGGCCTAATAATTCCATTTATACTTGTTATAAGAAATTTCTCATCTGTGTTTACAAGCATATATTTTATGGACAGGCCTTCAGGATTCTTTTTCTTTGTGGCCTTCCACAATTTATGAGAAGCACCTGGTAGTTAAACCCCATGATTGTTAGAGCTTCTGGTTCAAACAGCTCCTATGTTCAAACTGCAAGACAAGACATGCTACTCTCAAGGCTACATTCTTGCATCCCCCTCCTCCCTGCTGTTTTGAGAACTTAGGGATAATTCACACCAAGGAGTCTCTATCAGTGATGGCGAAACTTTTGAGCGCAGCGTGTCAGCATTTTGAAAAACCCTAACTTAACTCTGGTGCCGTGTCACATATAGAAATTTTTTGATATTTGCAACCATAGTAAAACAAAGATTTATATTTTTGATATTTGTTTTATATATTTAAATGCCATTTAACAAAGAAAAAGCAACCAAAAAAATGAGTTCGCGTGTCACCTCTGACACGCGTGTCATAGGTTCGCCATCACTGCTCTAGTTAGTAGTGAGTTCCCTCCCCCTTCCCCTTTAAACAAGCCTCTTTTGAACTCTTCATAACTTTGCTCTGAGCATGTTTCACAGGCTTGGGGAAAATACTGATAAGACACCTCCCTAGGACATCTGCTGGACGATCTCCTGGAAAGGAAACAAAACATAACTTTTCAAGACAACCCCCCTGATGTCTGCTCAACTTCAGCCCCAAATCCTCCTCCCTTCCTGGTCACCTAGCAACAGCAGCCGTTACTCTTTAAAGGGGGAAGCCACCCTTTGTTACTTGCCCTGTATTGATTAGCAAGACACCAGCCCTTTCCTCCCTTGGAAAGTAAAAATAAACTGCCTCTAATCTCTTCTTTTAGTTGTGAATTCTTTGAGAGCCCACATCATGGGCCAAACCCTAACGTATATGTATGTAGATAAATGAATAGAAAATCTTTGTAAAGTTGGATAAAATCAAAAGAAACTGCTAACGGAGTTATTTTGGGAGTTGACATAGTTGGGTGTGGTTATGAAGAACTTCCACATTTCACACTGTGTGCATATATAATTGTGTGTATATAATCACTTTGATGTTTGAGTTCATGAAATTGCTTGTGTTAATGGTTCTTTAGATGCATTCACCGTCCAACAGATACTGAGCACCAGCTGTCATTTTTAGAACGTGAAATCAGATGAGACCAGTCTGGATCTCTCTCTATTCTTTCTCTTTCTTGCAGACCAGCTCAGAGAATGGCCTGCTCTGGTCCCCCTGTGAGAGGGTGAGTGGGTGAGAGGTAAGGCTAGAGTCTCACTATGAGGGCCTATTCCTTAGAACAGGTTTCTGACCAGAAAAGGAGACAGCTGAGTACCAGAAACCCATGTCCCCTCCAGGTCTTACTATGAACACCAGCTCGCCATGTACCGCAGGCTCCAGTCACAGCTAACCAAGGTCTGGGACAGACTCAACAGCCTCCAGTCACAGCTAACCAAGGTCTGGGTCAGACTCAGATGAAGTCGTGGTTTCTTTGAAAAGCAAACCTCCAACTGGTGAGTTCAGAACCACAGGTCTCCAAATCAGAGAAGAAGGGCTGGGAGAATTCAGTTCATTTTGAAACTAGAGGCCTCCTACCCCGAGGGAGGAAGCTCTAACTATTTGATGAACCAGAGTCCCACAGCTGTGGGGATTGAGGAAGGACCACGGTCACGTTTCACATGGTCTCAGACAGCAGTGGCCTGAGCTAGCGCCTGGCCTGGCCTCAGTCTGGCCAGAGCCCCCCACCTACGGGTCCATTTGCATAACATCTGCCCGATACTTGGCATCACCGGGCCTCAGGAGCACTGCTGCCCTAGGATCAGGGCACCAGCTGTCACACGCGCCTGAGGGACAGAGCCTGAGGGAGAAGAGGACTGGGGAGGGGAGAGACATGGCAAAGGGGGAAAGCCAGTCCCAGCATTTCACTTGCAAATCCTGGCAGGGGTATTGGATGGGGTAGGAAAGTTCACTGTCCCTCAGAGCAAGAAAATTATGCAAACAAGGGCATTTGCATGGCAGTTCTGTGCCACAAGCTCCAGGGGCTCCCAGCAGCACCGCGCCCCCTGCAGCCCCACCTGGAATCCTACAGGCCTGACAGCCTCGGCTTTCCTCGGCCAGAGGCTTTGGGCAGGAGCTTCCCTTCGGAGCAAGAACTATTCTCTCCAGTGGATGGATGGGTGTTCCAAGGTAACCCCAGGTTGGAAACGCTGGTGTGCAGAAAATAAAAAAGTGTGGAAGCTGGGGTACAGTACAATGTGTATTTGTAACCGGGAAGCTCCCCAGGGCCTGTGTTTAAGACACTGAGTGGTATAAGGACCGTGAACTGGGGTGATACTCAGAGGGGACAGGAGCAAAGAAGCCCTTGACAACCATTCATCCCGATTTTCCGAAGGACCCCCCTCCAATTTCATGTGATGTCCTTTTCTACAATGATCTGTAAAATGTATCACTAAATGTGATCTAAGGTGTCATTTCGTAAGGCTTCTTGAAAACTTAATGAACTGAAGAGCGGGGGGGGGGGGGGGGGGGGGCGGGAATCCCTGTGTTCCCAAGGTTTGGTTTTGGGGAAGCAAGCCTGCTGAACGAGGGGAATCCAGGTTAGAGAGGCGGGAAAGAGAAAATGGGCAGAAAACGTGAGAACACCCCCAGGGGGGAAGTCAGATTTCCCACCGACAGAGCTGATGGGTGAAAGGTCAGGCTGGAGAGACAAGCAGACAGCAGTTCCAACCAGAAGACAGATGGGGTGAACAGAGACCTGGAGAAGGAAGACAACGGCCCTACTTCCCTCATTTTCTACCATCAAAACCATCGTGCCTGGCTCTCCGCCTGAATAGCTCCTCCTTCGGCACCACACACCTGCTGTTCTGAGGTCGGTTCTCCCTGCCTTCTCTGGATGGAGCCACCTAAGGGTCAGACCCACTTCGTACTCATCCATGTCACCCCAATGTCCTGGAAGCTGGGTGTTGCACATAGTAGGTGCTCAAGATGAGCTGAATGAGACGCTAGCATCTTTACTCTTGGAGAGTGGGGGAAGTCTTCTCAAAGAGCAGCTCGGGCCGAGGCCAAAGCACTGACCCTGCTAGAAGCGAGGCCTCAAAGGGCTCAGGGCACAGCCCTGTCATTGTCACGCATCCATAGTGCTTCCCGCTTCCTCAAGTCCCAGGTGGCTGTTTATCCTCAGGTGCTTGGGTGCGAGGAGGACAGATATTATCCCCAACAAGGCATGGACATGAGGGCTTCATCTGTAAAATGAGGACACCGGGCCCACTCCTACTGACCTCACTCATCTCTCCTATTTCAAAGCCTCTAGAGCAGTGGTTCTCAACCTTCTGGCCCTTTAAATACAGTTCCTCATGTTGTGACCCAACTATAAAATTATTTTCGTTGCTACTTCATAACTGTAATGTTGCTACTGTTATGAATCATCATGTAAATATCTGATATGCAGGATGGGTCTTAGGCGACCCCTATGAAAGGGTCGTTCGACCGTTAAAGGGGTCGTGACCCACAGGTTGAGAACCGCTGCTCTAGAGCCCTAGGAGGCTGCCCTGGGCCCCCTGGGCTTGGATTGCACACCCCTCACTGTGTGGAGCAGTTTCAAACGGGTCGATTCAGACCACAAAGTGTGCCCATGCCATGGATGCAGAGAAAGGACCAGGCCTCTCGCTGCTGCACACGTGTTTTGTGTCTTGCTGACTAGGAACCAAGCAGGAACCAGGCCTCACACGTATGCGTAGTGCATACGTAAGTGCCTGGGTGTGTAGTGAGTTAGTGGGTAGGCCTCTTTACACCAGCCTGATGGATTGGATGCAGGGAGAGGAGAGGTCGATGAATTCACCACAAGGACCCCCCAGAGCTGGACCCCGGTGTCCCTTCCAAGTGACTGGCTACTCCCACACTCGGCCAGACTCCCCTTTTGATGGCTGAGGCCCCCAAACTTGGGCTTCAAGAGAAAGAGCTGGGGGGGGGGCTGGATTCCAGGGCTGAGGGCACAGAGGCTGCCCCCAGTGCTCCTACGTGCCAACTCCAGCCACTAGGGGAGGGGGGGGGTGCCCAGCAGGTTTGTTTACATCCGACAGTAGATAGGACTGCCACCCTTGAATAACTGAATTTCCTTCACACCTTGAGCAGACAGACCTACCCACTCGTCATCCACAGCCCTCCGCATTTCCTGCCTCTAACCCAGTCAGAGGAAAACCCCAAATTTACTGTTATTGTTTGCCAACCCAACAGTCTCACCCAAGACTCAGAGACAGGCCCTCAACATAAGGGCAGGAGCAGAGAGCCCACCTAGACCACTGGCCCTGTCCAAACCTGGGGTTCCCTGTGCCCTCTGGGCACGGCAGCCCACCTGAGGGTGGGACCCTAACTGTGATAAAGGCCACCTGACACCTAGCACCTTACAAAGAATTTAAATTATCTCCTTGAATTTCTCACAATGGTCACAGGGCATAGGAATGTCACCCCGGTTTCATTGAAGAGGAAACTCTACTCAGTGGAGAGGAATCCAGTCTGTGTCTGCCCTTCCCCCACCCCATCCTTAGCAAGAGGATGTCAGATATTTTTTCCAATTTGATTCCCCTCTGCTTAGCTGTGAGGCTTGGCAGAGACGTTTTCTTCTCTGGGGTTGTTTGCTCTGAGGTTGCTAGACTACCTCCGAGAGCTTTCATGACTGCGAAGATCAGGGTACTGGGCAACCTGAACTCGTGCTCAGTAGGTGCCTACGGGTGTCCCTAAGCCCTCTTGCATCTCACACCTCTTAAGGGTGTTCAAGAACCACGCCCTGTACCCCTGCACCCATCAGGCCACAAACATTCCACGCTCATCCCATCTGGGGGTTTAGCAGAAAGAGGTTAAGTTTCCCCTAGAGGCAGGGAGGGCATCAGGGGGCCAGGCCAGCGTGCATGGGGGAGAGTGGAAAGGCAAGACCCGCTCACCCAGCCATCTTCCCTGAATGCCAACTTCAGGCCCATCCTCACTGGCCACAAAAGTGTCCTGAGCTGGGCTCACCCAGAGGAGGAAGCAAAACTCATTGTCAGCGTGTAGGGCAAGAGGTGAGAGGGCTGAGACGGGCGTGGTGGCGCAGTGGCCCCTGGGTGCCCACATCCCAATCCTTGGACCTGAGTCGCCTTCCATGGACAGAGTGCTCTGCAGGTAGGATTCAGGGTGAGGGCCTCCTGGACTATCTGGGGAGGCCCAATCCCATCACTCGGGTCCTTGGGAGTGGAGACTCCTCCCTGGTTAGGTCAGAGAAGAGTGGTAACAGAGGGTCAGAGATGTGCTGTGCTGGCTTCGAGGACGGAGGAGGCGGCCATGGGCCAGGGAATGAGGAAGCTTCTGGAAGCTGGAAAAGATAAGGCCACAGACTCTCCTGCAGCCTCCGAAGGAATGCAGCTCTGCGGAGACTGGATCTTAGCCAGTGAGATCCTATCAGACCTCCGACCCACCGAGCTGTAGATAGCACCTGTGTGCGGTTTTAAATCCTGAAATGTATGGTAACAGCAACAGAACACTAATGCAGCCTCCCAGACATCACCGGCTGACAACGCCCTTCCCCCTCTCCCCCCAAGTCCCTTCTGCCACCCTGTTCCCCCTCCCCCGGTTCCTGTCACTGCTGACACCTTCACAAGCTCAATTTCTCTGGAAGCTAAAGCTGACGCTGGTTCATGTGAGCAGTGGTTTCCAGAGGGATGAGTGGTTTCAAGATGGGAGCCAACCCCGGCTGTCCTTCCAGGAGTCGTGCAGGGACCACCGCCTGTGCCCGTGGGTCTGAATGGAGGAGACGTGATCCACCCATGACCGAGGGTAAGGAGGCCTCCCCGCTGGGCAGGAGACATGGTCTGCGGCTAGAGGCCCTCCAGGCCTTGGGATCCTGAGTTCCAGTCCAAGCCCGTTAGCCCGACCTCCAGCAGGTCCCTTCACCCTCTCCATCATTCACTCACTCACAAAGCAGGGATAGCCACCGGCCTCACCTTTCCCCCACTCCCCACCCGCCCCACCCCCCCACCCCCCCACACACACACAGCTCCGAGGATCATGAGAACACGTGACACTGTCCGGGATGCACTCACTGTCCGCCTGGGAGGGAGCAGTGTGGCCCTGCCACACCCCAAGTCATCATGTGATCTCAAGTCCCACTCTGAGCCTCAGCTTTTAATCTGTGAACTGGGAGGAATGGGTCACATGCACCCTGAGGCCCCTTCCAGCTCTGACCTGTTTCTGCCTGACCCCTACCTCCCCCTGCTGGAACCTTCAGGAACTACACCCACCTGCTCCCCTGGTCTCTTTCTGAGGATTTGAACCAAATTACTATCACTAGACTCCCTAGACCCCCACGCCAGTCGGCCTGGCTAGGCTGAGGGTGCCAATGTCTGGCTGTGGCTAAAGAGGTGAAAGAATCGTGTGCCAAGAAGCAACTTGACTCCTGATTCGGTATTTGGCAAAAGGGCATGGGCTCCCCAGCCCTTATTGGCACCTCCACCCTGCTCCAAAGGAGAGCAGCATTATACCCCTGCACCAGACCCACCTGGCCAGGCGTCGACAGGGCAGGCGCTGGCTGCTGCTCGCCCAGAAGGCCCTCCTCTCCTCGTCCCCTCGTCCCCTCGTGTCCCCTCCATTCAGTCTTCTCCCCTCCCTTCCTATTCCTTCCCCTCCCCTCCTCTCCCAGGACTCCCAGCCCATAGAACCACTCTCCACATGTGGGAAGAGGAGAGGTGGGGGGTCAAGGCCTAAGGCCCATGAAAAAAGAGAAAGAAAACCTTTCAACTATTAAATCTGTTTAGTAAAGACAGTTTCGCTCATACAAAACAACAATTTACAACAATCTAAGTGCTGGACACACCATCAGACACGGAGGCGCTGCAGGCACTGGAGCCCTCCCCAGGGCAGAGAAGACCTGAGTGCCCCCCCTGCCCTGAGGGAGATGAAAACTGAAGTATTACAGCCACCCCACCCCACCCCAAGGGACCTCTCCCCACGCTGCTCCTCGCTCCTCACTGGCCTGGACACATGAAGCCAAGCTGCTTGGGGTGGGGGGAGTGGCTAATGGGTCGGGGCAGAGTCGGGGCATCTTTGGTGTGAAGACCCCCCACCCACTAGGCCACACAATGGAAATGTGTGGGAGGCCACAAGGGTGGTGCTGCCTTTGCCCAACACCAGGGCCCAGGGCAAAGCGCAGAAGCTGTGTCCCGTGTAAAGTGCCCAGGTTCACCCCGGTGAGCTGAGAGGAGGCCTGCGGAGAAATGGCTAAAAATGTAAGACAAATAAGAAATGGGTGAACAAAGGCAGGAAGGGGAAGCAGAGGTTACTCGGTAGATGAGCGCCTCAGAGGACTAGGACCAGCACTAAGAGGGGAGTGGGGGGGGGGGGTCCAGTCTTCCTGATTTGGGCCAGTGCTAAGTCACTCCTCTCCACCTCCCGGACCAGTTAACAAGAGACAGGCACGCAGGCCAGGCTCCTAGTCTGGACAGGCTTCCAGGCACCGTGGCAGGCTCACCACAGGCGGGGCGGGACAGGCCAAGGAGGGAGAAGGTTCCTGAGCCACAGCAGGGCCCTCCTTATGCAGCCCGGCCTGTCCCTGGCCCCACAAATGCGCAGTCCTAGGCACACATGCACGGGCGCGTGTACACACACACACACACACACACAGTCACTCACTCCTATCCGTCTGGCACACTGGTGATGTCGAGGGATCCAGTAGGAGGTGGTGGCATCCTGGCCCCAGACCTCCATGGCCTTGAGCGCCAGGTGCCTCGGCCAGCGGGGAGCTGAGGCTGTAGTGGGGAAACGGGGCAGACGGGACGACACAGGGACACTCCCTACAACAGTTTCCACAAATACCCTTTAACAAGAGGAAGGGGCTTGGGGGGAGGGGGGAGGAGGAAAGGACAATAAAAGAAGTTTCATAAAAATCCTAAGTCAAATCATGATCAAACTGCAGACTGAGCACAGGTTCAAGAGCATCTGCTCCCTCCTCTGCACACCCTCCAGACCCCGGCCCTCCCTCCGGCGGCCAGAGCCGAAGGCAGGAGTCAGCCTCTCCCGGGACCCCTGCTCCGCGAGCCGAGGAAGAGGGAGGCAGCAGTGGGCAGCCTGTGTCTTCATTTAAAAAACAGATTCAGGTCGAGTTATTGCTTGTCCTCCGGCGGAGAAGGCCAGCTGAGTGGTCAGTGAGCGAGGGCCGCCGCCTCCAGGGCCCGAGCCTTCTTGCGCCTCTTCAGAAGCAGAGGGTTGGAGGCATCTTCTATCTTTTTTATCTTGATCTGCTCGTAGTCGACACGCATTGTGGCCAAGGCACTGGTCATCTCCTCCTGGGGAAAGGGTTCCACCAACAGAGATGTGAGAGACATAGGTAAAGGCAGAGTGAGCCTGGCGGGGGTGGCTCAGTGGTTGGGCACCCCCAGGAGGTCACGGTTCAAATCCCGGGCAGGTGCTGAGGCTCGATCCCCAGTGGGGGGCGTGCAGGAGGCAGCTGATCGATGATTCTCTCATCATTGATGTTTCTATCTCTCTCCCTCTCCCTTCCTCTCTGAGATCAATAAAAATATATTTAAAAAAACAAATAAAGGCAGGATGAGGGCAACCAGAGCAGAGAGAAGCGGCAGGCTGGTCAGTAGGTCCAGGACCAAAAGCGGCCTCAGCCTTGGGCTGGGTCAACTGAGTCGCCTCCGCTGCTGCCGCTCTCCGAGAGCCCTCCAGGGGCCCCGCAGGAAGAGTCTGCCCCGCCAGTCATTAGCTGTGTGACCTTGAACAGGTCACTCCCCTCTCTGGGCCTGTTTCCTCATCTGCAAAATGAGAAGATAGTACCTCTGAGGCCCTTTTAGAGACCCAGGGAATAGAGAGCTTATAGGAAACAGCCCCCGAGTTTAGGCCGGAACACAGACTCCTCTGCCCCAACCTGGTCAGGGAAGTGGCTCAGACTCGCTGTTCTTGTAACAGAAACCTCTCGTGAGAGAATGCAGAACCAAATCCTCCCTGGCCAGCACCGCCAGGCACCCCGCGCCCTCTCGGCCCGTGGTTCCTCACCTTGACATCCTCCCACCGCTCCTTGTCCTCCTTCAGGACCCGGCTGGTGTGCAGTGGGGTTTGAGGGACCTTTGTTGATTGCTGAGGGGAGAGAACAGGGTCCAAGTGAAACCTGGGCTGGGCAGAGCCCTGGCTAAGCCCTGCCCCCAGGGACAGTCCCCAGAGACCCAGGCCTCTCTGGCCGCCGGCCGGGCTCACCATGATCCAGGGGTGGTTCATGAACTCCGTGATGGTCATTCTCTGAGTGGGCTCTGTTTTCAGCAGGTTCCGGATGAGCATCTTCACTGTGGGGGGGACACAGGGACACAGACAGTCAGGGCCCCACTCCCTCTCCTGCTCCTTCCCACACACACTCGCGCACGCGCACACACGTGCACACACTGGCACACATGGCTCTTTACCTTCCTCTGATACTTCTGACCACTCTGGGTTGGGAAACTCATACTGGCCCATTCGGATGCGAGTCTTCATGCCCGGAGAGATGGCAAGGCCATGGTTGGAATAAAAGGGCGGGTACCCACACAGCCTGAGCCGAGGGAAGCAGAGAGAGGGACAGAGCTGGTGTTATTTAGGGGCCCTGCACCAGGAACAGGATGAGAAGCAGACTTCTTGTAAAGGTCACGGGCAAATGAGGACTCGTTGATTCAGGCACGGTACAGAAATTCAGGACAGGGCCCTGATTCCTACATACCAAGTACCCAAACCACACATTTCCCCGCCCACCGGCTAGTTTCCAATCATCACTTAGCTCTCAGATCCACTAGCACTGAGGGAGGGGGGCGTGCAGGAGATTCCCAGGGAATCCCCATCCAGAAGGGGAATGCTAACCCTCACCTCTTCCTCTCGATCAGAGAGGAGCAGGCTTCCTCCCACCTCGGCCCAGCCCCGACCTGGGGTCCCTCCCGGCACACTCACAGGATGTACATGATGACACCCAAGGACCACATATCACAGGACTTGTCGTACTTCTCTGGGCCCAGCACTTCTGGAGCTGCAAACCAAAGGTCAGTGTGGATGGGCCTGGCCCTTGAACACGCGGATCTACCCCAGTTTCTCTGCAAATGATGCTCCCAGCCCAGACCATCAGCCCGTCATGATGGGACTGTAGCTGCGGGAGGGAGGGGAACAGCCATAACCCAGCCCCGGAGCTGAAGGAGGAGAGCAAAGACCCTCCTCCCAGTGGAACTTAGGACTAGAATCTTAAGATAAGGTAATTCTTGGCAAGAGCCTTTCAGACGCACGATGTCCATTTACTTTGACAAACACATTTGAGAATTTATCCTGTGCCAGTGAGCTGGGCGCCAGAGCCAAATCTGGGTGCCAGACCACTGGGCATCTGATGGAGGTGACAGCTCCTCTCGGGAAAGTGCCCATGTGCACAAAACCCTGCCGTGGCCTCAGGTAGTGTCCTAGGACCCCCCAACCCCAGCCCATCTCTGACGAGCCCTACTCCATTCAGGTCACATGGAACCAGCGCCACACAGGGCCAGAGGACACGCCTCTCCTGGGGCCTCTGGCTCCAAGGCCGGAAGAGGAGGGTTTGGCAGAAGTTCAGGGGGAGGACGAGCCTGGCCTTCCCCGGACTTACCCACATAGTAAGGCGTATAACAAGGAGTGGTCAACGAGTTGTGGCTGGTGGTTTCCTTGGCAAAGCCAAAATCGGTGAGTTTCAGGATGGCGTTGGGCCTTTTGGAGGTGTATAAGAGGTTCTCGGGCTACAGAGAGAGGCAGAAAAACAGCACTCCTGCATGAGGGCTATCAGAGATCAAAAGGGTAAAGATGACTTCCCTCCCCCCTCGCCCACAGCCATCTGTCGGGCCCCAGTGATCTGCACACCATCAGCCATGACTAGCTCCCTGCCTTCCCGGAGCTTGGAGATAAGAGGCTAATGACAGACCAGCAGTGAATTCACAGGGCAGAGAAACCACAGGTGTGGCTGGGCAGTGCCGCCTGAGGACCACAGGGCTTCCGACTGGGTTTGGGGGTTTGCCCAGAGAGGGCAGGCTCTGTGGAGCAGAGAATAGCACCCTGTCCCACCCTACCCCACCCTGCCGCCAGGAACCAGGCAGCAAGGGGACGGGCAGGACGATTCTGGCACCCTTTCCATGCGCCCTCAGCAGCGCCTGAGTTGGGAGGGGGCGGGGTGATGAACAGCTGGTACCTTGACATCCCGATGAGCGATGTTGATTGAGTGCAAATACTGAATGGCCTCACCGATGCTCTTCATGATTTCTGAAGCTTCTGTGGAGGAGAGGAAAGAAAGTCACACGGTGTGTCATTAGGGTTGCAAACTCAGCCACCTGGGCTCAGAGGAGATGGCAGCCCTGGCAGCGAGCGGGAGGAGGCAGGAGCCTCAGCAGGCCGCACCGAGGGCAGGCACTGCGGAAGGTCCGCTTCAGTCACCCGCTGCCCTGCCTGCCCGAGGCCTGTCCCCCAACAGACCCTTCCTACCTCTTTCTGTGAACGCCTGGTCTCCTCGGTCCTGGATTCGGCTGAAGAGTTCTCCACCATCCAAGCTGAAACAAAGCCATGGTCAGGTCTCGGGAACACACCCCACCACTCTCCATCACCCCCCCTCCGCCAAAAAATCCATGAGGGGCCTGGGCAGGGAGTGGGAGGCGGGGCCAGAAACAGATCCGCAGGCTGCTCACCACTCCATGACGATGAGCAGGCACTTCCTCCCCGCGTACAGGTTCTCATAGACGTCCACGATGCGCACGATGTGTGGGCACTGGGAGGCCCGCCAGTGCAGCTCCACCTCGCGCCGGGCCTTGGGGCAGTCCTGCAGCATCTACAAGGCAAACAGCCATCCGAATAACTGCGCTGTCTCAGGAGGGGGCAGCCGGCTGCTGCTCCACATGGGTCTCTTCCGAGGCCCTGCCACATGCCGGCTGGCATCCCACCAATGCGCCATAAACTCCCCACTCCCACTGACCCCCTACCAAGCCAGTCTCCTTGGCATTTTCCCTGCAGCTCCTTCTTCTAAATGCCGACTTGGAGCTTTTTAGCTCCCCTGTCTGCTCTAAAAGAAACCCCAAATGACCCCGTGGTGCCTGACAGTCTACCCAACTAAAGGCACAGAGTCCACTGTAGGAGGCAGGCAACAGCGAGGCACTGAAAGACGGGGATAAAGAAGGTCTGGGAGCAAGACAGGCTGAGGAAACCCAATCCAACATGGAGAAACTCAAGAATTTATAAGCAAAGGTACCTCCACGACCCCTCAACCCCAGCACACCAAATCCTGAGCAAGTCCTTTCTACCTGTGATACTTCATTCAACCAACAGGTGGCCTCGGGGTCAGCGCAATGTATTTAGAACCCAGGTTCCTATGAGGTCTGCGACCTTGAGCGAGTTATTTACCGCACCAAGCCCCATTCACATCCCCCCTTCTTTCATGGACCAGGTGGCCAGGGGCATTAAAGGAGCCTGGATCCCACATGCGTCTCATGAGTCTCAGGGGCTGAACCTTGACTAGTCCAAGCCAGTCTCCTTATGTCCAGGCCCTTCACTAGTGACTGGCTTGGGAATAAGCCTAAGACCAATGTTGGCCAAGAACTTTGTAGGAGATCTGCTGAGAGGCCTCTTAAAGGGAGCGCAGGGATCATACATCACCTCTCTCACATATGGCACCTGGGACCGAGGCAGTCACCTTGGTGCCATAGGGGAACAGCCTAAGAGGATGAGCCAACACACTGAGGAAGACAACCAGGAGAGGTGGCACCTGCCTGGATCCTTGCTGATACCACCACACGTCCCTCGTGGCTTCTTTGTGGTAAGAGGTATCCTGACACATCCCTTTATAAATGGGGATAAATCTGTTGTGAGGATTAAATGAAAAATCCTGCACAATGCCTAGCAGAGTGCCTGGCAGTGCTCAGTAACAGCAGTCGTCATTCTCATTACAGAATGTCTGCCAAGTGCACAGTGCAGATGCCAAAATAATTAAGATAAGGACCCTCGCAGACTGACCAACCGTGGGAAGTCAAGACTAGCACTACAGTACACACCCAACTTCTTTGGGCAGTTAGAGGGCTGGGGTGGGAGGAGGGAGTTGGGCTAAGCAGGAACTGGACAGGCAGAAGGGGAGGCTGACAGCAGAGGAAAACAGCGGGAATCAGGGCTGACCAAGAGGGAGCGGAGCTGGGCTGGGGGGCGAGCTAAGGCACCTGCTGCTGGAAAGCGGGTGAGGCTTGGTGAGTAGGATCAGATGGCCAAGATGGAGCAGATGAGAGGGGGCGCTGAAAGGCAAACGCGGGGATTTCCAACAATAAACTAGCACTCCTCTATGCTGTGGTCCATGATATGCTCGGCCTTTTCTAATTTTACAGTAATCGCCATGTTACAGGGTGAGGGAACCGAGGCTCGGAGAAATAGTGGGTCCCAGGCTCAGATTCGGGGGAAGGCAGAGCCAAGGTTGGAATCCAGGGCTGGTGGATTGCAAAGCCCACGCCATTTGTGCTGTAATACACTACACGACTTTCAGAGAAGAGATGGAGGCCGAGACTTGTCAGTCTCAGACCGCCAACCGCAGAGGGACTGCAGAGGCAACAGGTGTCCAGTTAGTTCAGTCTTGAGCAGGCAAGAGGCAAGGTCCCCATGGGGTCACACTGTCACCTAGTGGCCATATGAGGACACTGCACAGGCCCTGGGTTCTGCCACCCTCAACTTCATTCATTTGGATGGACCAGGAAAAGAGTGTATTTTCCTTTCCCGAGCTCTATGCGGAGTCGGAGGCGGCACTGGCTGCCTTTATGTGCATGTAGCAATTCCACAAGCGCTCAGTGAGCTCCTACTATGGGCCACACATTGTGCTGGATGTCAAGACCAAATAGAAGGCTCCTGATCTGAAAGAACTCGGGCTGGGGGTGGGGGACACACTAGGAAGGTGGACAGAAAATACTTAAAACCCACTGAGATAATGTGCTGTAAGACTGACAAGTTCCAAGGATTCAGGAGCAATCGTTTTCAGAGCAGCCAACTGGGAAAGACCTCTATCGCCCCCTATAGGCACATAGGAGTTAAGGCTCAAAGAAGAAGAAACCAAGTTGTCAAATTACTCAGAGGCAATATGAGGTCATGGATCAATTTCTGGTTGCATCATAGCCTTGCAGAGGTCCTTACCTTTCTATGTCTGTTTCGCAGCTGTAAATTAGGGGGGCTAATCCCCACCTGGTCTCCTCCCTCCTAGAGCCATTGTAAGCAACTAATGCAATACTGCCTCTGAGAGTGTTTTGTTACCGCGCACTCGTCCCTGAGCCCACAGCACAGCTGCCACCGCACAGGGGCCTCTCCATCACATCTGTGCTGCGGCTGGAGCACGTGGGTTACCAGCACAAGTCATCAGCAGGACTGTAGGCTGGGTTTCTGTCTGTAGCCTGGTGGCCACCCCCTGGGAACCAGCTCCAAGCTCTAACCAACCAGAACTGTGCTAAGTGAAGAAGCAACAAGGCCAAACCCAAGAGCACGCCCCCAGCCCCTCCTGAAATTGGAGCGCACACTCCAAGCTCCTTTCCTTCCGCCTTAGACACGTTAGTGTATGTGGCACCAGGCACATTCCATCTCCGGGCTCACACACATTTCTCCAGCTGCAGGGGAGCTGATGGACCTAGTACAATGGGGCCTTGACTTACGAGTGTCCTGACTAATGAGTTTTTTGAGATGCCAGCTGTCTCTCAGCCGATTTTTTGCATTGAGTTGATAGAGTAATTTGAGTTAACGAGCTCCTTAACGAGCTCGGTCTCGGAAGGAATTAAACTCGTAAGTCAAGGCCCCACTGTATATAACACACTTGGCCTTGGAATCACACACAACTGGCGTCCCAGGTCTGCACGTCCCAGCTTGTGTCAGGGAAACCAATCTACATTTCTGAAAAGGGTGTCCTCATCTATCAAACTGCATTCAATTTAACAAATAAGTACATGGTGGAAAGGGTAGCGCTTTTCCATTCTAAGAGAAACATAATCAAATTTTCCCATGAAGACTGGTAACTGACATCCAGGCGCATGCTTATCGGAAGTCCCTGAATGGCTATGAAAACCAACGCAAGCAATGAAAGCAAGACCTTCAGATCAGTCAGGAGGGCAGGCTGGCTGACGTCAGGGCAGAGCCAGGAAGAGCCAAAGAGGCTTGGTGGACAGCTGTGGCGTGCAGAGCGCCTGGAGAGAGGAAATCAAGAATGTGCTAATCTGGAGTACCGGGCTAAGTAAAGAACAGCGGGGAGCCGCCTGAGCTCAGCCAGAGAGAAGGGACAAGGAGAGAAAACAGGATTCCCGAGGTGCTAACAGGGCAACCAGCAGAGATGCGGTGGCAGGTTCAACCAGAAGCCAAGAGGGGACCTGGGTGTGAAAAAGGACACAGGCGGCCCCTACAGCCCTGCGGGCCTGAATCTGAAGGGAGAAAGTGTCTTCCCAGTAAAAAGCCATACAGGCTCTTAGGCAAGGAATGCCTGGAAGCCTGTGAAGTATTTTAAGCGCAGGCTAAACCTGGAGCAGATACCGTGACTTCCCTCCTCCCTCCACATTTGCGTCTGAGATGCTCTTGATTGCTGCCTTGTGCTGCATGGGCCCGGCTGCAGCCCGCCTACCAGTGTGGCAGGGCCAGGGAGCAGGCCACAGAGTCCATTATCTGGGGGGACCTCTAGGGTGAGGGTGGCAATAACGGAGATATGGGAGCTCTCCCAAAATATGGTGCCCTGCCTTTCTGTCTTTGCCAGAACCTGGAGGGAGGCAGGACAGTCCCACTTATCTCCCCACCAATTTCCCCGCAAGCGTCCACACGGGAAGACTGGAGCGTGGTCAGCATCCCAAGCCGAGCAGAGCCAGGGCAAAGAGAAGCAACAGGCCGGGCCTGAGGCCTGCTCACCAGCGAGGCAGACATGAGGACAGGAGGAAGAAGCCAAGCCCCATGGGAGCATCCCCTGCACAAGCTCCACCACCACTTCATCCCTTGGTGCCTCAGTTTCCTATCTGTTAAACAGGACAGTAACTACCTGTCCACATTCAACCAATGAACACACACGTGTTATGTGAGTGACCAAGAATGGTTCCTGGCACATGGTAAGCACTGCACTAGGGTTTGCGATGGTTATTCTGCCCACTCCCCCGCCCCACCCCGCCTCCCCCACTATTAGAGTCCCATTGGGGTGGGGAGCTGGAATCCCACTCCTGCCCACCTCATTTAGGGTGTTAGCACTGGGCAGAGCGGGGGACCCAGAACACCGGGAGGGAAGCAGGCTTTGGCATCCTAGCCCTGAGCTCTCCTGCTCCCTCTCTATACCACCTAAACTGGACAGCTGGGGCGGGCTGCAATGTAATGAGGGAGGAAGCCATCCCTTCCCAAGACTGACCCGGTGCCAAGAGTGATGCAAAAGTCCAAAAGTCCATCAGGCGCTGTGTGGCAGGTGTGCAGTGCTCCTTGTACAAGGCAGCCTCTGCACGCCCAGCAAGTTAGCAGGCACATCCCCCAACCTGCCCCACATGGAGAGGGCTGAGGCTGACCTGGACGCTTCTCCAGGTCGGAGAAAGGAGGACTTGAGAAGGAGGCTTGCTGCACGGCGATGGCGCAACCTCAGCACAGAGCAGCCGGACATTGGCAGCCTCAGAGCCAGAGGAGCAGGGGGCCTGCTCCCGGGAGTGCTCTGTGTTACTGGGGTGTCAGTAGTTGGAATGTGGAACCGCCATCCTCACACCCACCCCAAGAGGAAGCATCCTATTTTATAAATAGCAAAACTCAGGCTCAGAGGCACTAAGCGATTAGTTCAAGGCCTTTCAGCCAGTAGCCTGTGGCAGGGCTGGAATATGAACTCCATTCTCACTGCTCCCAGAGCCTCCTGCCCACCACCCATGGCAAGGCAAAGGGCACAGATGTGTCCAGGGCTATGGTACAACAGCCGAAAGTGGGGGCTGAAATGGACATATGCCTTAAAGTGCAAACCTTGGAGCTTGAAATTACTGTTAGAATTTTATCCTCAGGTACTAAAGGTACTAATGGAGCTCTAAGGATGTGTGTGTGTGTGTGTGTGTGTGTGTGTGTGTATCCCAATAGTTGTTTACCTCACCTAGAAATGGCTAACAAGTTGAGTGCCCAGCAATAGCAAGAGATTTATCTATGATTTATCTATCAATCTATAATCTTTCAGATGAGGCTTCAGAATAATATTTACTAGAAATGGATTCCTAAGTCTCTATTAGCTTCTCAGTCACCATCGTTGTCATTGTCTATTTTTTTCTTTTGCAGCACAAGTTCCAATCTATAATTTCCTTAAATTTATTTATCAAAAAGTATCTGACAGTAAATGGAAGAGCAAGTTACAAAGCCTTATGTACAGTCCAGTACTCTCTGTATATTTATTTATATCTGTGCATATATATGCACATAGACATACATAGTATGTGTGTATATCTATAACAGGAAGAGCATTCATACTCTGTAACATGTTGATGGTAAATATATCTTTATTTAATGGTGATTTATAATTAGTACATGTACTTTTTAAAGAGGCAAAGAAGCTTAGCTCTCCAAATTTTAATCAGAGGCTGTCATCCACACCCCTATATGGCCAGGGAGCAGCTCGGGGCTTCCAGGCAGCTCTGCCACACTACTCGGCCTCGCCAAGTCTATGGACCTAGAATCTCGGAGTCCTGAGCAAGAAATCAGCTCAGGACCTGGGGAGGTGGTAAGGAGAATTGAGTGCAGCTATTCAATCTCAAAGATCTTGCCGCCTACACCCTGGGAAGCTGGGTCCCCCACAGCCCTGTACTAGTGGAAAGGAAGGTGTGAGCTCACGAGGCCACAGGACCAGGACACAATGTCCTTACATCGCTTATCACCTCTGCCTCCATCCCTGGACCTGAAGCCAGGGAGGGACATGGGGAGGAGACACAGCACACGCAGTACTCGATCTCACCTTCCCAGAATGCCGTTCCTCAGCAAAACCTGGGGCATGCAGGATGTGCCAGGGGCATGCAGGATGTGCCACACGCTGGTGTGGGAGGTGCTGGGATGTAACGGAGAGCATGACAGGAAGGCCTGTGCCCTCCTGGGACTTACACTTTAGTGCGCGAGGTACACAATAAACCAGTGGGTGTGTTTTGTGTGTCTTTTTTAAATTGCACATCGTGCTTTATGCTGCAAAGGAAATAGGGAGCTGCCACCAAGTCAGCACTGGTGGTGGGGGGTCTCGTTCCCCAAATTACAGACTGCCCGAAGGCTGGGAGCGTGTCGCAGGTCCCTCTTCATCCAGCCCAGCTCAGGCACACAGGAGATGACAGACAGCTACGTCTTGGTTGAAATGACGATTTCCCTCCACACCTACTGGGGGTGGGAGTGCGCCCCATTCCGGAACCTTGCAAAGCTCAGTGAGGAGCAACGGGTGGTCCTCCCCTAGAAACTGGTCTAAACATACATCTCGCAGATTTGTTTAACCTCAGAAGGTCACCATAATAAAAGATACACAGAAGTACATCATTGGGGTCCCTCATATTGCACATATCCCCAAACACTTGATTCGAAGGTAAAAGCCTCTACTTGCTACTGACTTTCATTCATGTGATGGGGGAGGGAGGAATCCCCACCCAAAACAAAGCTAAAACTCCCAACGGGGAATCCAGTTCCAAAAGCCTTAAACAGCCACGCCACTCTGCCCAGAAGATGAGCAAACCTTTCCTGGGGTCCCCGCCCGCAATCTCCAGGACTTCCCGGGGGGGCCACACAGGACCGAGGTTCAACGAACAGGCCAGCGCCTTAAAACTCACACTGCCAATGACAATACTTTTTAAATGTTTGCAACACATGATGGGTAAGAGGCTAACTTAACTCCGGCAAATCAACTGTAAAAGATTAAGGATCCAAAATAAAAGTGAGCAAAGAATTCTTATTTCAAAGACAAAGAAACACAGATGGCCAAACGGAAGATACTCGATGCAACTCATTACAAGAGAATGTTTATAAAGACAATGATCACAATTTCACCAGAATGGCAAGATTTCAAAATGTTTGACCAAAAACATAACAAAATAAAATTCCCAAGTTTATGCAAAGATTTGGGAAGGAAAAGGCACTCTCTCATATTATCAGTAGGGAAATAAACTAGTGGATTTTTAGAGGCGGTTGGTCATATGTATCAAAACTGTAAATGTTCAAACCTTGGACCCAGCACCTACCCAGCTAGGAAATCACCCTACAGATGTGTTCCTAAGTGATTTTAATGGCAAAGGGGAACTGGTAACAACCCACCTGCCCCTAAGGAGCCAGTGGGATGGACGGCGGAGAGGCATGCGCCGCGGGCTGCAGGCCTGTGGGAGGGAGGCCGCCCAGCCGGGGGAGAAGGGGTGTTAACGAAGGGCAAGCAGAGAGAGAACAGGACACACGTTAGCTTCACGCTAATGTTCTAATTTTTTTAATGGAACTGCATACACATTATGTAATTGACTTTTAAGGTATAATCAGAAAGACACCAAAAGGTTAATCAGTGATTAATTATAAATGGTGGTAAGATAGCTGACAATTTCCTCTTTGGTGTTTTCTTTTAATTTCCAAAAATAAAATACGAAACAGAATATAAAATACAATCCCATTTGGGTGTTTCGTTGTCATCGTTGTTTTGCTCGTTTTTTAAGGCAGGGGGAGGAAAGATATATGGACTTGTGGATGCTTAAAATTTTTCCAGAGGAATTTACCCCCAAAAAATATGTTAACAGTGTTAACCACTAGGGTACAGTAGATACTAGAGAGAAGACTATCTTTTTTCCCTTTTTCTTTCCATTTTATATCTTTCTATTGTTTAAATATTTACCATCTGCATGCATTTTTAATTAAGTCAAGGGTTTACATTCTAACATGCAGTTTGCCTCAGGCCTTAACTTGACCCCTGACCTGGCAGTGACACAGTTACATGTGCCCCAATGCAAGCCAACCTTCCTGTAGAGAAGGAGGTGAGCAGGGACGGGGAATCCCACGCTGGCCAGCGGAAGAAGGGCCTGGTGAACTCTAAGTATGAGGGTAACTCAGTTGATGGAAAGGCCTGGCCATCCTCCTGGAGAATTCAACCAAAATATGATGAAAAGCTGGCCGAAGGTCCAAACCACCACTCCTGACTTACACGGCGTGGGTACCGAACACAGCGGGCGCAGGCTCCCCCGAGTCTGGGGTGGGAAACTGAAAGACTGGAGCACACAGATAGTTCTGCTTCTTCTCGCAGATGATTATGACTTCGAAAGAGAAAGAGGAATTTCCATGTATTCTGCACCGCATGTGTCAGGTGCACTTTATATATAGAAAATAAGCAATATGCCAGCCTCCTAAGGACTCTGAAACAGTCGACTGCTGGCTCCATTTACGGGTGTGACCACCAAGCCCAGTGCAGTTACCTGCCCAAGGCCCCCTGCTGGAAAGTGACAGGGCCAGACTCACACCCAGTTCAGCCTCTAACCTCCCAGTTCTTTTCTTTTGTTTTCATTACAAAGGAGGCTTTGCCAAACCCTGAGCTGCTAACATCAGTTTACTGTTGCCCTGTCCCCATGTTCCTAAATGTCTCCCCTGCCTGCTGTGTCCACTGGCCTCTCCCCTGTTACCTGTGAATCTGTCAGCCCAGCACAGAGCTCGGTGCAGAAGACGAAAAGGGCAGACTGCACCTCAGAACAAAGTTACGGGTGAGGCCTGCAACAGCATGAGGCATCGCTCCCTAGGACACAGGGAAGATGGGGGAAGAAGGAAACACTCTGAACTCTCCAGTTGGTTTTACGCTAAAACCTGAGTGGCAGGAAGAAAAATGCCACATTCTTTGTAGTATCTAGGTATGACTTTTGAAAATCCAGAGATGGAGAAACTACCAAGAGAAATTAAGTCGGAAGGGGGTCAGGAACATTGCTTCTGACCTACGCAGACTCCATCAATTTGACCCTGTACAACCGCTAAAAGCAAATTTAAATTTTTAATTGGGAATGACAAATGCCATCTCACCTTCATCGCCCCAACTTAAGGAATAAGATTCCTGACAAGTACTGGTATACCTAATAATGGGAGGTGAGACAGTGGAAGAAGAGAAGGGTTGTATAAATCAAGAGGGCGGTATATACACGCACACACATACACACACTCATATATGCATACCCACCACCCCTGAAAATAATTCCACAGTTCTACTCACCTGAGAGTGAAGGATAGCCGAGTGAGGACAGAAGGAAAAAGAACCGTAAGTGGTAACATATGGGAGAATAATACATGGTCAAGCAAAAGACATACACCAATCTTTCCTACAAAGTTAGCAAAAAGGCCCAGACACAAGACAGAGCTGCCCAGCGTGGACACAAGGACATCTGAGAAAGAGATGTCCTGCTAAGTCTTTTCCTGCTAAGAGCAAGACACCGGATAAATTCTTGCCTTGCTTTACTAAGAGTTTACCTCTCACACAGCCAAGGATGCAAGGAAGGGAACTACAACACTAAACCCAATTCTGACCAGGGAGCAAAGTCTAGTCAACTGTGTAAAAAACAAACAAACAAACAAAAACCCACCACCACCAACAACAAAAAACCCACAAAAATAAAATAACTTTAGCTCACAAAAACAATAATAAGAATACCACAATAGGAAGTAACCTTGTCATATGAGAGTTAGAAGGAGAGAAGAAAAAACCTGGGGACAAACACAATTGGTTAGCCTAGACTTCCAGATGTTGACACAAAGGAACAGATGAACAGGGAAATCCCAAAAGGGACTGCATTTTGAAAAATATGCCCTGATCTTTAACACGTGGATTGTGACCATCTAAAGCACATAACCCCGAAAAAGAAACCAGAAGCAGAAAAAGAAAGAAAGAAAAGAAACCAGAAGCAGACACCCCAGATGGCAAGGCCACAGCACGGGCAGCTCTGATGAGCTCCGAGATTAAAGGATGCATCCAAAGACATGAGCAAACTGCCTGTAACCAGGACAGACCCAGGCTCATTCTGTGGCTCATGACACAGAATGAGCAGAACTCGTAAACATGCAAGAACCACAGGAAGAGTACCTCAAACCTATATGCAAAGCTGAAAGAACCAAGGAGGAAGCGGGCCCCTCACAGAGACAGATTTGGGGGAATGTTCACCTCCAGTATGTTCCATTCTTTTTAACGATGAAGGAGAAGGCTCTTCAGACTGGAACAGGCTCCACATGTACACACACATTCAAGGGAAATCTCAAATCCAAGCGAGACCAACTTATAATCACCTGAGGATGACTGAGTTAAAAGAGGCCAATCTTGGAAGAATCACAGAAAGAATCTGCAGGTGGTTCCAGAACCACGGTTGGTTCTGAGATGGGCAATGCCCTGCTTTTGGGCAGCATGTGATTCCTCAGCATTCACTGTGCTCCAGGCACCAGACTAAACACTTGGGCATTCCAGGAGGTCACGGCTTAGTCAAGGAAACAGGAACAATATGTAAAAAGAATTGCTGATAAGAAGGACTGCTCAACTTCACATCTGCCTCTGGCGAAGTTCTGGAACAGATCATGAATTGGACCATCACCAACTGGACCATCATGACCTAGCCTGGGTTCCCTGTGAAGCCATGCACACTAGTCTGATACCGTTTTAGCAGGGTTACTAAGTTGTAGGCCAAGGGTCGGATCCATTGGGGCTTTGACGTCTATAAAAGTAACTAACTCCTGCCAGACCTTTGGGATGACAAAGAAAAAGGGGGTGTGATGACAAAGCATTTTGAAAATACTTGCAATTGTTATAAATGACCAATAACAATGTTATTTAATGGATCTAGGACAGGCTGAACATGCACCAAAGTGAACTCACTGCTCTCCTCACTTGCTCCCCAGTCTCGGACAATGACATCACCATCTAGCCAGGCTGTCAGATATAAATCTTGAATCAGTCATCCTCAGCCTCTCTCACTCCCACACCCGCTGAAGCAATCTTGGAAAGATCTCCCACTCCCATCTCCCCTTTTTCTGCCACTTGCTTGGTTCCCTTTGCTCTTGGGCGTTTTCTAACTGGTTTCTAGATGGTACGTATCTGTTACAACACATCCTGGGTCAACTACCGAAAGGAAAATCTGAGTAGGACATTTTCTTCCTTAAACATGTCCATTGGCTAACAGGATAAAACGCAAACTCCTTCCTGTGGTCTTCCTCAGCTCCCAGCCATAATACCTGTACCTTCACCTCCCAACACCCCCCCTCTACTTAAGCTACACTGGACTTCAGGGTCCTCAAACAAGCCAAGTCTTTGCATCTTTCAAGAACCAAGGCACTGTCACCTCCTCTGTGGAGCCTGCCTGACAGTGCCTTCCAGGCAGAGTCAGCCCCTCTGTCCTCTCGCCTCGCACCGGACTCTTGTAAAACTCCTACTCTGGCACTCACGAGTATATTTACAAGACTGTTCCTCCCCTGCCGGACAGACTGTGCCCCTGGGAGGCTGGAACTGTCTTATTCACTTTTTGATTCCCAACCCCAGGCCCGAACATGGCATCGGGACATACTCAATATTTGCTTGTTGGCTAAACCCAGAGAAAACCTCCAGTGACAAACCAAGAAATGCCATCCTTGGCTTTGCCTAATAGTTAACCAACAAGTTGGTTGAAGGCAGAGTAGACAGCAAGCTAATCAAACTTGCAAGTAACAAAACAAAAAAAAAACCCTCCAGTGAGTAAAAATGTGGGCTATAACTAACCCCAAAACAAGGTCATATGTTAGGTTCAAAAAGATAATCTACAGCAGCTTGTGATGAAAGACCTTTCTCAAGTCAGATCCAGGTCACACAGAGGGTGAGTGAGAGCAAAGGTCCTGCAGCCAGCCGCCTGTTGAGTCCCAGTTCCTCCAATGAGCTCACCGTGGGAACCTGAAGTGCCCTAACCTTCTTAGACCTCCTGTTTACTCGAAGATAACACAGAGATAACAGTACCTACTTCACAGGGTTGCTGTTTAGCTAATACTACTACTACTACTACTACTACTACTACTAATAATAATAATAATAATAATAATAATAATGGATTTGCCATTAGAATTGTGCCTAGCTCAATAAACTCTACTACTATTTTTCGCTGCTGTTGTTTTGTTGTTGAAAGATACTTCTAAGAAAAGATGAGCTGTAAATCATTGTGGTTAAAAGCAAGGGCCTGGAATTAGACCGTCTCAAGTTCAAATGCCAGCTCTGAGCTTAGTAACTGCCTGACCTTAGGCAGGTATTTCACTTTTTCGTCACTGTCTTCATACATTAAATGGAGCTAATGATAGTATCTGTCAGAGATTTACTACAGCAGTCTTTCAAATGGGGGAAAAAGTGGAGATAAACTAAATATCCATTACTAGAAAAGGGTTAAGTAAATTATGGTATATCCATAATGGTGCATAAAATAATATGCAATTATAAAAAAGAATGAGGTAGATCTATATATACTGAGATCAAAATTTCTCCAAAAAACTATATTCTTTTTTTTAAATGTTTTTGTTGCCCTGGCGATCTAATCATCAATAAGGAAAAATAACACTGTTCCATGACCTTGAAAAAATATTGCCAAAACATTAAAAACTCTCTTACTGTCAGTTATAATGAAGGAAATGAAAAAACAGTAAAACTAATATTTATCTAGTACACTGTGATAAAAAAATATTAGAGACACTGAGAATGAGTTTTATTTCTTTGTAAAAATATTATCCAGTGTGAAGAGCCCTTGCCTTGCCACCTGCGATGCAGATGGAGCATCATTTCTGTGTCTGCAGACTGTCACACTCCTTTCTCAGTTTGGATCAGTTTCCAACCTTTCCTCCTTTGCACTTTTAATGTTGCAAAATAACCTCCAAGAGTGTCCTCAACATGAAGTTTTTTCCCAGTGTCACTTCCTCTGGGATTACTTCATCTTTCCCGTCACAACCACTCAAGTATTCAATGAGTTTGCCTTCACTGAGTTCCTCTGGCTGCATACGTAGTCTTTCTCTTTTTTTAATATTTTTTTTATTATTGATTTTAGAGAGAGGAGGAGGGAGAGAGGGGGAAGGGGGAATGACAGACAGACAGACAGACAGACATCAATCAGCTGCCTCCTGCACATACCCTGACTGGGGATCGAGTCCGAAACCTGAGTATGTGCCCTGACCGGAAATCAAACCAATGACCTTTCAGTACAGAGAAGATGCTTAACCAACAGAGCCACACCGGCCAGGGCTGCATATATAGTCTTGAACGGTGGCAATGTTAACATTCCTACAATCACTTATTTAGTCTACAATTCCATTTCTGCTCAGTTCAAATTTCACTTCCAGCATTACCACTTCCCATTTCTTGGCTGACACTTCATCTTTTTGGCCAAGTCCCTCTTCTGATTATCTAATTTTATAAAACGTCACATGAGTTTCCCACTGGGAGACAAGGAGGCAGCACAACTGCACACTTTCCTGTCTATATGTGAAGTCAACAACACATGGGGAGTGGCCCACCGCAGACTCTGAAAGAAGGAATATGAATGGTCGCTGGTCATCCCAAACATCGTATATACATGGTGATCTGTGGACTGAAGAGCCAGCAGCAAAAGTTTGTGCTCCAAGCAATCAGTGGGGTAATATACCACGGCAACTGGACTTTAAGCCATCATGTTGAGGGACTGGTGCTATGTAACTAAACTGTGACGACTGAAATCCATGCATATTGGAACCACAAAAACCAAGGACTGTCTGTACAAAGGACATAATACACAAGTACATCCACTAAAGAATAACAGTGGGGCCGAACCGGTTTGGCTCAGTGGATAGAGTGTCGGCCTGCGGACTCAAGGGTCCCAGGTTCGATTCCAGTCAAGGGCATGTGCCTTGGTTGTGGGCACATCCCCAGTGGGAGGTGTGCAGGAGGCAGCTGATCGATGTTTCTCTCTCATCGATGTTTCTAACTCTCTGTCCCTCTCCCTTCTTCTCTGTAAAAAATCAATAAAATATATTTTTTTAAAAAAAGAATAACAGTGGGAAGAGCTGTATTACTTAAATTCTTTTCACTAAGGTTTACATCTTTTATTTTTTAACATATTTTTATTGACTTCAGAGAAAGAGAGAAAATCCATGATGAAAGAGAATCATTGATTGGCTGCCTCCTGCACGCTCCCCACTGGGGATCAAGCCCGCAACCCGGGCATATGACCTGACCGGGAACCAAACCGTGACCTCCTGGTTCATAGGTGGGTGCTCAACCACTGAGCCACGCTGGCCGGGCTAAGGTTTACATCTTAGGAATGGTTCTCAGCCTGAGACGACTTTCCCCCACAGTCTGGAGACATTTTTGATCATTGCAACTTGGGGGCCTGGAGAGGGTTGTAACTAGGGTCTGCTGGGCAGAGGCCAGGGATGCTGCTAATTCCTAAAAAGCACAAGACGATCCGCCACAACAAAGAATTACCTGGTCCAAAATGCAACATGCTGAAGCTGACAAACCCTATTTTAACCCAAACGGCTTACATTAAGCTATTTTTAACAGTACCTTCCTCATAAGGTGATGGCAATGATTGAGGTCATGGCAAGTATCAGTAAATAATATTGCTATTATTTATTAATTAATGCAATAAATGCCATTAATATTAGAGGGTCTAGATGACTTCAAGCTGAATAAGTATCTTAATACCACCTCAGACTTGTGGTATTTTTTTTTTTACAAACATTAACTCATTAATGCCAGGATATGGCTGCCAAAAAGTTCACATCACCTTCAACTCCCTGACAGACCAAGTACCTGGATCAAGATAGGAGTCCAGACCCAACCATGCTCTCAAACCACATCTAGAATCCAGTGCTCACTTCCGGGCAACACGTCTGAAAAATTCCAAAGGATCATGACCAGGATGCAGGAGGTCTGAGAATCATGTCACACGAGGAAGGGTTCAATAAACTGGGACAATTAGCTTGAAGAAGAGAAACCCTGAAGGAGTAATTCCAGACTGAGATGTAATAACAGTTCTGAAATTCTATGGGACAGTCAGAGAGAAGAGAGCTAACTTAGACTTGTCCTACTGGTTCCCCACGGTACAGATTACAAGGAGCTGACCCCAAGAGCAGGGGCCTGGAAGGGAGAGCTCTCTACTCCTGGGAACATTCCAGCAGAGGCTATCAGGTGGGCTCGCCAGGAAGTCCTACACTGAGTAAGAGAATAGTCTAGGTGAGCAGTAGGCACTTTCTAACACCATCTTGGGTCCAGAATTTGAGAGGGTGGCAGAGCAGAGAGTTGGGAACAAGAAGTAACAGTCTCCTTTGACCCACCAATCCCACTTCTAGGTATTGACCCAAGAGAAATAAAAACAGTAAGTCCACAAAGACTTGTGCAAGAATGTTCATAAGAGCTTTATTCGTCATAGCCGAAAGCTGGAAATACTCCAACTGTCCACCAACAGGAAAACGGACAAGCAAATTATATCACATCCAACAACAGAATACTACTCGGTATAAAAAGAAGCAAACGAACGACCTATACAGGGAACCATGTGGATGGCCCTTACACAGAAGAGTTAATACTAACTGATCCATTTATGTGACATTCCAGAACAGGTCAAACTAATGTGCAAAAACACCAGAACTGTGATTGCCTGGGAAGGAGCATGGCGGAGCTTACGAGGGTAATACAAATGTCTATTCTATATCTTGGCAGAGGTCTGGGTTGCACAGATGGAAGCATTTATCAGAACTCATAACTGATACACTTAAAACTTGAGCATTTCACTTTATATAAATCTTAGCACACACACAAAAATGCATGAACAAATATTGAATTCTAATTAAAAGCTATGCACAATGAAATGTTTAGGGTGAAGTGCACTGATGTCTGCAACTTACACCCCAAAAATAAGATACGCTGATAGCCGAATAGGGAGATGGGAAGATGGAGCAAGATATGACAAAGCAAGGTGAGTAAAATGTTCATGGCAGAATCTGGTGGTTGGTATATGAGTGTTCACCACACAAGGCTTTCAAGTTTGCTGCATATCTGACGTGTTTTATAATAAAGAGGGGAAAGTACGAGAGGAGTAACAGCCAGTAGGGAGCACAAGGAGAAGAGGAGGTGGCTGGGAGGTCACGGGAGGAGGGCAAGGGGAAGAAGGGGGACCGTCTCAGCCAATACAGCAGCCTCTCCAGGGCAGAACTGCAAGCTGCAAGAGGCCTGGCTGATCTGGCAACAGGCGATTTTAGCCAGGATGGAGCACATGTGAGGTTGGTGCTCAGACCTTTGTGGTTGTAGTTCTTGTTCCCATGGGACCTGCTCCATGACTATCCTACTCTGTGCCCAGGACAAGACTCCATCCCTCTCTGGCCTTGGTACCTTCCCCTGGACTGAAGGGACCAGTTTAAAGGATCCTTAAAGAGCTTTCCAGCTCTGACAGTCTACGCTCACTGCATCTGTGCAAACCACATTTCCAGACAAGAGCCAAAGGATGCAGAGATGCAGTTACAGCTTCAGCGAGCTCTAGCCAGTGTCCTACACACAACGGCACGGAGCTTGCTGTTATGCCAGTATGTCTTCAAAGAAAGGGACTGGGTACAGCCAGCTCTCAAGTATCCGCGTGTGGATTATCCAACTATAGAGCAGCAAACACTGAATCAATGAGCAGAAGTACCCTCCCCCTAACATACAGCAGGTTTCTGGGACACAGAACAGTATGGAAGCCCAAAAAAATTAAGGAGATAAAAATGCACTGATATTTTAAAAAATCCAATTTCAATAATTTTTATATTATCTACTCCACTATCTCTCCCTCCCCCACCCCCAATGGCATGGATAATTTAAACTGAATTGCGTGCATCCTGTTGGTCTTTCTGTGCTCTGATCTATCTACTCTGCAGTTCTCTACCCCAAGGGACATGAATCCTAGAGTATACCAAGTGATAGAAGGCTATGCCAGAAAGCGAGCCAACCAGTTCTAATGCCCATTCTGCAATTAACTTGCCGAGCACCTGCAGACAAGCCACTTGCGCTGCCCCCTCCTCTGGAAAATCTAACATATGCCTAGCCCACCTGAGGTCTAAGGTTTCTTCCAACTCTAAATTCTTTGACATCATTCTCTCTCCCTGGGTAAGTAATATAACCATGAAATTTGTCTAGTTTTCAAAAAACAAACTTATAGATACAGACAACAGAATGGCGGTTACCAGAGAAGAAGGGGTGAAGGGAGGGTAAATCCCTTTACCCAATATGGAATTGTTATATGGAATTATAATGTTGTATCCCTGAAATGTATAATGTTATTAACCAATGTTACTTCAATAAATTTAATTTTAAAATTTGTTTAGCTTTTATATATTCTACTAGAGGCCCAATGCACAAAATTCGTGCAAGAGTCAGCCTTCCTTCCCCTGGGCGGCACCAGCTTCCCCTGGCACCCGGGACCCGGGCTTCCCTCACAGCCCCGGCTTATCTGAAAGGACATCTGGTCTAGACCACGCAGATGACTTGGAAAAGTCCTGGGGACCCTGGGAGCCATAGGGAGCCCCTCCTATATTTCAGTACCTGTAACCATCCCCTCTTTCTCTGCCTCACCCATTCAAGAGTCTAGGGCTCCTGTCCTCAGATCTTAAAGGGGAGAGGAATATGTGTGTTTCTCAAACCAAAGACCATTACCTCACAAGCCAAAAGCAACTTCTGGCAGAACTTCCTTCCCAGCATTCTCTGGGAGGGTGGAGGGGGGCGGGGGGAGGGAGGGGGGGGAGGGCCCCACCTTTGGGTAAGAAAGAATTCCCAGAATGGCTGACTTGTCTACAAGTGCCCTGAATGCACTCCCGGCAGTGGTGATGCATCCCTGGCTGATGGGGAAGGAGGGAGTCATCCCTGCTCCTCCCCGACTCCAGGTCCCCCTCCACCCTTACCCAACACCCACCTCAGTGAGCTCAGAGCTTCCTGGCAAGGGCTCCCCGGCCTGGGGGCCACAGCAAGTCCTCAGGGGTCAGAGCTGCTGGTCCCTCCTGGGACGCTGGAGCCTGGGAGTCTGCAAACACAGCTCCAGTTGGCAGCAGCAGCTAATAATACTCCTGCTTCCCAAACCAAACCCTGGTCCACCCAGACTTCCTGCTCAAGGGGGACTGGAGGACTGAAGGCGGGATCTGCCCTTTCTAGTGACCCAGACAACGATTGGAGGGGTTGGGTGTGCTCCCCTCCCATCTGAACGGCACCGGCTGCAGTGGCTGAGGCCGTGGCTGTGGCTGAGGAAAGGCAGAGAGAAGCCAGAGGAGCTGAGAGGTGACAGACAGCTCACCCTAGTTCCTGAGGACAGACTAATACCCCTCCCTTTGGGAAGGTCAAAAGAGAAAAGGCGGCGTAACAAAACATACATACATGCACACGTACAAAGATAGGAAATCCTGGGCGTGTTTTAATGACACTGATGTCTGCTCATACTGGAAGCGTGTGCCCCCCAGCGAGCGTGGCTGATTCCCACCTACATTCTCACGTGTTCCCCAGTGGCCAATTTCCTTAGAAATCACCGTGACCTCCTGGCACAGCTGTGCCGGGAGGGCCTGAGGCCTGCAACAGGCTCGGGGATTCCCTGGGCCTGAGCTTGCTCCAAGTGAAGGACCCAGTGGGCCCTCCCAGGCCTTTCTCAGGGGGCTGGCCATCTGGGGGACCAATCGTCCATACCCACCTCCCGTCTCCAATGGCCTGACAACAATTCTACCCAGGACTCTCAAATTTTAAAACTCCACAAACTTTAGTAAACCCACATCAAAACTTGAACTCTTAAACTTAAACCCAAATACCTTCATCCCCATTCCCTGAGTGATGGAGAGCCAAGTGCCCTTCCACCCTGGCTCACCTTCCTCCAGAGACCCTTTGGCTGGGGAAGAAGAGAGAAAACACCCAGCCCCCCTTTCTCCCTGGCTGCCACCTCCAGGTTCAACACAATCTCCCCCACTGGACAGGGGAATGCAGAGATAAGGGAGCTAAATCTTGCTCCCCTCCACGGCCAGGATTAGCAAGCAGCTGCCCTTGGGATCACCAGCCCCTCCCTTCTGACCCGGGGGAGCTCTCAGTAGCCTGGGCCTCAAGCAGGGGTACCGCTTACTGCTTGTTCACCCCCCACGCTGCAAACTGCCACTTCCCAGGCATGACAGATGTAGCTGCTATTCAGTATTATTCAGTATGCTCAAGTCAAGACAAAAGCCTCCTGCAGAAGCACAAAGCCAGCAGGGATGCAGCCAAGGCCAACTTCAATAGAAGCCACCTGCCAGGGGCCCTTCTCTGCCACACCCCCCAGCATTCACACACACACACACACACACACACACACACACACACACCTCTTTTAAGCCTCTCAAACCTGTGTTGACCTGCAGTCAGGTGAATTCTCTGAACCACTGGACAGTTATTCTAGAGCAGAGGGATTGTACTGCCATTTCTCAGACCTTTTCTGTAGGATGTTAACAACTGATAAGCCAAAAAAGGGGGTCCTGTATATGCCACAAGCACTAGGTTATACAAAGTCAAATAGATTCTTTTACTACAGGACTTCTCAGAGCCTTTAAAATGTTAAAGTGCACTGCAGAATGTTTTCCAGATTTACCTGATCACAGAGCACCTCAGAACTGGCATTCCACCAACACAGTCCAAGACTGCAGTGTCTTTCCTCCATGTTCACCAACTCTCGGTACCATGTGGAGCAAATAAGAAATACTTTTCCCCTCAGTAAGCTTCCAGGGAACAGATGAATGAACAGTTCATGAGTGCACACACACTGGTGGTATCCTCACCACTCAAATCAACCGGAGTGAAGTTTCGGCCAGGACCATCGGAACTTCATACAAGATACTCAACCTCTGCACACACTCCAGACAACCTCGACTGTGAATCGCCTGGGCTATGTCACCAAGGACAAGGGTTCTGTCCCAGAGGAGCCATCTGGTTTCATTCCCTCACCACGTCTCCCCCTAGACCTCCCCACTGTTTTGCATTTGGCCAGCAGGGTAACTGGGTGACCGCAGTCGATGTACACACCTGTGGTTGGGGAGGGGTCACCGCCATAAATGTCACACCAGGTCTGAGTGAGCTCAGGCACCAGTGCCACTAATTCCAACAGAGAAACCTAGAAGGAGTACAGGCTGATCAAGCTTGACCAGCGAAGATTCTCACTCAACCCTCCTCCCATCAGGGCCAGACACCAGTGGGCAGGTAACTATGACACTCAGATACGGCATCGATCAGCGGTTCTCAACCTGTGGGTCGTGACCCCTTTGGCGGTTGAACGACCCTTTCACAGGGGTCACCTAAGACCATCCTGCCTATCAGATATTTACATTACGATTCATCACAGTAGCAACATTACAGTTATGAAGTAGCAACGAAAATAATTTTATGGTTGGGTCACAACATGAGGAACTGTATTTAAAGGGCCAGAAGGTTGAGAACCACTGGCATCGATGGTCAACATTTCCCAGGGTCCAGGCTTTGCATATTCAAGCTACATCTCTCAGGCGTCTCTTAGATCTGATGGTAGGCCCCCACCTCCAAAAAAGTTGTTTCTCAGACTGACTTTCCTTTGGGTTGGAAACAGGCGTGTGCCGGGGTGTACTTAGGGAAGACCCTTCGGCAGCCTGTTTTCCTACCATGGGCTCCCTACTCTTTGGGAAAGAAGGAGACTCTGGAAGGGTGTCCCCCGCTGACCTCTGCAGTGAGAGGCAGGGCCCCCACAGGAAGTCTCTGCCTCTCGCGCAGCTGCCCTTGCTCTGCAGCCACGGCCTGTTCCTGGCACACAGTGAGATTTCTTAGAACACCTTCAGCAGAGAGGGAGGCTGTGGTTAGCGTCCGGGCACCACCAAGAGGCCGGGGAATTCCTCCTGCTCTGGTTCTGACCTGAGGGGAGGAGGCCTGATGTCAGCTCTCCTCCCACCCAGCAGCATCGGAAGAAAACAAGATGGCATTCCACCAGGCAGCACCCAACTACCTCTATTCATCGCCGCACACCAACTGTGTGCTTTACCGCCTTAGGAAACAGCCGCGTTGATTCCTACTGAATTTCTCTTCTTGTCCACCTGGCAAAAATTAGTCACCCTATAGGAACCGGGAGTGAAAGGGAACATGGACAGTCCTGTCCTGTCCAGGGAAGCCTCTCCCCAGTCCCTAAGCAGCCCCAGGCCCCACCCCAGAGACAGAAGCACAAGTCTCTTTCCCGCAGCGGCTCCCACCACCCAGCCTCTCCCCCTGACGCCTCAAGGCCTTTGCTTTCACTCATTATCCCACTCGCCTCCTCTAACTGGGGGAAGGGCAGGTTGTGTTTGGACGTAGCTGCTTCTGCAGCTGACACTTTAATTCTTGATTTTAAAAACTTTATTGTTTAAACACCAGTTTGCCTCTGAGGCAGCCAAGTCCCCATGCCTGCTTGTTAATTATCAGCTGCTAAACAGCACTTTTCTCGTCACTTTCTCATCAGAGCTGATGAGGCGGAGGCCACTGGGGATACAATGCTGGTGCTGGAAAGGGGCCCGGTGGCAGTCTCAGCAGAGTCCCAAAGCAGCAAACAGGAAGGACCCTGACCCACTCCTGTGGGCAGGCGCTGCACCCCAGCTGAACACCCAGCCCTGCACTGGCACCGGGAGATCCCAGCAAGCCAGGCCTTGGCCTCAGGAGCTCAGAGTCCAGCAGGAGAGGACATGAGAGTGACTGAAGTCGCATGCATGGCAGTCATACAGCAAGTATCAACACCACTAGGATAAGAAACGTAGGTAGGTATCCTGCCTAGAGTGAAGGGTGAAACCTAAGCCTTGAAGGACAGCTCAGTGCTACCAGGACATAAAAGGATGCACAAATGCAAGGCCCAGGAGACGATGGGAGCCTAGAACACACTGCAGAGGGGGCAGCAGGCATCTCCTGGCAGGGCGAGCGTTGGTGCGCAATGAGGTAGAGGTGGAAAGGAAGGCCAATGCCAACTTACTTGAATACCATGTTTAGAAGTCGGAGCCCTTCGCTGGGAGGGGAGGCTACGAAGGTCTCTAAACAGAAGTGGAGTTTATGGTCCTATCTGACTGGGAAGGATGGTGGAGTCTCTGAAGGAAACCAGACCAGTGCCCTTGAAAAGCAAGTGCTGGGAAGAGAATCAGGGCCTCTCTCTCAGGGAACAGCTCAGAGAGGTGGCAGGCACACGTGCTCCCCAGCAGACGGACACTCCCTGGGGCTCCCTGTCAGGGTCCACGGGAGGTGCACCTTTCCCCATCTCTCGGCCAGGCCTGACCGTCAGGAGGAGCCTGGGGGGTGGGGTCCCATCTCTGCATCTCTTGAGAGCCCGTGGCAGGCTGTGCGCTCTGAAAATGTGCCGTGACGCCGGGTGGCAGGGAGCGCACACGGCTGTGCCCAAGCATCTGTGAGGGTCGGGAACAACAGTGAGCGATGAGCGATATTACAAGAGCTGGAAACTAAATCTGGAACTTAATAAACATGGATCTTTAACAAGAGGAATTTTTGTGATGGTAAGTTTCTAAAAAGAAGGAAGCTCCCCATCACTGAAGGGATTTAAGCATAGGTTCCATAGATCAGAGGTGGCCAAACCCTGATCATTGTCAGGTAAAAATACACCTTCCTGAATACACCACCCTGTAGAGTCTTGAACTCAATTAACATACAAAGAGTGGAGCCCAGAATCTGTATTTTCAAATGTTTGCCAAGGAGATGCTGACAATTGTCCTGGTTTGGGAGTCACTGGGCTAGATGGCCATCAGCCATAAACGAGACAAACTAAATACTATTTAAGGTCCCTTTCTCTTGATCCTCTGGCCTGAACCTCAAAATCTCCCTCAGGCTCTTCTACAAATCCTGCTCCAGCTCAGGGAAGCCTTTACCAGGTGCAGAACGATCTCCTTCAGAGTCAGCACTAAGAGCCTTCTAAGATGATGGAATGTTCTCTGCCTGTGCTGCCCAAAACGGTGACGACTGAGCATCTGAAAGGTGCCTAGTGCCACAGAGGCACTAATTTCATTTTATTTCACTTTAAATAGCCACATGTGGCTATAGTTACCACATTGGCCAGTGCAGCTTCTGTGAACGCCCGTCCACATTCACTGTGGGGTCCAGGCAAATGCGCACATCCTGACTCCATTCCCTCCACCACCGCGGCCTGGAGCTCATCTGAGCCTGAGGAGACCCCCTGACGACAGGGAGATGCAATGCAAAGAGAACAGCAGGAAGGGGGAGCTCTGTGTCGGCTGTGCCAGAGGAAGCAGGTAAGAGAACAAAGAGCCTGAACAGAAGCTCAGCCCCGCGGGCTTGGTCCTGCTCTGCCAATGAAGCAGTAACACCAGGAGCCCCGCAGCCATCACCGCAGCTTCCTTGCAGCAAGCAGACCAGACCTCATCCTCAGGGACCGCCTCGTCCCCCAGGGCACAAAAGCTGGGGTCTCAAAGCAGGTTTGCACTGACCCTTTTTGGCTGTACTGGGGCATAGAAATCCAAGAGAGAGGAAAGGAATCTCACCAGAGAAAGTTCCAGACCTCAAAAGTTTTCATCAGGGAACTATATCGTCTGAACACTTCCAAACACTACTGGCTCCCTGCCCAGGCACAGCACAAAGGCCAGATTCAAACCTGACCGAGGACTCCAGATTCACATGTGTGGTCTCCAGCCTGGACTCCTGCCTCCCACTTCTCAGGCCCCTTTCCCCAGCATCTGCCAAGACACGTGCTCTGAAGTGTCTACCAAAGAGGGAGGTTCTCTGAGCCGAGAGACAAGGACTGCCTCAACCTTCTGCGATGCCAAATGAACACAGACCGACGCGGCAGCAAGTGCGGCCGGGTGGGCGTCATAGTTAAACGGCTGTCACTGTCCAGGAGACGCAGCCTGTCTCACCTGGAGGACAGCGGACAAGATGCGTCTCAAGGCTCCCTGGGCCCAGGCCATGGACGCTTTCTCTTTGGGGAGGCAGCTGGCCTGCTGCAGAGACTGTGCTCGGAGGAGAGGGACACGGGAAAGCACGCAGCGGGAGGAGGGCTGGAAGAAAGGCGAGGGACAGAAAGCACTGTGGGGGAGGGCCATAACCATCCATCAAAGGCTAGGTACTTTTGCTGAAGTTTACTGGAAGTTTTCCCCTCTTTCTTGCTCTATAAAAAGAAAGAAAGAAAGAAGAAAAAACAACATGTTGCAACTTCCTTTGTCACCGCACATGCTCAGGAAAAAACAGGCCCGACCCATTGCTTCACTTTCCCATCTGCACTAACGGTCAATCGCCCCATCCTGAGCCCCCACTTCTGCTCGCCCAGCTCCTGAGAGACAGGAGTGGAGAGCCTTCTGGCACCTGCCTGCCTCCTGCCACTCCTCCACCCGGGAGGTGAACACACAAAGGATGTGACTCTTCAGAGCAAGAGAGAAGCCCTGCGAGGGCCCAAAGGGGAGTAAAAGTTTACCCTGCCACTGGGTCGGCCTGGCCATTTCCTGTCATTGCCCCCTCCCACCCTGGCTCTGAGCAATGGCAGGCAACACCCCATCCCAGCATGTCCTATCAGCAGAAGACCCATGGGGAGACAAGCCTCTTTCCCCCTCGGCCACAAGGTGAGAGCTCCCAGTGACGTGCCTCTGTGCCTCTGTTGGCCTAACTTTTGTCCGCACGATCTCCTGGGTGTCACAGGGGTGAGTCCACAAAGTGTCCCTGTCAGTGCCAGGCTAAAGTGATCCCACCTCTCACCCCTCCAGCCTCAGGGAGCCATCCCAAGACTCTGTATCCTTCGTGGCCAGTCTGTTGCCTGCCTCATCACTTCTCAACACCACCTCCCTGAACTTCTTTCTTCGTGTGTAAAACCTGGAACTGACAACCTGGCCTACCTACCAGAGGTAAAGTAAGTCCTCAACGCTGTCGGTGGTAGGTTCTGCGACTTTAAGTGAAACAATGGATAATGAAACCAATTTTAGCGTAGGCTGATATATAAACAAGAGCTCAGTTCCACAGCAGCATCTTATCAATGTCATGATGGAACGACGTGATTATTCGAGGACCTGCTGTACTCCTGTCAGCGTGTCAAATGGGAGCCTGTGTGAAGGGCACAGCCACAATTTAGGAGGCAGTCTTCTTCACTCCTCTCGTTCCTTATACACACACATAGGTGTTCTCTCCTCCTCTAAACTCTAACTTCCCAAAGGCAGGGCCTACATTTATCACTGTAGCAATTTGCACAAAATAAGCATCCATAAATATTTGATGGTAAAACATAAATTGCTAGGTCAACTAAGTACTGAATTATAATGCAGCCACCGAGGAACGATTAGAGGCAGTTCTACAAGCTGTAAGGAGCCCCTTTTAGAGTTAGATACTTCCATCAATAGCAGCCTCAGGGCTCTGGACTGGCTGTTGTGTCTGCCTGCAGACCCTCCCCCTCCAAATATTTCCAAGGCTCACTCAAATGTCACTTTTGTAGTGAAGCCCGGCCTGAGCCCCTATTTAAAATGTCAGCACGAGACACACACACACACACACACACACTCCCAGCATTCCAGGGCCTCCTCCTCTGCTTATCTTCTCCTTTATACCTATCACCATCCAATAAGCTGTATCACTGAACTGACTGGTGTGTATGTCTCTCCCTGCTAGAGGATAAGCTCCATGCAGGTAGGATTTGTATTCTGTTTTGTTTTTCTGGCCTGTTTAGTACAGTGATATATGCCCAGAGCCTAAAATAATTCTTAGTAGGTGCTCAATAAATAATTGCTAATGAGCGAATTATTCTGAATATGTTTCCTCAAGACTTTTACTTTGTAGTATTATTTTTAAGGATGAGCAACAGAGTGTAAGTAAAACGCCTACCACAATGCCTGATACGTAGTATCTGCTCAATAAAGCCTTGTTATTCATCTGGGAAGCCTTTTACAGAGTTGCTAAACTTTCAATAGTGATCTAATGAGGCAGAAGACAGAAGGCTGTTATATGTATCCAAGTCAACCTGCTGTTCTGATCTATCCTTAGGGAGGGAGGCTGTAAAAGTCAGTCTTGGCTCTGCTAATTGATTTTCTTGAGTATAAGTTGCTTTGGCTCTCAGAGGGCTAGAAGACACATAAGGCAAATCCTGCTTGGAAAAGTGGGAGGTCTAGTCTAAGCTGCTAGAAATCAACCCCCATTATTCAAAAAATTCCTCTCATCTCAAATAGCAGGAGAATTAAGGGAGCCCATTCTAGGCCAATCCTGCCATCTGAGCCTCCTGATGGCCAGTCAGCAGGGAAGACAGGAGGCAGGCAAGGAGAACACGTTTGTAAACACTGCCTGAATGGCTGAATGAATAAAACTACTACAGCCAGGAGGAGGGTGAGAGAACAGTGGCCTGCAGACAGCAGCACAGAGAGGAGGGCTCCCAGGCCCCAGGCTCCCTGGAACCTGGCTGATCACCTCTTTCACAGCATCTGGTTGTCTTCCCAGTAGTGGGGTTGCAACAATAACTGAAGAAAGCTCTTCAATTTGGGGTCCTTCCGGATCAAGTCTCAGTCCTTTCATTTACAAATGAGGAAATGAAGTGGGCCCAGACAGGTTCTAGGACTTGCTGAGGACCACGCCGCCAGACCTCTCAGTTCTGTTTCCCCTGGAAATCTGGGGCATGGAGTTGAGGTGGCCCCACGAGGTTCAAACCTCTAATCTCAGTCCCGGCAACTTGGTGTGCAATGCTGGTCCTCTTGCAACACACGGAAAGGCCAGCAGACAGATCACTGTGGACTGCATCTGTGTGTCTCTGCTGTGTCTGAAGCTAGCTAAGAGATGCCAAGAGCTGAGGGAAAGCTGGCAAGCTCCACAGCTGTTCCTCCCTCGGTCTAAGTTTCCCGAGAGGCAGAAGGGTTCGTCTCCACAGCAGAACAGGAAAAGGAGGGGCTCTGGAACAAGGAGGAGAGGAGAAGAGGCATCAATGGGAAATGGGTCAGGGCCCTTACAAGAACGAGAACTCTGTTAGCAGAAGCAGAAGGTGCCAGCTTGAGTCAGCAGATCCGAGTGGGTGGAGGGAAGAAATGCCCACAAGTCTCTTCTGAGAGTGGCTTTTTAGTGGATAGGAGGAATAACAGGGACAAACACGCCCGGGGACCTTAATATAACAGAGTCCAGCCTAATATTGTCCTTTTCCCAGAACCTCCTCTTCACCCTGAGGATCGGGGTTAGTACCTTATATTTATGTAGGGAGCACCCACTGTGTCAGTTATCGCACCTTTATTAGGCAGCAGGTATAATGCACAGAGCCAAAGTCCTCTATGGATTTAATAATGGCATTCAGTCACCACATGGAAATAAGAGGATACAAAAGTAATGAAGAGGGAGGTCTTCAAGGAATGCAGAATCCCATGTCTAGCGGAGCCCCTTGCACATGGAGAAAGACACTGAACACGTGCAATAAAGGTTTCCAGTGTCCTGGTCAGTTTGGCAGGGAGGGGTGGGGGGCCCGCTTCCGGAGTGAAAGGCTTCGGGAAAGCAGCAGCATCACAAAGATAGGGAGAGAATAGGGAGATACAGATGGGGCTGGGGCGCAGAGGCAAATGAGCTACAGATGGACAGATGGGATACACACTATGGCAAAGGGGAGGGGCTAGGGAAGAGAGTCCTATTAAGGAAACAGCATAGGTAAGCCCCTTAATTTTTTTTTTTTTAAATCGAGGTCAGATCAGGGAAGGATTTGGAAATCTCCTGTATTCTTCAGGCAAAGGGAACCCACTGAAGGGTTTAAGCTGGGAAGCTACATGATCAGAGCTGGGCTTTCAGCAAACTAATCCTCCATGTACCCCAAGGAATTGAGGGCCAAAACCTTCCTTCCATGGCTGAGGGTCCCCACCCTCACCCCACTATTCTCTATTCCGTCTTTCTCCAATTACATTTCAAACCCAGTTTTGTGCTCTTTTGAAAACAACAAAGGCAAGGTCACCAAAATAACTGTATGAAATCAGGGGACACATGCAAGGGGCACCCATGCCCCTCTTCTTCCTCCCTAAGAGCACAGCCCGTGGTAGGGGACACGCAGAGCATGAAGTCCCTGAGAATCCCACAGGCCCTGTGAAAAGAATGCGATGCTTGTGAGCCTGGCAGCCTTTACAAAGCAGGCTACTACACATGCTCAGTGAGTCCCTGTGGCCTTCCGATCTAGGTGCTGTAAGGAGAGAGGTGCTGTAAGGAGAGAGGGCGGAAGGTACAAGATGACCCCTTGCTGCCCTCACCAGCACAACAGAGCACAGAGCTCCCAGCTCTAAGACACACAGTCTCTTCCCCGTCACCTGCATTCCTGGAATGCTCTAAGTTCCACACGTGGCCTCAGAGGCACAGGGCTACCCTCTCCCTGCCCAGCCCCACGGCCATAGAGCTCTGGAGAATCCTCACTTAGAGGGGATTCCCTCCCAGGCTCCTGGAGGCCGGCCTTCAGAACCTCCCAGCCTTCCTCTAAGAATTACAGCCGCCAGGGAAGGAGGCCCAGGCCTGGGGTAGGGAGGAGAGAGGAGAGGAACAGCACAGCTACCCAAGGACAGGGGCTCCGTCTGTCAGAGTTAAAAATAAACTCTTAGCAATTTACACCCAACTCCTCCTCTGCAGAGGCCAATGGGCCTGGCAAACAGATCTCTCCCTGCAGAGGAAAGGCGGACAGACAGGAGGAGGCAGACATGGAGACACGGTCTGGGCATGTAACTCTAGCTGAAGGCAAAAGTCCTACCTTGGCTTCTGTCACTCTCCCCACTCACCCTTCTCCCAAATAAACCCTCATCTCAGAACACAGACACAGACCCTCCCCCTCCTGTGCTATGGTTAGCACCAACACCTGTCCAAGGATTAGAAAAATCAGAAAGAAGAGAATTCCCAAGGCAAACATTCTGCCCAATATCCACCTACCAGTTGAACAGGTGTCCCAGCCACCTGAGCCCCTTTCCTCACCTCCTGCTCTAGGTCCCCAGGACCCATGGGTGGCAAGGGAAGAGGTCACCTTGATGGACCTCAATGGAACAGATCACCAATCCCCATTACCACCGTCAGGAGGAAGATGAGGCCCATGCTCTCTGGAACCCCCTGCAGGTGGCTGAGCTGGGAGAGCCAGGAGGTCATGGCCCGACGCAGGAAGGAGGCCCAGCCAGGGCCTCTATTCTTGGAAGCTAAGGAGATGAGGTCACACTTGTGAATGTGGTAACTGGAAGCCCCAGCGCTGCAGAGGTGGAGAGTATCGCTTAGCAACGGTCAGGAGTCCTAGGGCAGGTAGCAGGCTCAGTCCAGGGCAGCAGTGAGGGCCGGGGACAGCCACAGGCAGGCCTCTCCGCCTCATCCCCACACGCCTGCTGGCAGAGAGGTGTTTGCAGGTGGAGCTTGGAGGGAGCCAGAGCTATAGGCAAACAGCGGAAAGTCTAATGAACTCTGATGAACTCGTCCACCCGCCTCCGTGTCTCACCCTTCCCCTAGTGGGGAGCAAGCAAGGCGGCTCCCCAGAGCCCTTGTGCACACGCATACAGCTCACTACCTGGACAAGCACCAGCCACGGCTCACTCCCAGCACTCGATCCCGGTCTGCTCCCAAGCTACCTACCCAGCTCAGGCTGGGAGCCAAGCGGCAAATGGGGAAGACGAGAGTGACAAGAGGGAAGTTCAGCGTGGCAGGAAGACCTGGGACAGACACCAGGGCCTGGCCTGAGGGTAGACTGCTGCAGTGGCAGGTTTATTTTTAGCTGCTGGGACAGAGGGGCTGAATCCAGGGCCAGAGTCCTGGTTGCCTTGGAACAATATGGATAATCATAATGGCAGCCAAGTGACCAACTCAGTCACCTGCCTGAGGAAGTGGAGGGGTGCAGAAGGAGCCCCCAGGAACACAAAGCTGGAAGAGCTGGCAGGTGTATTGCCAGCAGGAGACCTCCCCTCCCCCATCTGAGACTAGAAAGAGTTCACCTCTGCTTCAGGTTCAAAAGAAGCATCTTCGTAGAGAAAAGCTAAACAGAGAGAAGGCCTGGCCAGAGCAGTTCCCTGGTTCCCTTCATCTTTTCTGAGGCAAATAAAGCTTCCAAGGGTGGCCACGAAGCTGAGCCTTTGGTCACCACTCTGCACTGCAGACACGCCCTGGAGGGCACCAGAGATGCCTGGAAACACCCCTTAAAAGTAAGATACCCTTCCTTCTAGCTCTTTGGGAAGCTCGGGTTCCTAGTGGAACAAACACACAGCCCGCTGGTCTGGGAGGGAAGATCAGTTACAGACAGGGACTGACCTTGAGGCCATGTCCCAGCCTCTCCTACCTGCTGGCTGGCGCAGTGGCACACAAAGGTGTTTTCGGGGCAGAGAATGAAGATCCCAAGAATTCTGTACTGCCCGGCTGAGCCCAACCTCATCGCCTTTCCACTGTGTCTCTTCTTCCTCCCACCAAATCTGATGGCCCGGCACACAGGACCCAACAGTCCAGAGCCCCAGGCCTGAAACTACTGCTTAGCCTTGAACACAACTCACCAGGCACCCGCCTCTCCTCTTCCTTCTTCAGACTCCTGATCTCACTCTTACCCAGTCCTTCAGGAAGGAGTGGCATCTGAATGTAAATCCCAACTTCCCATCAGCTCTGGGAATCAGTCTCCAACTCTCACCTCAGAACAGGCTTAGTCCCTGCTGTATCTCTGAGTGAAATAGAAGAAGACACACATATGGATGGACGCAGCCACCCGGAGGCAAAGCCTGACAGGACACTGTGCTAGATTACAGACTCACTCCCTCCCTCAGCAGGTGCCCCTGCACCACCCATCACAGAGCCATCTTTGGCCCCATGACTTCAAATGGGAAAAGGGTTTCAGACAGGAAGAAAAAAAATTCCCTTCTCCACCAGCGCACAACGATTCTTCTGATGTCAAGGAAGTAGATTCACACCCCATGGACTTACACAGCCCATCCTCTCTAACTGAAACACGTCTGAGTGTTCACACGGCCAGGTATGGGTCCCTTTACCAGCTGCTCAGTGAGGGTAACTAACTGGACACAGGCTGTCCTATCAAAAAGGCATCCATGCTGGCCCACATACTGCTGACGGCCCGGCATGTCAGCAAGCTATCCTGCCCGCCCTCAGCCTCTTCTTCCAGGGCAGCCGTCCACTGTCCACAATGCCAAGTGCTCAAGGAGCCACTGACAGCCTGCCTGACATGCTGATATGTGCACTGAGGCCTGGAAAGTTTAACTGACCTGCTCAAGGTCAAATAACTAGCTAGCAGGACACAAAGACGAGGTCTTTTTTCCCTCCTTCCTAAGCTAGCACATAACCCATCACAATAGGCTCATCTCTAGGTATTTCCATCCATACATATCTTAAAATACAAAATATCAGTATTCCCCTAAAAACTAGAAGATCTGATTTGGTGTGCATGAAGCTGCCACAGCTGTGGTCCCTTCTCTTTACCAGTGTCCCCATTTATAAGGTGACCTGCGTTGAAAGATCCCAGTGACTGTCAGTGGTGCTCGGTTTTGCACTGTCAGGTCTACAACCCCAGCAACACTGCCTTTAGCAGGTCAAGCGGAGGTCTCAGGGGAAGCAGGTCCCAAGACCTGGCTCTTAGGCTGACACCAGGTAAGGCCTTGGTCATACCACTCAATCTTTGTGGACTGGTCCGGCCTCTGCCTCCATGAACTGGAACAAGTCAAGAAAGATGACAGGGCAGTCAGCTCTAAGGTGCTTTGAGGTATGGGTCCCTTCACCACTGGGCCTTAAATCATTACCAAGAGCAGCTGCAGCCCCATCAAACACAAAGAACAATTCTGCTCTGCCCTGCCCGCCCACCCACTCTGGGGCACCTAGGAAAACGCAGTATAGGGAGGAGGGGAAAGAGAGCCCACTTGACCCTTGGAAGGGCATGAAGAGAAGAGGGAGCAGGAAAGGAAGGCTCTGCCACAGACATGAAACCACGGGGAGAATCCTGGGTCAGACCACGGGGGGTGGGAGGGGCGCACCTGGGAATCGTTCAAGGGCTCAGAATCAGATGCCTGTGCTGTCCTCCCCTCTGTGGCTGACATTCCTCCTGGCACAGACTCCATAATGAGCAGAGCTCTGGCCCCTCCCCCAACCCAGGATTGGGCCAGGGATTAAGTCTGCCTCCAGCAGTCCTGAAGCTTGGCTCCTCCGGGCCTCACCCTGAATCCCCTGCACCTGCTTCTTAAGTGAAACCATCACCTGATGATGGCCCAACTCCTCCGATCCCAAGCAGTCAACACATGGTCATCACGGATACCAATCCCTCCACCCTCCTGAAGCGGAGCCCCTACATTTCCCAGACACCCACCAACACCGGGTCCCGAGGCCTGGGGCTTTGCTCCACCCCCCTCCTTCCGTAAGCCCCTGATCCCAGACCTCAGCTGAAGATTATGTTCAAGCTCCATCAAAGCCCAGAATCCACAAGTGAAAAAGGACCATGAGTCAACCGGCTTTGATCCTGCTCAATGGATGCCAAGCGCCCTGCTGCAGTCTACAGGGGCCAGAGCCCCAGGAGAGGGACAGGGTCTCTGAAACCTGCCCTCAAAAAAAGCCCCAAGCCCCAACCTCAGCAACTCCTAACCTTTCTTTATAACATCCTGCTCGCTTACTTCATGACCCTCAAACACTTTATTTTTTTTATATATATATTTTATTGATTTTCTACAGAGAGGAAGGGAGAGAGATAGAGAGCCAGAAACATCGATCAGCTGCCTCCTGCACACCTCCCACTGGGGATGCGCCCGCAACCCAGGTACATGCCCTTGACCGGAACCGAACCCGGGACCCCTCAGTCCGCAGGCCGACGCTCTATCCACCGAGCCAAACCGGTTTCGGCTCAAACACTTTAAAACCTGCTTTTAATAGCAAGATGGTGCTTAGGTTCAATTCTGAGACACCAGCCCCACTTGCTCCCTACCATCTGGACCTCCTATTCTCCCCTCAACTCCACTACCCAGAGCCAACATCACCATCATCTCCTGCAGGTCTACTCCTTCCCCAGGGGCCCAGTAATGAGCTGTTCTCAGCTCTTCCGATCCTCACAGATTCCCGATCCTCACAGATACCCGTGTCAAAGCTCCTCTATTCCCAAGCACACGATTTAACGCCTAGACCAGCAAAGTGCAGTGGGACTTTCTGCGGGGATAAAAATGTCCTTCGGAACCATTCAATTCAGTAGCCACTGGCCACATGTAGCTCCTGAACACTGGAAAGGTGGCTAGCAACTGATTTGTTTAATTTAATTGAGTTTAATTAATTCTAATTTTAATAGCCATGCTTGGCGATTGGTTACCACATTGGACAGTAACACCCTAGACTTCGTTTGTTAGTTTCACCTTCTCCAAATCGGTTTCTCGAGCCTCCCCCCCAATTTTAAGGCCACTTGATATGTCTGTGTCCTCCATACAACACATAGGAGGATGCTCAGTGAACTATGAACTACCTGTAACCATCGTGAATGTAAGAGGCTGATCTGGTCAATGAAACTTGCCTCACCTTAAGATCCTATCCAGCAAACCCCAGTCTGGACTCTGCCCATCACCCAGCCACACTCCCATCTTGCTCCCCAACAGGTACGCATGAGGTGTGCTGGGTAAGACCTCCCTGTACGGTGGGGATGTGGGAGCTCTGGCCTTCCCTCTGACAGTATGCAGACCAGCCATGACAGGTTCAATCAGCTCCCCTCCAGAACACCAAAGGCAGCCACGTTGCTGCACTACGCGATCCGGGGCGAAAGGACGCTGGAGGAAGGAAAGGAGACGACACACCAAGCGCCCTGTTTTCTCTAACCCAGTGGTTCTCAACCTTCTGGCCCTTTAAATACAGTTCCTCATGTTGTGACCCAACCATAAAATTATTTTCGTTGCTACTTCATCACTGTCATGTTGCTACTGTGATGAATCGTAATGTAAATATCTGATATGCAGGATGGTCTTAGGAGACCCCTGTGAAAGGGTCGTGCGACCGCCAAAGGGGTCGAGACCCACAGGTTGAGAACCTCTTTAACCCGTGCAATGGAAAGGTAAACAGAGATAAGTTATGACAGCATCCTATATTTTTTTAAGCAATAACATGTTCCACCTAATCTGAGCCACAGCAGAGAGGGACAACCATGCCAGCTTTAATTAAATTTGTTCAACTAATAACCAAGAGTCACCATGACACAGGGAAGCAGGAAGCAGCTGAGGAACTGCACAGGGAATACAACCAATTACTGCTCAGGTGGCTTGAGACCAGGTGTCCCTATCAAAGAAACAGTTCATAGGATTCCCATATTCTTATACAAAAAAAATAATAATAATAAATAAGATTTTTATCAAACACTCCCTAAAAAAGGAAGGGAGTGGTGAAAGTGCTTGTTACTATAGATTCAAAACTCATGGAGCTGCTGAGTTGGTTTATAAACTCCAACTTCAGGGATGACTGCTGAGAAATACCCACCCAGCACCCCCTCACCCAGTCCAGCAGGTCCTGGGTGACAGTGTAGCTCCTCATGGGGCAGCAGACAGTCCCAGGTACTGGCCTGCTGAGGGCACTACAGTTACAAAGTGTGAAGAGGCCTGAGACCCAGAGTCAGGTCTCCTGGGTTCTAACCCTGACTCTGCCAGGTGCATGGCTACCTTACCTCAAGCACGTCTTCGCTCTGGGCCTTACTTTTCTCATCTGCAAAATGAGGGGGTCAGATGAGATGACCTCTAAATTCCCTCTGACTCTGAACTCAGCAGAAGCAGCCAGGAGAGAGGGTGAGGTGAGGTCATAGCACCCACCAAAAGCGTTTACATGTTAGATCCCTCGGGTGGAGAGAGAAGCAGCAGGGCGGGCAAGTCGAGACTTACATTTTAAGCAGTGAGTTCACTTAATCAGGCTAAGAGGTCACAGACCACAGACAGGGAGTAGGGCATCTGGACAGCCACCACCTCCCTCCATCAAGTCTCAGGTGTCAGAACCCTCATCAGAGGCCCTGCTCTCTGCCCCAAGTCCCCAGGAACTGTGTGACACGCTGTGCTGGGTACAGGTCTTTCCCTTTTTCTGTAGGCACCATCCCCATGGGGCAACCCCTCCTGCCCCTGCCCCTGCCCCACCCCCATCTTCCTCCCTTGCTATATAATCAAAACACTCCTGCTTTTGAAAATCACTTCACTACTCAGCACCTAAGGTTGAGTTAATCAAGACTCAAGATCTAGAAATCTCTTTGGTGTATGTCTGGCACAGGATGCTTTGAACCAAATTCCCCCACAGCTGTAATTATGTGTTGGCCAATATTTGGATATGGAAGTGCTGTTGACACTGCTGTCAGTCTCTGAATGCCTCATCCCTGCTTTCTTCCTCTGTTATTAAGCTTTTCACAAAGATGTGTGGGAAATCTACAATTTAACAGTTGAGTCAACTTGTAAGATCTGGGAGCAGACTACCTGTCAAAACAGACTCTGACTTCAATCTTCACCCCTTCCTAACCCCAGAAGGATAAACGACGAGTGTTATTTAAAACACTGCTGGATTGTCCCTTTCTTTCAGAGCTATTCGAAGAGGGTCAATGTCCAAATCCCTCTCCTATTAATTACAACAGAAATCTTAATTGCCACCCAAAAGCACTTTAGAGGGTGGTTGTGTGTGCCCATTAAATAGAAAAAGGAGCAGAAATGGAGAGCTTTTGTTCTAAAGTCTCCATACAATATTCCAACTTTCCAAGAAAATGAGCAGCCAGTGTCCCCAAACTGCTGATGGGGGAAGGCAGATGGCATCTCAGAGGAGACAAAACTTTGCTGGAAAGAACCGTCTGTCACTTCCTCAATGGTACAGATTAAATGTGGTCAAACAGTATTCACTCAACTGGACTCCCCAAGGTCAGAGCCATGGTCAAACAACCCCTCCCCTCCCAGCCCCAGTTATGAGAATGGAAAGAGTGGTCTAAGGCACAAAAAGTACTCAAGTGTCCATGGTGCTGATATATTCCTTCTCCCACGGTTCAACTCTAAACAACCTTCAGAAGCCCACAACACCACCTTAAAGTATAAACCAAAGAAATCTTGACAGTGTTGAGCTTGTTGAAAGCTCTCCCCCAAAAAGGAGGATGAAAGGAGCAAGAAAAAATAATTTATAGAGGCGTAAAATCTGGAAATTGGACATTCTTGCCCTCTCCAATCGTGAAGTACATACCAGGATTCTATTACATCTAATTATATATTCCAACAGTCCCACCCTTAACACACACACATCTGAGTTTTGTATTAATAGCTGAAATGCAGCTAGCAGTGTGTGTGGGGGGGGGGGGGGTGAGGAGGAAAAGATAAATATAACACAGGAAGTAATTCTCTCCTCCAATCATTAACACCCCCCAGGGGAAGTCGGGGTGATGGGTCACCTTAGAGATGCGGTTTGATATGAAAACCCTCTGAGCAGACCTTTTAAATGCCTCTGAACACTGGCTCCCACTGCACTGGGACGACACTGGGGACTCATCCATCTCCCCAGACCTCCAAGTCCATTCTGGTTAACTTCTGAAGTCGGTATGCTCTCTGAAATCCCCATTTTCCTCCTACCACACCCCCTCAAAAAAGAAAAAAAAAAAAGAGGTTGGGTTTCCCCAGTTCAAGGATAACGCTCCCTCCCACTGCCCACCACCAATGGCCCATGTCCAGGACTCGAGGGGCCACCTCCGATCCGATGTGCGATATCGGTACGGGGCCAAGCGTGGTTTCCAAACCCGGTTTGCAAAGATCAATGACGCTATGGAAACAGCCGACGCCGCGCCGAGCCTGCTGGCCTCCCATCTGGAGCCTCACAGGCGCGGAAGGTAGGGTAGGAGGGCGCCTGCTCTCCGATCAAAACAATCCCCCCTTCCCCGGGGTGGCGGGGGGCGAAGGGCGGGGGTGGGCGGGCCAGGGGGGCGGGAGGTGGCCCCGCGGAATCCCCAGCCTCGCACGACCTCCCGGCCGCGCTCGCGAGGCCCAGGGAAATGAAATCACACATTCCGGCTCCCAAATAAGGAGCGAGGCTAAACAAACCTCCGAGCTCCGACTTCTCCAAACCAACCGACCAACCGGCTCAATGAGTAATGGGTCTTTTGTGCCCGCGGAAAGAAAGGAAGGAGGGAGGAGAGGATGGGGAACCGCCACCCCGGGAAATCACTTCCTCGAGGCGCGGTGAGAATTTAGCAGAAGTGGTCCCGACGCCAACCGTTCAGCCCCGGCTGGATCCCGCTCCAACCCCAAAATGGCAGAGTCCCCGGGAGTCCCGTCGAGTCCCCCAGCCGCTCACACCCGGAGTGACCAGAAACGCGGGGTCGGCAGCGCGGTCGGCTCATCAGACCTGACCTTCCCGCTGCCGGCGCCCTGGCCGCGCGCTCGGCGCCCTCGGCGCCCCGACCCACCGCCCCGCGCGAGGCCCGGACGCCCGGCCCGGGACAGGGTCGGCGCGATCAACGCTGAGCGATCCTGCGCCGCGGCCGCTCCCGGCCCCGGGGCGGGTCCCGGGGAGCTCCCCCGCGCCGGCCCGCCCCTCCCGCGGCCCCCGAACCTACTTTCAGGGCGAATTTCTCCTGCGTCCTCTTGTTGAAGATCTGCAAAACTTTGCCGTTGATGCCCAGCCCCAGGACCTGCGTGGTGACCTTGTAGTCGTCGATGATGGCGTTCTTCTTGATCTGCAGGCTCGACTTGACGTGGAACTGGGGAAACTGCTGCGGGGGCTGCGGCTGCGGCGGCAGCTGGGACGGGGCGGGGGGCTGCGGCGGCGGCGGCGGCGGCGTGGGGAACAGCACCGGCGGGGTCTGGCCCTGCGAGTTGGACAGCATGGTGCCGGGAGACGCGGGCGCAGGGGCGGGGGGGCCCCCGGCCGCCCCCTCCTCCGGCTCCGGACGGGGTCCCCGCCACCCCCCGCCCGGCGACAAAGTTTGCTCCGGGCTGGAGCCGGCTTCCCCGGCCGGGCCCGGCTCCAGGCTCGGCGGGTCGCGGGGCTCCGTGGGTCCCGCCGTGCTCCGCTGGCGCCCACCGGCCCTGCTCCCACCCTCCCCCCGGGGGCCTGGCGCTCGGTGGAACGCGGGACGGCGGGGGCCCAGCCGGGGGGAAAGCGGCCGCGCGACAGACTACCCTGCCCGGGGGCCCGCGGCCGCGTCACAGGCTTGTCTACGTCCGGGGCCGGTCCTTAAAGGGGAGGGGCGGAGGGGCGGGGCGGGGGCGGAGGGGCGGGGCCGGTGGGGAGGGGGAGGGGCTGGCCTTAAAGGGAAGGACAGGAGGCCTCCGAAGCGGGGAGGGCGGGGCTGGGGACTGGGAGCTGGGAGCTGGGAGCTGGGGGACCGGAGCCTGGGAGTGGGAGACCGAGAAATCCTAGTTCTTCATTAATCTGGGCCACGCAAAGGGAAGAGGGAGGCGTACGAAAGTAGCTGCACAGTCCAGATAGAAAACCCACTTTTCTCCCATTGTCTGGCTCTTGGCAGCAGCCAATTGGGAGATGGGGGTGTATTTTGAAGGCGAAGGATGACTAGGAAACACGGGCTGGATGCGACCTCAGGGCTGGAGGCCATTCCTCGTAGGAATAGGTGTGCAGCAAATCTTCACTCTGAATTTTGTACTTGTTTTGCTATGTCCTCTGATTTTTTTTGCATTTCTTTCCTCATGGATGTATTGTTTATCCGTAAATATTTAAGTAATGTTGAACAATTTAGTAATTATTCCTTTGAACATTTGTTTCATGGCAATTTGCTTTAGCCCTAGCCGGTTTGGCTCAGTGGATAGAGCGTCGGCCTGCGGACGGAAGGGTCCCAGGTTCGATTCCGGCCAAGGGCACATGCCCCGGTTGAGGGCTCAATTCCCCACCACCACCACCACCCTGTAGGGGGCGTGCAGGAGGCAGCCAATCAATGATTCTCTCTCATCATTAATGTTCTATCTCTCTCTCCCTTCCTCTCTGAAATCAATTAAAAAATATATATATGACAGGACAGGGTGGGAAGAGGATGTCTTGAGAAGCAGACGGCCTGAATCCAGGGAGCTTTCCCAGGACTGCGTGAAACTGAGCAATATAGCAACGCCTTGTCATAGGGTTGCAGAGAGAATTAGAAGACAAGTGTAACAAATGGGAAGGTGCCGTGAATGGGTTCTAGTGTCCAATGTGGAAAGCTTAGACCCTGAACCTACAGCCCTGAGGAGAAGAGGGTGTTTTTGAAGAAGGGACGTTCCAGTCCAGGTTAGCCCTATATCTCTGGGGAAGAGAATGAGGATCTAGCTGGGCCTGTAGTGTGTGGGAAGGGACTGGGGAGGCCATAAATATAAGCGGCCAGAAGGCCTCTGTACACATTTCTGGTGGGGTTTGCAGATGCTCATTAAATACATCCCTACTGACCTACTCCCTCCTCTGACCGGTATCACAGTTGAGAAATAAGACAAAGGAACCAGACAGGTGGTGACCAAACCTGATATTAATTACTGATAAGGCCAAATTAGAGAACAGGGCATGACCTAGGACCACACTTGGCCTTTCATATCCCCCACCCCCACCCCCGACACTATCGAGCCCCCTTGTCCAGGGAGACCCTGCTTAGGAAGAAAGAGAAAAGGGGACATCCGGAAAATAGGGGCCCTTCGGGGCTGAGGCAAGGCAGGAAGTAGTGAAGGGTGGACTGAACAGGACTCCCTCCGTGGGCCAAGGAGAGAAACAGCTCCCCTGACACAGATATTTGCTCTTTTCAGGCAGAGTTCATGTGATGCACACATTGACTGAGGACAAGGTGCCACGCTCAGCCTGGTGGGGCTGGGGGTGGGGGGCGTTAATCTGCGGGGAAGAAGACAGACAGGGAGAAGCGGACAGCATCAGGAGAGGGGCACAGACACAGGTCTGGGAGACCAGGCCGAGGGGTTCGCCCCTGGCGGCAGGAACCGGAGCTTCCTCCTGTGCAAGAGGATGGATGCGGTTAGACAGTTCCCCAAACCCCTGACTCTTCAAAGACACAGAGACTGCCAGAGGCCATAGAGATTGGAAGACACCTTTGCCTGGTTCTGTGTATTGCTGTCACCTCCCCAAGGACACTGGGGAGATGCCCACGGACTGAGATAAGGGAGGACGCAGGGATGGGGGAGGGTGGAAACCTCCAACTGCTCCATTGTCTTTCTCAGCTGATAGGAGGCCGCTCAGGGCTCTGAGTTGGTCTTTTTCCCTCTGCAGAGGGTCACTGGGGGCTTCCTGCTGCTTGCCACTGAGCTGTCACCTGCTTCTCTTCACAGGGCTAGAAAGACAATAAGCTCTTTTTGCTTTTACAGAGGCGGCCGGGCACCATGGAAAGAGAACAGAATTTAGAGACAAATGACCTAAATTCAAGTCCGTCCTCAAATTGAGTAACTGTGAGCAAGTCATTTATTCTCTCTTTGCACCTAAAAAAAAAAAAAAAGAGAGAGAAAGAAAAATAATAAAATCTATTTTAGGGCTGAGTGAGAATGAAACGAGATGGTGTTTATAAGACCCCTTCATAAACTATAAAGTATCATGAAACAGTCATTATCATTACCGAGGCATTGCTGGCTTGCTCTTCCGTTCTGTGCCCACTGCCTGGGGCTCTGCCCCTGATACCAAAGCTGCCTGCCTACCTCGCTGCGGCTCTAGGAAATGTGCTGAAGCCCAGTGACTTAGGAATAACAAGATAGCTGAAACCCCAGCTGGGGATTTCTCCTGGAGTTACATGGGCTGGTCAGGCCTACGGGCATACAAGGACTCTAAGGGCTTGTATAGAGATGACATAAACTGCACGTCAGGCCCAGAAAACACACACATGTATAAACACAAATACATAAGCGCAATGTTACTGACATGTGACAGACAGGGAATAAGTGTGTAATGGATGAATAACTGGGGAGTGAGATGGACGAAAGAAAGAAGCACTAGGCAGGAGATGCAGAGTCTTAAGTTCCATTCCAGGACTAATTAGCTATGAAACCTTACGAAAGCCCCTTGCCCTCTCAGTTCCCCCTTTGTCATCTGCAAAACAGTGATAATAACATTTGTCCTGCCTACCTCGCAGAGCTACCGGAAGGATTAAATGAAATATTTTCCCTCGGGACACAGAAGTCCAAAGTCCTGGAACATCAAACTCAACCATCTGTAATGAGCTACTTGGACAGTTTTCCTGGATATGTGCAGAAGCCCTTGAGAAGTTAAAAGTCTATGAAAATAGAAAATGCTATTTTTGTCTGTTATTTGCATGCAAACACATATGTCATGCAAAATTGTACACATAAAGACAACTTAAAGACCTAAAGTACATAGTATTGGGTGAATTATAATCCTTGATTCATGACACACTCTCATCATTGGATCACTGGCCCATGTATCTCTGCTTTTATTTATTAGTTATTGTTAGTAATGCAATAATCATCTGCAAATCCACTACCTAAAATTAAAGTCACCATTCCCTTGCTTTCCTTTTATTTTGTTAATGTTTGCATGTCTGCATTTTCTTTTCTTTTTTTAAAATATATTTTTATTGATTTTAAAGAGGAGATAAAAAAAACATCAATAATGAGAGAGAATCATTGATTGGCTGCCTCCTGCATGCCCCCCACTGGGGATCGAGCCCACAACCCAGGGCATATGCCCTGACCAGGAATTAAACCGTGACCTCTTGGTTCATAGGTCAACACTCAGCCACTGAGCCACGCTGGCCAGGCCCCTTGCTTTCCTTTTACATAGTTTTGTTTCGTAAGGGCACATTAAAGGCATAGGTGTCTGACGTTCATGAGAGATGAAAGTCACAGTGTCTGAAAAGAGAGCTGGATAAGGGTGACTTTAGCAGCAAGATGAAGTTCAAATAAGGAAATTCCTTGTCAACGTTTCAGAGTATTCCCCACCTTCTCATGGTGGGGATGATGATGATGACGACAATGAGCGTTGAATGCCTACTCTGAAGCCAACACTGTGCTCAGCCCTCCATCTGCATCATCTCATTTAAATCTCAAAAGAACTGTGGCAGATTGCTAGTTGTTTGCGCCAATCCCCATTTCCCCCTCTTTGATAGTAAAGAAGCTCCGGTATTTACCTAAGCACATCACTGGAATAAAAATGACATTTCCCAGCCTCCGTCGCAGCTGACTGTGCTCATGAGCTTAAATTCAAGCTCATGACTTGTAGATGGAAGTGGCTGAAGGGGAGAGGTAGGGCCGTCTTCACCTCCTCTCTTCTCTTTCCTGCCGGCTGGAATGAAAGTGTAATGGCTGGAGCTTGAGCAGCTATCTTGGTTCATGAAGTGGAGGCCACAAATTGAGGATGTCGAGCAAAAGAATAGAAGGCGCTTAGTCCTTGGGAGCATGCATTCATCCTATCAGCCCTAAACCACTTACCCAGACTTTGAAGAAAGAGAAATAAATCTCCTTGTTACAGTAACTGATGTACTTTTTTGCATCATTCACAGACAAACCTTATCCTTACTGTACACAACCTTGTGAAGTATGTGTTGTTATCTTCATGTATCTCTCTTATTAATGAGAAAACCGAGTCCTGGAGAAATTAAATAATTTTCCTAGGGTCACACAGCTAGCAAAGGACAGGACCCAGTTCTTGCTGACCCAAAGTCCATGCTCATGCCCCCCACTCTGAATCCTGAGCAGACATATACCCACATATTCTTCTTGACGTCAGAAGTATAGTATGCGCCATTTCTGGGCAGAAATCGCCTAAAGAGCTATGAGCTATACTTTCATTTTAGATAAACTTTAAATCTCCTACATCCCAATTTCCATTAATCCTCAAGTAGAAGCCTATGTTGATATGAATGTCTGGGTTATATTGTAGGACAAATCACCAACCCATGACAACCTCTCTTCTCGAAATTTTCCCCACCCTGGCTTTGCACCGTCAGGCAGTGAAAAGGTTCTGTTTTACTGTGATCAGACCTTATGAATGATGACAGAGGCTAGAACTCTCCTGGGGTGAACTTCCTGGAAGTTTTCAGATGGTGTACCCTTGATGAGATAGGGTTATCCATAGGCTGTTGGATATGCATTTGCACACAGAGAGGGCGGTCTTTGTATCTACTGCTGCTACAGCAAACAAAACGATGCAGAAGACACCGTGAGTCACGGGAAAACCCTGTCCACTGAAAACTCACACTTGGAAAGAAAGATGACTTTAGGCCGAGGAGAGAGAAGCAGCCTTCATGTCAGAGACTAATGATTCTTTCATGACATGAGAAATTCTCCAAAACAAGAATGACAGCTATATAAGAACCATTGGTCACAAACATTTCTGAAATCTCTGCAAGTGCTAAGGTCTGATCCATAGGAAGAAATTCTCCTCAACGCAGGTGCTGTCAGCAATGCACAACCCAGAGGACCGTGCTTCGCCTCCCCCCCCAACCCCAGCCTCAATGCCCTTTCTGCACCCCATCCTTTGACCATGTAATACCACAGCGGGGAGCAGCTGGAACAATAGGGAAGAATGGGAATGGAAAGAGAAAGAAGGAAGTACCCAAAGGGGAACAGAAACTTAGCCTCAGCACATCAACAGACATCACTTGGTCCAAAGGGACTACAAGATGGGACTCTTAGGACTACAACATGCCTAATCATAAATTCTGTGGCTTAGGATGGGAACCAGAGGGAAAAGAAAGAAGTCGTCCGCCATAGCTAAGCTGGCCCAAGGTTACTATCCCTGTTTAAAAGCTCTGCCCCTCCCGTCCAGCCTATACCTGCCATGGCCATTGCAACTCAGATGAGTCTTCAGCCTGGAGAGTGAATTGGGGAAGGGGGAAAGAGGAAGGGGGATTTGCCTCCAGGAACACAATGGGAAGGGTCATTCGGTCTTTGCCTGGTGACCTAGTGACCGTTGGATTTTTCCCCCCTTCATCACTTAAGTAAATGGGAGGGTAGGAAAGCTAGAGAAAAGGTGTAGTATGTGTAGAGTGTGTGTGTGGAATGGGTAGTGACTCCCTAAGGGTATAATGATAAACAGCTTCCTATGAGAATATAATTTTGAGGCAGCAGAGCATGGTGAAATCAACCCCTGAGTTCAAATTCCTTCTCCACCACTTATGACTGCACCTCAGCCTTCCCTTTCTGTAATGGAGGGGCGATGCTATTCCCTAGATTCAATGCACAGGCGACAGTTTGCACAGTTAACGATACATAGTCATTGGCCTCTGCAAATGTGAGCTGTTATTACATAATAGGTACTTTCTTTCTTTTTTTTTTTTTTAAATATATTTTTATTGATTTTTTACAGAGAGGAAGGGAGAGGGATAGAGAGTCAGAAACATCGATGAGAGAGAAACATCGATCAGCTGCCACCTGCACGCTCCCCACTGGGGATGTGCCCACAACCAAGGTACATGCCCCTGACCGGGATCGAACCTGGGACCCTTGAGTCCGCAGGCCAATGCTCTATCCACTGAGCCAAACCGGTTAGGGCCATAATAGGTACTCTCAAACCAGTCTTCTCCTTCCATCTCCTCCACAAGGCTGTAAGTAATATTATTTCTGCTATTCTGGTCCTTGAAAACACTCTTCCTCACAAAGGTTACATGCCTGGCCGGAGTCATCACACGGGGGTGGGAAGAGCTGGAATTCAGACCCTGGCTTTTTCCACACGTCAGAGTTCATGTTCTTAAGTGCCCTTGTACGAGCCCATCCCAGCCTGTGCGTGTGGCTGGGGAGAAAGAAGCAAAGAGACTGTGACCTGCAGCTTACCTGGATTCCAAAGACTCGCTCAGAGAGTTCGAGGCCATGACTGAGATTCTGTTAGCCTTCGTAGCTGGGACCCCAGCGTGCATAAGCTTTTGAGGAAAGGACCTAAACATGGAAGGCATCTGTGGTCCATGTTACGTTTTTGCTTTTGCTCATTCCACGGCAGGGGTGGGAAACAGTATTTCCCCCTACATTCCTCATCAGGTGATGAACACTGTTACCTTGTAGAGAGGGAGCGGACCTGTGCAAACCACTGCTCTCTCTCCTTCCTCCAAACACCACACCCACCTCATTGTACAGACTGGTAGGTGCGTGGCCTTAAAACCTGAGACGCTCAGACCTTCCAGGGCCTCACCGCACAGAGGAAGTTCTTCCTTTGTGTGACCCATATAACACAGGATGCAGGCAAGTACGCGCCTGTCATTCTGAAAGCTCGCTCGGTGATGCTGGTGAGGGGTCAGCCCACAGTGCTGGGTAGGCGTCTGCAGCCCCCGCCAGCGGGGCCGTGGGTACAGGGGAGAGTTGGATGTATTGAAAGAGAGAGGTTGGCATGGGGCCAGCCTGAGACCTGCACATGCCTCCCCACCATCCACCTTGTGCCCCCTTTTATATCAACCAACATGGACTGAGCACCAATTAGCACCAAGTACTGTGCTCGTGTGGAAAGACCCGAGGCCCTCTGGGCTTGAGTGCCTTATTTACATAACATACATTTTGTCTTTTTCATCGTTTTTAAGTGTACAGCTCAGTGGCATTAAGCACATTCACATTGTTGTACAATCATCACCATAGCCATGTCCAGACCTTTCCATCTTCCCACACTGATACTCTGTATCCGTTAAACATAACTCCCCACGCCCACCTTCACCACCACCCCCGCCCCCCCAGCCCCTGGCACCCACTATTCTACTTTCTGTCTTTATACATCTGACTCCTCTAGGAAACTCATGCATGTGGAGTCATACAATATTTGTCCTTTTTAAAAAATATATTTTTATTGACTTCAGAGAGAAGGGGAGAGGGGGAGAGAGATTGAAACATCAATGATGAGAGAGAATCGTTGATTGGCTGCCTCCTGCATGCCCCACTCTGGGGATCGAGCCCACAACCTGGGTGCCCCCAACAGGGAATTGAACCATGACCTCCTGGTTCATAGGACATCACTCAACCATTGAACCTCGCCGGCAGGGCCTTCTCCACATTTTAGCTAACACTTGTTATTTCCAGGTGTTTTTTTTTGGTTTGTTGGTTTTGGTAATAGCCATCCTAATGGTGTAGCCTTGAGAGGTGTAAGCCTGGTGTTCCAGGGCTCAGAAACAGAGAAGATTCATCAGAAAGTCCAGCCCCACTACAGAGACATTCGGCACAGACATCTAAAGATGGGCAGCAACCCTCCAGGCAGAGGAGACAGAGGTAACAATGAATGGGGAATGGAGCGAGCTGAGGAAGGGCATGGCCTGGTTAGAAGCAGCAGGGAGTCAGCATGGGCAGGAATGTAGGGTGTGTAGGGAAAAGTGTCAAGATGTGAGGCAAGAGGCAGACTTCAGGACTAGAAATTCCACTATGGCCTCGGCCTTTGGGCACTAGGGAGCCATGGGTAATGTATGCGAATGTGCCTGGCAAACTTCAACATAGAGCATACATGTAAGACTTTAGAATGAAAAAGAGAGAAATGTGTTTCCAGAAACAAAGGTGCTACAGAACGATACACAATGCCTGGACAATGGAGGCAGCTTCTGGCATCTTCCAGGGAGGGTGCTGGGTCCCCAGGGTGCTGACCCTGGCTCATTTCCTTCCTACTGGCTCCCAAATACACAGGCAACCAAGCAACACAAGTGGCCTGCTCCCGTTGACCTCTGCAGTGTGTGTGTGCGTGTGTTTCAGGGGCCAGGGGGGCTCCTGCTGTCCATTAGATGAGAGGGACCCCACAGGGCAGCAGGGCCATCCTACTCCCTCCTGGACCATTGCACTCACCAGTGTGTGCCCTCCTAGTGCAAGAACCTGAGTCACTGAGACACAGGGGAAATCTCAACCCCGAGCAGCCACCTGCCTCTGACAGCTGCTTCTAAGCCTGAAGTCAGGCCCCAGCGAGGCTTCCCCAATGCAGATGTCTCACTGTCCCTTCTGCCGTAAGGAGAGGGACAAAGGACTCTTCTCTATGTTAACATGTAGGAGATTGACAAGGTCACAGAATTCTTTTTTTTTTTTTGAACCTTTAACACATTCACATGATACAAAATGCAATAGCTCAAAGGAGATACAGAAAACTGCTCCCTCCAGCCCTAACCCCCCCCCCCCCCCGCCACCCAGTTTCTCATGTAACTTCTAGAGGTATCCCAGCCAGCCCAACCTCTCATCTCCGAACCAGCAGGGACTGGGTTTGGGCTCAATCCCAGGATATCAGATCCTAAACTTAGGAGGCCTGCTGTCAAGAGGAAAGTCCTGGCCTGGTCAGCGTGGCTCAGTGGTTGAGCGTGGATCTATGAACCAGGAGGGCATGGTTTGATTCTAGGTCAGGCCATATGCCTGGGTTGCGGGCTCAATCCCCAGTAGAGGGCTTGCAGGAGGCAGCTGATCAACGATTCTCTCCCATCGCTGATAGTTCTATCTCTCTCTCCCTCTCCCTTCCTCTCTGAAATCAATAAAAATGTATTGAGAAGAAGAAGAGGAGGAGGAGGAGGAGGAGGAGGAGGAGGAGGAGGAGGAGGAGGAGGAGGAGGAAGAGGAGGAGGAGGAGGAGGAGGAGGAGGAGGAGGAGGAGGAGGAGGAAGAGGAGAAGGAGGAGGAGGAGGAGGAGGAGGAGGAAGACCGAGGCCCTGGACCAGCCATGCCACACGATGTCAGTCCATGGGCCAGCGCCAACCTCTAGCTCATCCTTTGCTCTTGGTGCCTGGGATGTAGGTGTCCTGCATCCCAGGAGTGTGAGGCTTTTGCTTCCCCTGGCACCTGTGAGGGAAGCATACAGTTCCTCACAGGGCGATGGGAAGTGGGGGCTGACAGCTAAGGGTGGGAGCTGGATGCAGGAGTAGGGAAGAGAGTGGGACAAATCCTAAAAAAGGAGAGATGGGGGCAGATGCTCCCTGGCTGAGTGTGAACCAGGAAGTCAAATCTGGGGCGGGCTGTTTGCTCGCTTGTATCTGCAAAGGTCCCGTAACCCAGGCGGAGAAAGCCGGAAAGGTAGCACAGGAGGGCGTGCGGGCAGCCTTCCCGGCCTCCCCCGACAGGTCAGGGCTGAGCAGAGCAGTTTCTTCAGTGTTGGTGTAATCACAGCTGCCCGCCACAGCGCTCTCACCCACGTCACTCCCCAGGAATCTGGTTCTTGTTTACTACGAAGCCGTGCGGTTATTACAGAGCTAGTGGCCCTCCTCCAGCTTCCCCGGAGAGCATGTGGAGGAGCCCAGCGCTGGGAAGGGGGAGCGCTGAGTGGGAAGACCAGCAGCTTCCGGGGCCCTGCCCCTCCCAGGCTCCCTCGCCAGGACAAATTGGAGAAGGAGAAGGACCTGCTGGGACTCCCAGCACACCTGGGACATGCCTTCCTGGAAAGTTGGGAGAAGGAAGGACAGGGAAGCAGAAAAGCATATGGAGGAGAACAGGCCGGGAATAGCTCGGGGACCAGAATGAATGGGATTCTTGTGTGCTCTGCGCTGTGTTAAGAAATCGGAGAAACCTGGGCAGGGAGTGAAGCCTCTGAGGAGATTTATGTTTTGTAAACGTTGTATCCAGCCGGAGCGACTTGCCCAATGTCTGTCACAGCATATGACACATCGTTTTGACATAGTTCTGCTGAATAGATGGGTTGGAGGATGGCAGATGGCACCCGGAGAAAGAGAAATAAAACTCATGATACCAGCTCCCACTAATTGAGCATCTATTATGTTCCTGACATGGTTCTAAGTGCTTCCCATGTGTTAACTCAATCAGTCCCCATAACAACTCTACAAGGTAGGTGCTACTAACACATTTCCAGGCGTCCAGACAAGGAAACTGAGGCACAGTGTGAATTTAAGGAACTTGAAGTAGGGACTGGGGTGGGGATTTAAATGCAGGGAGCTGGGCCCTGAACAGTTTGGCTCAGTGGATAGAGCGACAGCCTGCGGACTGAAGGGTCCCGGGTTCAATTCTGGTCAAGGGGACATACCCGGATTGTGGGCTTGATCCCCAGTAGGCGGAGTGCAAGAGGCAGCCAATCAGTGATTCTCTCTCATCATTGAAGTTTCCATCTCTCTCTCCCTCTCCCTTCCTCTCTGAAATCAATAAAAATGTTTTTTTAAAAATAAAATAAATAAATGCAGGAAGCGAGGACCCAACCCTGTCTTCTCGGGCACCATGCTCTCCTGAGCAGGGAGCAGGGCCAGCTGGAAAGGGACCACCCAAAGGCAGACAGCTGCTGCCGCATGGAATAAAGCTCTGTCTTCGAGTCTTTCTTCTTCCATCAATCACCCGGCGGTGACCTCATCTCCATCCCAACCCCTGGGGGGCTGCACTGGACCCCGATTCTAGGCTCCGAAAAATCATAATGAGACGGACACGGTTAGGCTTTTCCCAAACCAAAATTCTAATCTCACCTATGAATTTGGCTCAAGATCTTGGTCTGAAAGCCACGGAAAGGCAGGGGCCCAGGGACCAGGACACGAGCCCGACCTCCCACGCTACCTCTCTTTGCTGTCCCTCCTTGATGCCTATTCCTCTTCTGTCCCCTTTGTGTCTTTCAGAACAGTGTCCCCGTGAGGAGGCATTTCGGAAACACCAGGTTGGCTCCTTCACTCCCCACCCCGCTGTCTGCTCCTTTCTTCCTGGGAAGTGGAGCTGGCCAGGTCGTAGGACAATCAGGCCGGTTCCTGCCTTTCAGAGTTTCCAGAGGCCCGAGGTGCTGTGGATGGAAATAAATGCCCACGTGGGATCATTACTCTGGCCCTGACGCCTGTGGTCTGACTACCACTTACCCGTCACCGATTCCTGAGAAAGACAAAGGGTGTGAATAATCAGCCCAGCGGACAGTGTCAGGAGGCCGGGGCAGAAGGGAACGCACGGCTCCCCTGAAGGGAGAGGGAAGAAAGGCCGCTGGTCCAGGGGACGGACAAAACGGGCTCCAGAGGAGATAGGCGTGTGGAGAGGAAGCCATTCATCACTGGCTGCTGACAGCCGAGGAAGCTCTCTTCAGGAAAGGGGGAAGGAAGCAGAAAGGAAGGACCCGGAGGCTGTCACGTGGAGGAGGAAGCATGGCATTCGAGTCAGGTTGAATGGTCACAGGTCCTGGAAACTAGCTATTTAAGGGCCTTTGTAAAACACACACGCACACACGTGTGTGCCACATGCATGCACGCATGTGAACACACACGTGAACACACAGTTTTCTTTGGCTGGCTTCTTCGCCTTGAGGCCTGGCTGAGGGGCTGGGGCCAGGCATTATCACTGGGCCTTTTAGTCAGTTTCACTTCCTGTTTCTCATGCTGAAAGCATAGTAATCATCATCATGATGATAATAATAATGCCACTGCCTTGCCTTTGCCTCCTATTTATCTAGGGCCTCCCAGAAGTGTGTGTAAGTGCACAAAGTGGGAGGGGGACAGTGCAGTTTATCTATTCTATCAGTCAACAGCTGGGGGTGGAGACAGGCATGGAGGTGATGGTGGGGGATAGGAATTAACAATGGAAATTATTAACCTCATAGTTTTTTCCAAGAGGGGGAATCTAAATGGGTTGGTAGTTTCCCCCAAATGGGTGTGCTCACCCTACGGATGTTTGCATATCTCTCCCCTCAAGGTCCTCCAAAAATAAATCCTCCCAAGACCTTTCCATCCTCCAACCTGCCCCAATCAAGGAAGTCCTTGTGATTCGAGGCCCAGAAGGTTTAGGGGTAATTTCCTAGAGTCCCACAGCAGGTCAACAGGAAACGTAGAACCAGGCCAGGCTTCTGCTGCAACCTTTCAGAGTTGTAACCAAGAAGGGAATTTCCAATTGCATGGGGGAACTTGCAAAGTAGTTAGGAAAAACCACAACTATTTCTGCTAAGGAAAAAATATGCAGTCCCTGCAGACTGCAAACCCAAGGACAATGAGAGAGAGTTCGCTCTTTCTGAGAATGTGCTGGGATTAGGATCTCAGATTAAGATGGGGTAGGAGGAGCCGCCTCCAGCCTCCAGACTTTGGTCAGGAACAAGGGTTCACGGAATGGAGGTGTCAAGCCAGTATTTTCATTCTTTTAATCGCCAGTGACCAGCTGTACTCGAGGGACAAAGGTGAGCCCTCCACAGCTCTGGGACTCAGAAGGGAGTGGAGGGAAGTGGGGGAGGGACCCATTATCCTGATGTCCAGAGTGGCAGTCTTCCTGTCGATCCTGCCCTTCCCTTGGGGGTCTGAGGAGAAGGGGAGGGAGGGAGGACTACAGGAACAAAGAAGGCAGGAAAAGAAAAGAAAACCACCCCAGAGAGACCCTAATTAATTGAGTTAAAAAAAATTTTTTTAAAGAAAAGAAAACCTTCCTCTCAGGCACAAAGACACACACACACACACACACACACACACACACACACACTCACACACTCACACATGCACCCTGAAGCATTGTCTAGCTATATGGAGGATGAGAGGATGTGATCTCACACCTTCATTCATTATGACATTTATTGTTGTTGAATTTTTTTCCCCTAAAGTGCAATCATAAGCCTGGGCCTGCATGGTGAGTGACGGGTTAGAAATGTGAAAATGAAAAGTGAACTGTGAGCCTGTGAAAAATCAGCCTCGGGCTGTCGGGTCTTGCGTCAGTGCAGGGGGTGGAATAAGAATAATATCAAACGTTTACATAGCAATCCCTATGTGCCAGACCCTGGTCAACACCCTTCATATATACTTGCTCAGCTCATGCCCACAGGAACCCTGGGAAACAGGCTGCTGCGACCAGGAGATTATCATTCCTATTCGTTTCAACCCTGTCCTGGCATTCCGGGGCTCATGGGAGGGATAGATGTTTAGCCACTCACCTCTGCCTCTCTTCCCAGCAGCAGTGGGGCCCAGGCCTGGCTACGTGGTTTGCAGGACCCAGTGCAAAATGAAAACGCAGGGTTCCTTGGGCAGAAGAGAGCGGTCCTTTCACCCATCCCTCTCCTCACGGCCCACATCTGACTGGCTGGCCGTCCTGCTGATTCTAGCTCAGCACGGCCTCCCGTATCCTCCCCTCTTTAGCGTCTCCCTGCCACTGCCCTAGTTTTCTCTCACCTAGAATATTCCAATAACTGGCTAACAGATTCCTTGCTTTCAACCCCAGAGTGTCCAAATCAGTCCTTTGCTCTGCTTGCTACACTTAGGCTTTTATTTTTTTTTATTTTTTTTATATATTTTATTGATTTTTTACAGAGAGGAAGGGAGAGAGATAGAGAGTTAGAAACATCGATGAGAGAGAAACATCAATCAGCTGCCTCCAGCACATCTCCCACTGGGGATGTGCCCGCAACCCAGGTACATGCCCTTGACCGGAATCGAACCTGGGACCTTTCAGTCCGCAGGCCGACGCTCTATCCACTGAGCCAAACCGATTTTGGCCACTTAGGCTTTTATTAGTTTGTTCCAGGGCTTTCTCTCCCCCGATTGTAAGCTCCTCCAGGTGGGCTCTCTATTCCCCGTCTCCCCTGCATTCCTCACTAGCCCGGGGAAGAGCAGTGTGGGCCTTGTGGGTACATCTGCAATGCCTCCTTTGTACATCACCCCTTTTCCTTCAGGCCCAGCCTCTGGGAGTCTCGATCAAGAGAGCACATAGCCCAGCCAGGGTGGCTCAGTGGTTGAGGGGCAATCCATGAACCAGGAGGTCACACTTTGATTTCCAGTCTGGGCAAACGCCAGGGTCGTGGGCTTGAGCGCCCCCAGTGTGGGCCATGCAGGAGACAGCTGCTCAATGACTCTCTCTCATCATTTATGTGTCTATCTCTCTCCCTCTCCCTTCTTCTCTGAAGTCAATAAAAACATATTTTTTTAGAAAAAGAGTACACTATTCTTCTATTGAAATTCCAGAGGAAAGTATGACATCCAAAATATGGCCCAGTGGAAAGACAGGAAGACCTGCCTGCCCGGGAATCAATAGGGGTGGTAACGGTGAGGAGCTGGGGATGCGTCTGGCTTGGCACTGTAGGCGTGGGCTTACTTGGCCCGACCTCAGAAAGGCGGAGAGGCCCAACGTCCATAACTGTCAGTGCCCATCACAAAGTGACCGGCAGCTCAGGGTCTTGTTTTAAAGAGATGGCCTTGCCTGCTGCTTCAGGAAAGAAGCCCCAAGCAGAGATGCTTGAGCTTGACAGTTTTCAAAGTCTTTGTGATGCCCTGACCTCATTGGAAGAACAAACTCAATTACCTTGGGTCCAGGATATGGCAACCGCCCACCTCAGTGAGGATGCGTTCTGCCAGGAGCCAGCAGTGACTTAAACCGGAAAGAAGCTAACCGTTGCATCATGAGACTGAAGGAAGGTGATCTCAGGCTGGCCGGCAGCTCCGTGAAGTCATCAGGTCCCAGCGAGGATCCAGGTCTTGCCATCCTCACAGCAGGCTGGACCTCACCTTCCAGCTCAGCTCATCCCTTCCCTGTGGCAGGGAGACTGGAGCAGCTCTAAGCTTCACCTCCCCCAACAACATGGTTCAACAGAGCAGAGGAAAAGGCAAGTGTAAAACAAAGAATCCAAACAGAACTTGACATTCTAAGGGCGTATTTTCTCCCATGACTATCTTATTTACCAAGAGAAAACGTATTTCCCAGAGAACCTTCGCAGATTTCCCCTCGTGTCTCATTGGCCATCAAGAGGCCCTAGGCCAGGGGTGGGCAACCCCTGGCACGCGTGCCAAACATGGCACGTCAGTAACTTTTGCTGGCACGCGAAACCCTCTCTTATAATCTTCCATTTACAATTTTTTTTCTTAATATTGACTTTTTTATTTTTCAAATAAATTCAGTGTAGGTGCATCTTAGATAAATAAATAATTTTACATAACAAGTTATCTTAAAGACCACAGACATGGATTGATGAGAGGGGAAGAGCAATTTCTATGCCTCTGCCATAACTCTCCCTGCCTTCCTAGATCCGACCAGTGTTTTGGTTTCATCCACATACGCTTGTGAATCTTTGTTCTCAGTGATGAATTTTGTTAAGTCTCATAATAGGAGTAGCCTGACGGATGAAAGTAGTAGCTCGTGCATATCTCTGAAGGTCACAGAATAAACCTGATGTAAAATCTCTGTCATCAGTGATGCAGCAGCAAAAGTCCCACTGATAATATCAAACAGAGTCATAAAGTTTTCTGTCGGACTATCAGTGTACATGAATACATTAAAAAATAAACGTATTTTTCATCATCATATACTGTGTTTTTGTCGCTCGAATGAATTTTATTATTTCTTCAAGGTTCTTCACATACATACACCTTAAGATATATCAAGTAGGCGTAACATGTTCTCAAAAATTAGGGTTGGCACACAGAAGAATTTGAGTCAGAGATTTTGCTGATTTTGGCACGCACTCACAAAAAGGTTGCCCACCCCTGCCCTAGGCCCATCCAAAACCAATCCTGGGATGAAGGAAATGGGATTCCCAGGACTTGTTCCCTAAGGCGGGGAGGAACTTAACACACAGGAAAGAGGAGGCTGATGGTTTTCAAGTGGGTAAGTGACAGCATGTCCCACTCCCACTCAACTGACTCTTCCCCTGACCTTGTAACATGTTTAAGCATCCCTGGCCCTCCATCCTGCCTCTCCCCACATTTACCCGTTTCTCCTCTTCCCTTCCCTAGCAAGCTCGCTGCAGGGGCTGTGTGACTGCATTGTCTACCTCCAGGGCTTCACCTCCTCATCGCTCCTAAACTCCTACACTTGACCGAAGTCAGGCTTTTGTCTCTGCCACTCCTCCATCTGCTTCTTGTCTTGGCTCACTCCCTCAGTTAGATCCCTCTACTGGGTTCGACATGGTGCACCATCCCCTTTTCCTCAAAACTCCTTCTCACCTTGTTCTCAGGACATCACAGCCCGAATTCTATGTCCACATCCCTGCCCACTTCTCAGTTTCCCTCGATGGCTCTTCTCAGCCTGACCCTAAAATGTTAGGGCATTCTAAGGCCCCTCCTTTGACTGTCTTTTGACAGTCTTCTCTACTACTTCCCGGGTTTCAACTGCCAGCTAACTCTAAACCTATGACCCCCAATTCTACAAGTCCAACCCAAACATTTCTCTTGGATCCATACCTGCAGAGGATTCCATTACTAGGTATTCCCAGACACCTTAAAGTCATCATCTACAAAACTGACTTTATTACATGCGTGCGCGCACGCGCGCGCACACACACACACACACACACACACACACACACCACTTCACTCAGCTGCTCAGAGAAGGTACCACTATCTGTCTGGTTGACAAAGACCGATGCTGGTAGTCACCCTCTACTCCTCCCTGTCTCTAAACCCCAATGCCCAATCAGTGGCCAATTCCTGCTAATCCCACCTCCCCACTGTCAGTTTCCTTCCTCTCCATTCTCCTGCTTCTTCCCTGCTTTAGGCACTCGTCATCTTTCATATGAATTATGGCACAGGCTCTTACCTGGTTTCTGGTCTTCCTTTTCCCAACCCATTCTCCCAATGTTGCCCCAATAGCTTTTTTTAAATGCAAATCTGATCACGTTACTCTAGACCTTGGCTCCTCGGAGCCTAGAGAATTGGGCCAAACTCCCTAGTACAGCACATGGGATCATTACCGTGTTGGTCCCAAAGTCATGAGCACTGCCTTTAAAAGTTTAATCTGTAAGTGTTGTGTTGGTTAGATAGAAGAGGGGACAGAGAGACTATTCTAAAATCCTGTTTTTATTATTTTTATGTTTAAATATATTTTTATTGATTTCAGAGGGGGGGGAGAGAGAGAGAGAGAGAGAGAGAGAGAGAGAGAGAGAGAGAGAGAGAGAAACATCTATGATGACAGAGAATGACCCATCAGTTGCCTCCTGCACACACACCCACTGGGGATCAAGCCCACAACCTGGGCATATGCCTTGACTGGGAATCAAACCGTGGCCTCCTGGTTCATAGGTCAGCGCTCAACCACTGAGCCACAATGGCCAGGCCTAAAATACTGTTTCTAAATCTCTCCCTCAGTTGTGTAGATTTGGTAAGCCCATATTGCCCCCAGACTCCTTGAATGTACACATGCCCAATGAATATATATTGATTTGAAATTGAAGTGTATTACTTTTCTTTGAGTTTTAACTTTTCCAACTCCTTAACATGATAGACAGGGTCATACAGCCCATAGCCCTCAGCCCATAGATTTCCACAAATTACTTACCCCATGGCCTTATCTTAGAATTTGGAGTTGGGAATAAATGTACCAAGTAGTTGGAATGAAGGGGTGGATGAAACGCATTTGTGGGGAATGATTGATAGAACCTGGTTACTATTAAAATTTGGATGCACACAGTAAGTCCTAGGTCCTCTGGATGTCCTCTGGCCCAGGGGAATGTAGCCAAGTTCTTGGATTGGGAAATATTAAGACACATGCAAACCAGTTTAGAAAATGAGAGTCGTGGCCCATCTGTATTGGGTGGGAAAGGAAAGGAGGGAGGGGGCATATAACATTAATAAACCAATCCCAACACCACATTCAATAAGTAGAAATAGGAAGGCTCGGTTTCAGATAAAGGCCAAGTAACATTCCCCTTTCACATTTTCTCTGTGTTAGAATCCCAACTTCAGAAGGCCAAGGTCAGAGCTCAGACAATGGAAAGATCCTCTGTCTTAGGATTGGACCAAAACAAAAGGCAATAGGAAAGGGAACTGGAGTTGAAAAGGAGAAAGTCATTTCTAGGGATGCATCTGTGAGATTCTGTAGCAGGTGGAAGGGAGAGAGACCTAGCATAAGTGGACTTCCAAGGTGAAGTGCCTCAGGTACATTGCCTCATTCAAAATTTCACACCATAAAGTAAGGATTATTGTTCCCATTCTTTGTATTAACAAAGAAAAACCTGCCACATATATAGTAAGCAACACAGCCAGAACTTGAACCCAGAGATCTGTCTGACCCCAAAGCACATCCTTGTCACCTCCCTATGACCATGAGCAGCCAGCCAGAACGCCTCCCTTCCCAGGAATAGTGATCTCTCTGTCCAGATTCATTCATTCATTAAACAATTTTTATTGATTGATTTTAGAGAAAAAAAGAGGAAGGGAGATAGACAGACAGAAACAAGATTCTGTTGTTCCACTTATTTATGCATTCATTAGTTGCTTTTTTTTCTTTTTTAAAAATATATTTTTATTGATTTCTGAGAGGAAGGGACAGGGAGAGAGAGAGAAAAAAAACATCACTGATGAGAGAGAATCATTGATTGGCTTCCTCCTGCACGCCCCCTATTGGGGATCACACCTGCAACCCGGGCATGTGCCCTTCAGTCCGCAGGCTGACGCTCTATCCACTGAGCCAAACTAGCCAGGGCCATTAGTTGCTTCTTGAATGTGCCCTGAGCAGAGACCGAACCCACAACCATGGCATATCGGGTTGCTGTTGCAACCAACTGAGCTACCCAGCCAGGCCTCATTAAACAAATTGTAATTAATGTCTATTATATGTCAGGATTAGCTGTGATTCTAATGTTTTGTAGATGGGTATTCAAAGGATCCCTAGAGGTCCCTTCTAGCTACAGAATTAGCCACTGTAAGAAACCAAGGCAGCCACAGCTCCCTGCTGCCCAGGCCAGGGAGGGCAGAGGGAAAGCCAGCAGGAAGTCTGAGAGTCAAAATGGACTCCAGCAGTCTCTCTCAAGGTCCTGTGTTAAAAATGAGCCCAACCCAGGGTTTCCGCTGGGGATGATGAAAAGTTCTGGCAATGGATGGTGGTGATGGTTGCATAACATTGTGAATGTACTTTTACACCGTGGAATTATACACTTAAAAATGGTTAACATGCCCTAACCTGTTTGACTCAGTGGATAGAGCATTGGCTTGTGGACTGAAAGGTCCCAGGTTCAATTATGGTTAAGGGCATGTACCTTGGTTGTGGGCACATCCCCAGTAGGAGGTGTGCAGGAGGCAGCTGATCGATGTTTCTCTCTCATCAATGTTTCTAACTCTCTATCCCTCTCCCTTCCTCTCTGTAAAAAATCAATAAAATATTTTAAAAATGGTTAACATGGCAAATACCATATTATATACATTCCAGCACAATTAAAAAAATGAAGGTACACTTAGCAGCATGAACTCTTTTTTTAAAAAATATATTTTATTGATTTTTTTACAGAGAGGAAGGGAGAGAGATAGAGAGTTAGAAACATCAATGAGAGAGAAACATCGATCAGCTGCCTCCTGCACACCTCCCACTGGGGATGTGCCCACAACCAAGGCACATGCCCTTGACTGGAATCGAACCCGGGACCCTTCAGTCCGCAGGCCGACGCTCTATCCACTGAGCCAAACCGGTTTCGGCAGCAGCATGAACTCTTGGAAACAATTTTGCAACACACCGTACAACACTGCTCCCAAATGTACACCTACCCAAAGAACTAACCGTTCAGAGCATGGAGACAATTCGGTTCACTTGGGTTTTAAACTATCCGCACAAAAGAGGAAGGAAGGCAGGAGACAAGGAAGAAGGGAAGGAAAAGCTCCCTTAACTCATGTGTGGAAAGAGTCACGGCCATGTTTGAACTGTCTCCCTAACGAAGAACAAGAATTTGTTCTTGTGACTTGCTTCCTGCCGGTAGCATCCTGTGCCGGATAGAGTCACCGTGCACATAAAAGGACTTTCCGGTAAGGTGTCTAAAAAGAAATTAAAATAAAAAAGAAGTCCTGGCCGGGTAGCTCAGTTGGTTAGAGCATTGATTGACCTGATGCACCAAGGTTTCGGGTTTGATCCCCAGTCAGGGCACATACAAGAAGCAACCAATGAATGCATAATGCATAAACAAGGGGAACAGCAAATTGATGTTTCTCTCTCTCTCTTTCTCTTCCCCCCTTCCTCCCCCTCTTTCTCTCTCTCTCTCTCAAATCAATCAATAAATAAGACTGTTAATTGAGAACAGCAACAAGAAAATAGGCCCAGCACTATGTCTTCCCAGCCTGAGGGCCACAGTCACTCTGATCTTCCCTGGTCGCTGAAAAGGTGACTTCCCCCCTGGCCAAGTTGGAAGGAGCCTGGCAGGCATGAGAGACAGTGATGCCAGCTTTCAACAGGGAAGACAGCCCCAGCAATGAGACTAACTAGGTCCCAGGACCAGGAGCTGCCCGCGCCCCCCCCCTTCGTTCTCCCCACCCCCTGCGCTTCCCCATGCATACGGATGCTCCCCATTCCAAGTCTGGGACTGCCCACCCACAGCACTGAGGCAGGCAGTGCCTGTCATCTCCACGTTACATATATGGAAACGGCTAGACTTGAATAAAGATACTCAAACAGGTCGTTGCTTTTCTTCCTTATAGCGAAAAGGAGAAATGACTCACGCGATGTTCTCTTTGGAACCAGGCTCCTGTTCAGAGCATGGCTCTAGTGCTGTTTCCACTGTAATGTGTCCATCCATATAATTGAAAGGAGCTCCTGACTAAGGACCAGAGCTGCAGTCGGGAGAAAAGGGGGGGAAGCTGGAAGCGTGGACTCACAGTCATCTCCTTTTTGGAGCTTTGGGGGAGAAACTGCCATGGACCCAGAGGGTGAAGAAGCTGCCCCTGTGTAACTTTATGCTGATACTCACCACCAGAGGGGGCAGTTGCTCCACATCGGTGGTCTTTCTGCAGCGCTGAGCAGGTACTTGCTAAGGGTGAGAGACCCCCTAAGGCCATACGCGTCCTTTTAGCTCTCCCCTGCCCAAGCACCGCCTGTCAGGTACTTACAACTGTCACTCTGCTGTAGATACGGAAGGCTCTGGGGGATCATCTGGCCCCAGGCAGCTGGCTGTTCCCCACTCTTAAAGGGCTCCAGAAATAGATTCTCGCACCTCGCTTGGCTGCTGCGACAGGCTGTCAGTTTGGGCTGCTGGTTGCCCACAGCCCCAGAGACGAGAGCCACGTGAGGGCAGATACCCCACCCCCACCCCACCCTGGTAACTGCGCATCAGCCCCTGTGGAGGGAGCAGGGGTTTCATCTCCTGCCCAGCAGCCCCGGGTACCTGCTTCCGTCCTTCTGGCCCCCTCACAGACCATGCTGAGAGCCGCAGGCAGAGCCTTGGCCTGGGAGTCCAAGGGCTGCAGCCCTTCCTCTGCCTCTTGAGCACTTGCTCTAAGCGACACTCCTTGTGGAGATGAGTGTGGGCGCAGACAGCCCCATTTAGAATGAGCTCCCACCCCTTCTTGCCCCCAATGCATCTGTCTTTGCTTCATTCCATCTGCTGCCCTCAGAGGAGTGGCTAATTAAATTAAAAAGAGCTGGCCTATTTTGGGTGTTTCTCAGAGAAGACCTGGAGGCATAGTCACCACGTGTGGAAAGAACCTCCCCCCACCCCAGACTGAAAAGCTCTGATTGGTGGCTCTTCTAGGATTGGCAGCTCCTAAGTCCTATAGGCTGGCTGGTCACTTAAGGTTCTATTCCTTTCTGTCAAATGTGAGGGTGGGGTATCCTAGTAAACTGGAAGGGAAATACCCTCCTGGGTGGTCTCAGTCCACATCGTCCTAGAAGAAGGAACAAACTCGTTTATTTTGCCTTGTTATTTGCTGCAAAGTCAGAGCAGCCACAGTCTGGGAATAAGAATTGTTCTCTGGAGAAAGGTGGCAGGAGCAGGGTGTGGAGGGTGGGGTGGTGGGCAGGGGTGGCGCAGAGGGACAGATCCCAATCTCCGACTCCATTACTCACACTTGAAGAAATACTGTTTCCTCCCAGAAAATCACTTTCTTTTCAAAAAGAAAACTCATGTTACTGCCCTGGTTTTAAAAAAAAATCCTTTGGTGCCTTCTTTCTGTGCTCAACTGACAAACTCCTTAAAGGGACCTACAGTGCCCCTTTAAAGTGGCCCAGCCCGGGCAGTGTGGCTCAGTGGTTGAGCATAAACGTATGAACCAGGAGATCATGGATCGATTCCTGGTCAGGGCACATGCCCAGGTTGCGGGCTCCATCCCCAGTGGGGGCAGGGTGGGGGGCACGCAGGCAGCAACCGATCATTGATGTTTCTCTCTCTCTCTCCCTTCCTCTCTGAAATCAATAAAAATATATTAAATAATAATAATAATAAAAAGATAAAGTGGCCCAAACCATTCTCACCAGGTTCAGTTCCTAGTCTGGAACTGCTCACCGCCCCTTCCGCCTCTTGCCGTTCCACACACTTCAAGTCCTCCTCCAGGAATTCCCTTCTACCTGGCAAATCCTACCCATTCATGGGCTTGCACTGCAAACATTACCCTCTGAAGCCGTCCTAACACCTCTGGGCATTAGTCACTCTCCACTGTGCTTCCCCGGAACTTTGATCCTATCTCCAGCACACCTCCTGCAAAACATGTCAGTCCTGTGTAAAATGTGGACTCCCTGAGAGCAAGACGCGTATTTAATCATCCGTATAGCCTGAATTCCCAGCGTGAAGTTCGGGGAGTTTTTATTGGTGAATTGCTGGGAGAAACCTGACCTCCAGAGAGGATACAGGCAGTTTGGCAAGTTGCTCCTCTCAGGTGAGGTGAGAAGTATTGCGTGGAGTCAGACAGCTAGCATCCGATGGGCGTTTCTGGCCATGGCTATTACGTAAAATCTCAGAGACAGATCTGAAATGTGACCTTGTGGTAGATCCAGTTGCTAAGTGGCATTCCGCTCCAGGGAAGGAGAGTACTCCCAGCCTTTCTCTCATCTGTCCTCTGAGCTCCATCTCACATTCCCACTTCCTCCAAGAAGGCCTCCCTGAACACTCCTGCTCCGGTGTCCCCAGCTGGAATCCCCGATTCCCGAAGTTTTATCCTGGGTGGACAACACAATGCTGGTGTATAGTGTGCTTTGTGCTCCAAAAGAAGGTTTATTGATGCTGGTAACATTGCCGTCCTAAGATCACAAGATCACAGAGTCTGTGCTGTACCCACTCTGGATCCACTCCCCACCCTTCTCCACCGTGCTCTGTGCCCCAGGAGGTTGGCCTTTGGGGACGGCACCAGCCAGCCTCTCCTGTCTTCTGGCTTTTGGCTATAGGTGTGGCCCGTGGGAGGCCTGGGAGGAAGAGGAGATGGCGGCATACCTATCCCCTTGGTTCCGCCCTTTGGCCAGAGGTGGAGTGCCTGCCTTCGCCTACCAAAGGCCACAGCTTCTGGGGGGCGACCCTCTCCTGCAGGCTCACCCACAGCCATGCTCTTAAAGGTGGCAGCAACCACTCCCTTCCCTGGCCCCAGTGCCTATCCCTGTGGGCCTCCCTGTCCCTTAATGGTTCCCTGTAACTGCTCACGCTTGGCAAATGGCTGCCTCATCAGACTCTCCCATTACTCCATTCTGAGTGAGGGTTAGACACCGCATCCATAGGAACCTTGTGACCCTTGAATCCAACTCGGAGCCTTTCGGGGTTCTCAGCTGCCTGCTCCACATTTGAGAATCACATTTCAGGATCTCAGATGTTCTGCATGTGTCCCAGTCCCCTGTGATTTCTTACATTTTCCAATCAGAGAAAAATGGGCATTTCTTGTCAACCTTAGGAGTAATGTCCATGGAGTTTGGAGTTCATAATAGCTCCTGGAACCACAAATAATCCTGCCCTCTCCCTATATATTTAGTGTTTTTTGGACCACTTAGATATGCAAATGTGGAGTGTTTCTTTGGCGGGGGGGGGTATGTTTTTTTTTGGGGGGATGCCAATTTCTCCCTTAAACCACCAACCACCTAGTCCAGGGGTGGGCAAACTTTTTGACTCAAGGACCACAATGGGTTCTTAAACTGGACCGGAGGGTCGGAACAAAAGCATGGATGGAGTGTTTGTGTGAACTAATATAAATTCAAAGTAAACATCATTACATAAAAGGGTATGGTCTTTTTTTTTTAGTTTTATTCATTTCAAATGGGCCGGATCCAGCCCGCAGGCCGTAGTTTGCCCACGGCTGACCTAGTCAGTGCTCTCGACTGTTGAACGTGCTCTGCCTCCCCACCCAGGGCCATCTCCCCAGTTCCTCCAACAGCCCCTATCCCCCCTCCCCCTCCCCCTAACACACACTCCATAGCATCGTGCCATCCCACAGCGAGGAGGGTTTCTGATTCCTCATGATCCCCAGAACTGTTTCCCAGCCCCCCAGCACAGCGAGCGGGTTGGCACTGCACCCTTCCACCCCTAATACAGGTGACATGTTCTCACCGGGAGGATCCGAGAAAATGAGCGTCTCAGCTGAAGGTTCCCCGACATCTCAGGACACGCAGACCTGAGCGAGAGCCTCAGCTGCTGAATCATTCCACCGGTGCTGGCACCTCAGGAGACAGATTAGTTCAGCGTATATACCCTCCTCCCAGGAGCGCCTCTCTGTCTGCTGCCCTAGATTGCCCGGAGGGAGGACCCTGAGTGTCAGATCTGGAACATGCCTCCTGAAGGGAAACTGAGGCCTAGAGAGAAGCAGCCCCTGCCCTGAGTCACAGGAGAGGCTGGGCAGGAGGAGGGAGCGGGGTCAGGGGCACTGCAGAAGGCAGACAGATGCGCCTGGCTGGTGTGGCTCAGTGGTTGAGTGTCAACCTAGGAACCAAGAGGTCATCGGTTCAAGGCCCGGGGTGTGGGCTCGGTCCCCAGTGGGAGGGGGACAGGAGGCAGCCTATCCATGATGTTTCTCTCTCATCAATGTTTCTGTCTGTCTATCCCAAAACATATTTTTAAAAAAGGTAGACATATGCTGGCGTTCTGAGCTGGGAGGGTTGGAACAAATCTCCGAGAAAGAGAAGATAGGAGTGGGGTGTGTGTGTGTGTGTGTGTGTGTGTGTGTGTGTGAGTTTGCACCCGCAGGGGGCAGGGGGTATGCGGGGAAACAACAGCTCTGGCTTAATTAAGATTGGTCATGGGACTTTGGCCGAGCTGTTTCTCGCTTCAGCTCCTGTGCCCACACTGCCCTCCCCAGAGTTACCACCGTTGCCCAGTGCCAGGACCCGGGGAAGGACAGTCTTGCCCGGAGTAAAGTCCGACTGGCTGGCTCCCTCCCTGGCCCCAGTTGCCCCTTCCCACTGCTCCTCCCTTCCATCGAGGCCCCATAGAGAAGGGCTGGCACCCTCGCCCACGCAGCTCTGGGTGCCAGATGAGACACTGGAGCTGGGCGATTACCGGAGCTCTTTTTAACCAGCCGGGCTCATGTGACTGGCGGGGGTCCAGGCAGACACACGCAGCCAGCCCTCCAGGCGGGGCACACAGCGCTATTTATTTCCTGCCCAGTTCTCCGCGGACAGAGCTGACGGGGTGGGGCTTTCTCATTGTATTTAAGCTTCAGCTGGCGCCACTGAATTGCCCCAGCCTCAGCCTTTGCCCCTTTCCCAACCCTGGAGGTAAAAATAACTGCCCCCCCTTTTCCTGCATCGGGCGGGGGGCGTTGAATGGGGCACTTTTTTGGGTAGCAGAGGAGAATCTGGCTACAGACCTTGGCTCTGCTACCCACCGAAGGGACGAGGGTGTTTGTTGTCTCCGGTTTGGGCCTCCGTCTCCCGCTGGCTTTTTCAGTTGGGAGGAGCCCTGAGGCAGGAGGCATGGTGCCTAATGGGTGGTCAGGGGCAAACGGTCAGGCCAGTGAAGGACTGGGGCAATCGCCACAAACGGCCTTTGCGGCCCTCCATCCCCTGCCTCCACCTTGGTTTCTGCGGACCCCTAGGCCGTGGTCGGCAAACTGCGGCTCGCGAGCCACATGCGGCTTTTTGGCCCCTTGAGTGTGGCTCTTCCACAAAATACCACGAACTTCGTGGCCCATGCGCAGAAGTCGGTTTTCAGCCTGGGCCAGTCTATTTTGAAGAAGTGCTGTGGATATCTGGCTCTGTTGACTAATGAGTTTGCTGACCACTGCTCCTAGGGCATGTAGTCCATGCTCTGTCCCCCCACCACCCCCGCCCCGCGTATGCCATTGTATTTCAATTCTTTACCCACTACATTCATATTGGGATTGCTGGGCACGGCGCCTGGGGCACAGGAGATGCGCACACTTAGCTACAGAAGGAAGAGAAGGCCCGCAGGGCAGGGCGGGCCCAGCCGCCCCCTGGAGGAGCCTGCGGAACTCGCAGTTGGGGGTGAGTAGGGGAGGCTCTGGCAGTGGTTCCCAGCCCTGCCCCGATGCTAAACACCCTGTGGTCTCCTCCTCCAGCCCTCTTCTACCCCCACCCCACGCCACCCCACCCCCGGCTTTCCCAGCTGAAGCTGCACCTTTCTCCTGGGGGAACAAAGAGCCCAGGGATTACTCTCTCTTTGAACTGCAGCTGCCTGGGGCCAGGTGGGGCTGGAGGGGCAGAAGGGGTGGAGCATGTGTCACAGCAGTTAGGAAGCAGTTGTCCCTGCAGGAAGCAGACCACGGAAGCTTGGGCCCTGTTCTTTCAGCAGAATTGGGGGAAGCACCTGTGTGGTCCCCCCCCCCGCCCCCTGCCCCTTGGCTCCCCTCTGAGGCCCCCTGGCCCCCTCGGCCTGGCCTAAATGTCTCTCTGGCCTTTTGAAGTAGATCGTGACTTTGGGTTCCAAAGGAGAGGAAGGGCTCTTGAATGGAGACGGCTGACGGAGAGGGGACTGGACCCAGGACAAGGTGGGGCAGCTGCTCGGAACTGTAGGGAAAGATCTGGGGGATGAAGCTCCCGGATCCATCCCGCGTAATCACCTGCGTCTTGGGCTCCGACCGGGTTTGATGATGGGACAGAAATAAACGATGTTGATTTGGCAACTGGAGAAAACAGCAAGCCAAGCCAGCTATTGTAGAGGGGAGAAAGGGAGAGAGCAGAGGCAGGGGACCCGGTGCCCGCCGGCCTCCTCCCGGAGGTCGCTCCGCCTGGGTGGCTTATGTGGGTCGATTGATGTTGGAGGAGGGACCGCAGAAGTCAATGCCCTGACCGGAAATCAAGTCAGAGCAACTCCAGGGGGTCCCCACCTCATCTTCCAGGTCCGACTGAGGGCAGCGAGAGCGAGGATGGTAGTCATTTTTCTTTTTGTTTTGTTTTTTACTTTAGGAACATTCTTTTTGTTGTTGTTGCTGCTACTGTTATGAATCGTAATGTAAATATCTGATATGCAGGATGGTCTTAGGCGACCCCTGTGAAAGGGTCGTTGGACCGCCAAAGGGGTCGCGACCCACAGGTTGAGAGCCGCTGGAAAGCTTCATAGTCACTTTTCTACAACACAGCACGTCTTCCTTCTCTGCCCTCTTTTCTCCTCCTCCTTCAGCTCAGAACACAAGCCTCAGAGACCCAGCACACGCTCTTCTGAAAGGATCTCCCCTTCTCACCCCACTCACTTGCAGGTTGAGACACATTTTAAAGCCAAGGCTGAGTGCAGACGACTTGGCATTTCCTCTAGAGTCTTCTAGACCCACCGCCTGCCTTCTGTCAAATTCCGGGCATATGGCCTGAATGCTGTCGCTGCCACCCGTCCCTGGCAAGTGCCACCAGAGTGCTTTTCACACCACAATTGCTCAATAAGTCACTGTTGAAAGAATAAATGCACTCAGGAAGGCCTGCATGGACATGCCCCAGGAGGGCAGAGGTGAGCCCGCGGGCCAGCGCTCCACCCTGGGAACGATCGAGAATTCTCCGCAGCGGTTCAGGCTGGACATCCCGGTCTGCTCCTTCGTCAGGAGCTGGTTAGCAGCCAGACGCAAAGGCAGGGCCGGGCAGCCTCTGCAAACAAGGCCACCCTGTGCCCAGTTTCATGCTACAGAAAGGCAGCGGTCCCATCTCAGCACCGGCTCAGTCTAGCTGCAGTCACTTCAGGTTTCCGCCTCTGGACAGAAATTCCTCCCTGGAGATGGACAAGCGATGGACGACACACCTCTAGCCCTCATCGCCATTTCACTGCCTTTCCTAAGTTCTGGGAGTTTTTGCCCTACATGCATAAAAAACCACGGGCATGCCTGGCTGGCTTGGCTCAGTGGATAGAGCGTCGGCCTGCAGACTGAAGGGTCCCAGGTTCAATTCCGGTCAAGGGCACATGCCCGGGGTTGTGGGCTCCATCCCCAGTGGGGGCGTGCTGGAGGCAGTCAATCAGTGATTCTCTCTCATTGTTGATGTTTCTATCTCTCCCTCCCTCTCCCTTCCTTTCTGAAATCAATTTAATATATATATATATATTTTTTAAAGCCACGGGTGTGTCCTGGATCAGGGCGCACTAGATCATGGGGAAATGTAAACAGCTTTGTTGAAGGCGGGTGCTTTGTACGTTCCCCTAGTCCGCAGCTTCTCTAGCAGCTGGTCTCGAACACGCAGCTGCTTCATGAACACCGGGAGGCCCCTCTCTAGCTGTAGGCCAGGCCGCCATCGGCAGCCACAGGCCATGGAAAGCCTGTTCTGGACGGAAAGCAGTCCCTGGGGCCGTGCCCACTTAGCTCCAGTGGCCAGGCACTGAGGGCCCCGGGCCAGACCCGAGGCCGGCAGGAGGGAAGTTGCCCAAGGGCCCCTGAGAATATGTTTCCCTTTCCTTCTTTGGCTTGGTTCCCTCTGGTTTTAAATTATCCCCCGGACCAAGGCCTGGGCCTAAGAAACACAGCGCAACTTCCCCAATGAGCTGAGTGCCAGGCTGCATCCTGGAGCCCACCTCGGGCCTCACTCAGCACATGGAAACGTGGGCGCAGCCAGGGGAGCTGACAGTCAGGCTCCCGGGAGGAGGGCCACCCCTGAGCACCCCCCGCCTCCCCACCTCGTGTTTCCCAGCTCCCTTCTCCACACCCGAGCGGGGCCTACACCGAAGCCCTGGGAACTGAGAGGGTGTTACAGGGGAGTCTCTGCAAGGCAGTTTCTCGGCCTGCTCCTTCTTCCGCTCCAAGGTTTGCTTTTTCAAGCCTTTTCTTCCTCTATTGCTGCCCATGGTTGAGAGGCTGTACCGGCAGCACAGCGGAGCCCATGCTCCCTGTGGGTGGCAACCCCCCCGCCCCCCCCCCCCCCCACACACACTGGAGACACTGCAGGCACAGCACGCAGGGCCGGGCTGGGGAAAGTTCCCAGCTCTGGGTTGGAAACAAGCATGAGAGGCTGAAAAATGCTCAGAGCATGTCACCCTTACTTTTTAAAAAACAAACACCCCAAAATAAAACAACAACGCTGAGTCATCCACACCGACATGTGCTTTCCAGGGGACGCGAGTCAGCAGGTTCACACGAACGGAGAGAGAATCCCACGGCACCAACATGACCCCCCCTCATGCTTCCAGGCTGACATCCTGAGCTGAAATAGCCACGGGCACCATCTGGCCGGCTTTGGGGCGGGCGCTTTCCTTTTAGTTATTTGTGGTGGCGGAAGGTGAGACTTTATAGTCCACAGGCAGGCAGTTCTCCTGTTATAGGGACATCAAGAGAGTCGAGGCTCCGTGGGTGCTCGGTGAGCTATATTAAGAATCAGATCCTCTCCTTCAAAGTCTAGACAGTGTATTTGTGGCTCTGGCTTATCTCAGGGGTTATGGATTCAGGGACCGGAGAGCTTTCAGCCCTTACATGGATGGGTTCGCCACGACTCTGAAAACCGTCCCCCTGAAATTAGCAGGCGCTCCTTTGACAGACACTGGGAGAGGATTAGCCCTAATTTGGTTGAAGGACAGGTTTGGAAGGAAATTCTCTTAAAAAATCTTGGGCTTTCGGAAGTATAGGTTGAAGATGAAAGTGGGACATGTTGGAAAGAGGATATTAAAAACGTTATTTAAAACGGAGAGGCTGCCCTGGCTGGGTGGCTTGGTTGGCTGGAGTGGCGTCCCATACACCAAAATGTTGTGGGTTCGACTCTCCAGTCGGGGCACATACCTGGTGCCCTGGTGGGTTCGATCCCTGGTTGGGGTGCCTAGGGGAGGCAACCGATCAATGTCTCTCTCTCTCACATCGATGTTTATCTCCCTTCCTCTTTCTCTAAAATCAATAAAAACACATTGTTGGGTGAGGATTAAAAATATACAAAATTAAAATTTTAAAAACTGGGGGGCTGATCCCTGGCACAGGACAGTCCTTCCTTGATCTGCCACTCCCTGTCCATAGGATGGGTGTCTGCAACTGCTCTGTGGAGAGTAAGTCCTAGCACACGAGAGGGGCCCCTCTGGCCAGCCTGAATCGACGCGGAAAACATGTTCTGGCAGGTCCACCTGGTTCGAAGGACAAGTGCTTATCCTCAGTTCGCAGGGGAGACCAGACATCCCGGCACAGTCTGGAACAATCATTGTCACCTTTCCAACTTCCGTGCTGATGACATCAAGTGACAGATGCCAGAGAAATAATAAAAAACACATGAGAGTTTTCCATGATTCACTAAAGTGGCAGGAGCATTCTGTTAGTCAGAAAAGCTCAGCACCATTTATTAGCTGCTACCTGAAGTTTAGCATCTGACTTCATTATGCCTCATTCGGAATTAAGCAAAAGAAGAAAGTGTTTCAACACGACCAGCTGCTCCAGATCCCAACTGCTTCACAGTTGAAAATTTTATTTAATCTTTTGTTCTGTTTTATTTTTATGATCATACAATAAGCCCCATTCTTTATAGATTAAATGTTATGAACACTAAAATATGACGACACTGGCCAGCTCGCCTGTCTGTCCCAAACCCCCTTAAAATCCTCCTACTCTAGTCATGTCGTTTCCTCTGGGAAGAGCATCTGGCTGGTCTCTCGCCTTTCACGGAGCCCCTCTAGCACAGCAGCAGACCTTTGTCAGTGAGGTTCCGGTTGCATTTTTCTTTCTTTCTTTTTTTTTTTTTTTTAAATATATTTTATTGATTTTTTACAGAGAGGAAAGGAGAGAGATAGTCAGAAACATCGATGAGAGAGAAACATCGATCAGCCGCCTCCTGCACATCCCCCACTGGGGATATGCCCGCAACCCAGGTACATGCCCTTGACCGGAATCGAACCTGAGACCTTTCAGTCCGCAGGCCGACGCTCTATCCACTGAGCCAAACCGGTTTTGGCCGGTTGCATTTTTCTTTTCCTTCCTATCAAGGTGTCAAACACTGGACCGGAAGAAGGCGGTCTCATAGCACCTTCATCCAATGATCTTTTCTCCAAAAGAGATCGGAGAGTAACTGTGTGAGTCACTTTAAAAGAAGACAAGAGGTGAGCACACTCCTGGTGCACGGGAGGCAGAACCCCCATCACCTGCCCATGACCAGAAGCACCACGACCGGTTCACTCAGAGCCGCCATTTCAACCTTTCTCATCTCACGGCACATAAATCACCAAAGTTCTGCGGCACATCGAAACATGTTTTTTTGCTGATTTGACAAAAAAAAAAAAGGTATAATTTGGTTCATTCATACCGGACAGCTATTGTTGTGTTGGCTGTTGTCATTTTTTTAACTTGACAATCTAAGGAAAAGAAGTGAGTGCCCCTGACTAAATAGTCAGGTATCGCATGTTCTCAGAATCCTTGGGGCACACCAGTGTGCCTGACACGGCACACAGGTTGGGAATTGCTGACTTGGAGCATCATGAAGTCATGGGCCGGCCTATCTGAAGTTTACATTCGTTTTTTAAAATGTATTTTTATTGATTTCAGAGAGGAAGGGAGAGGGAGAGAGAGATAGGAACATCAATGAGGAGAGAGAATCATTGATCGGCTGCCTCCTGCACACCCCCTATTGGGGATCAAGCCCGCAACCCGGGCACGTTCCCTTGACTGGAATCGAACCTGGGACCCTTCAGTCTGCAGGTCGACGCTCTATCCACTGACCCAAACCGGCGAGGGCTGAAGCTTACATTCTCATAGAAGGAGGAATCGTGATTGCACACGACAAACAAACAGCTCAGTCACTGGGAGGGCAGGAGGTAGGACAGAGTCAATAAGATGAGCAGGTATTAGGGACATCAGCCAATTCCCCACATTAAGAGGCAAAAATAGCTTGGGGACTGAAGTGAAACAAAAATTTCTATCCAAATCCGTGTCAGTGGGATTTTGGAAACTCAGCTGATTTTTGTCAATTTCAAAATGAGTAAAAGAAGTCAGTTTATTGAAATGACCTGGAGAACAAAAATGGCTAAAGAACCCAGTAACTGTATGACACAGTTTGAACCTCTGCCTAACTCTTGGTCTGATTCGGTCGCTCACTGCTTTGGCTGGGAAAAGATCCAAGCAAAAATTTAAGCGGCCGAGAAAAGGGGGCACAGGGTGACAGCCTCCAAAAACCACAACTTGTCCCCAGACTTGAAACCCACTCACAAACCTCCCCAAATCCATCTCCACAACCGCCGCCACGCGGGAAAGCAGCCCACTCTCCCCAAACTCGAACCAGCCCACAGAGACCTGCCCTGCGTCACTCCCCAGCTTGCCAAATGTAGGCAAACACACCATTCGCCTTTGTATTTGACAACCTAAGGGAAGAGAGGTCAGTGCCCCCGACTGAAGAGTCAGATACCGCGTGTTTTCGAAATGCTTGGGGCTTTCTAGAATTTGTCTCGTGTCACGGGTTGTCTCTATCCTGTCACTCGACCCAATTTCAATAACCTCACAGTCCATTCCACACGCAGGTCCAGACCACGTGCCAACCTCAGCCATAGGCTCGCTTCTCTCCCCCGGCGCACACAGTGCTGACTGACCAAGGAGACCGCTCACTAAAAACACCATCATGGGGATCGCAAGCCCTCCAGGGCTCCTCAGGTGTTTACGGCAGAGTTCTTTAAACAGGTTTCTTAAAAGAGCAAGTCTTCCACACCGATAACAACCGGCAAAACCACCTCCACATATGCTCTGCCCAGATAACACGGGAGATTTCACCCAGCTTCTCCTTACGTTGGAGAACTCAGCAGGAGTTAGAGCAGCGGTTCTCAACCTGTGGGTCGCGACCCCTTTGGCGGTCGAACGACCCTTTCACAGGGGTCGCCTAAGACCACCTGCATATCAGATATTTACATGACGATTCATAACAGTAGCAACATTACAGTTAGGAAGTAGCAACGAAAATAATTTTATGGTTGGGTCGCAACATGAGGAACTGTATTTAAAGGGCCAGAAGGTTGAGAACCACTGAGTTAGAGGGACCGAGGGGAGGTCTATATCCCATTGCCTTTTGTAAACCAGGAGCAAAGGAAGTTGTGAAGGTTGTAAGTCCAGTTGCAGTCACCAAAAGTACCAGGACATCCTCTTTTAGAGGCTGAGCCTCAGTCTGAACTCTTCCCTGCCACGGGGCTGAGGCCCCGCTCTGGTCATTTGCTCATTGTTTTCATAGCCTGTGCTGTGGCAATCAGGAACACTTTTTGGATAAGGCAAAAGTTCCTTCAATAATCTTCCTTCCTTCCTTCCTCCCTCCCTCCCTTCCTCTCCATATATATTTGATTCTTAGGGAGACTCATCGATTTGTTGTTCCACTTACTTATGCATTCATTGGTTGCTTCTTGCATGTGCCCCGACCAGGAAATGAACCTGCAACCTTGGCGTATCAGGACAGTGTTCTAACCAACGGAGCTGCCTGGCCAGGGTGACATTTTTCTCCTTTGTGTACTGAGTGGCCCAACGAAAGGAGCCTCGTGCTCTTAGGCCAGGGGTGGGCAAACTTTTTGACTCGAGGGCCACAATGGGTTCTTAAACTGGACCGAAGGGCCGGAACAAGAGCATGGATGGAGTGTTTGTGTGAACTAATATAAATTCAAAGTAAACATCATTGCATAAAAGGGTACGGTCTTTTTTTTTTTTTAGTTTTATTCATTTCAAACGGGCCGGATCCGGCCCACGGGCCGTAGTTTGCCCACGGCTGTCTCAGGCAGTTTGCAGACTGAATCCTAGAATAAAAAGGGAACTGGCTCCTCCTGAGAGCGAAGCTGTAGGAAGCAGTGGTGTCCTCCAAGGCACCCGCTTGTTTCGGAGGAAGTGGAAGCGGAGGAAGGGAGGGAGGAAAGCAGCAGTGTTACCTGGTTACTGACTCTCTCCATCCTTCTTAGTGAGACAGTTCGTTAGCAATTAGTTCATTACTATTCCTCACTGTTCAAATCTTAGGAAAAAGGATGTTGAAGAGGAAGGAAATGGGTTATGACGTTGCTGATTTTCTTCTTATAACCGAAGTTCATTCAGAATCTAGGGGCTAGTCTGCGGGTAAATGGCAAGTGGGACGATTGTGGCACGTAGCTGGGAAAAGAGGAAGAAAGCAGCGAAGCCAAAGTTAGGTTTACCTGAAAGGGATCGCTTTTGTAAGGGAGAGCCCATGAAAATGCAGCAAGGAGGCTGGTGCTGGGGCTCCAAGAATGAGGGAGCTGCAGATGGCACGCCGGCTCCGCCTGAGCATCGGGGTCACCTGGGGCAAAGCAGCTGCGTCCTCCTCCTCAGAGACCAGGGGGAGGAGGCATCGGACTCGCCCTAACACCAGTACGCGGCAAAGGGTAAGCTGTCTGCAAAATGCTTCCAGTGCCCAGGAAACAAATCAGAGGCGAAAAGAAGAAAAAAAGTAAGTAATAACAACACACAAAATAAAGCTCTGGTCGGTACGGCTGTGGTTGGAGCATCGGACCATGAACCGAAAAGATGCGGGTTCAATCCCCAGTCAAGGACATGTACCCGAGTTGCAGGTTCGATTCCCAGCCCCCACAGGGGCGTGTGAGGGACGCAACTACTCAATGTGTCTCTCGCACATCGACGTTTCTCTCTCTGTCTTTCCGCCCCTCTTCCTCTCTCTCTAAAAAAAAACAATGGAAAAAATATCCTTGAGCGAGGATAAATAAATAAGCTGCACATCACAAAATCGAAATGAGTCACTGAGAAGCAGAAACACCAGTTCCCCAGGTAACCAACAGCTACCGGGAGCTTCCTTGACCCTGTACTCTGCTGTGAGCCCTTTCACCTAGAATGGCCCCCGAATGGCCTGCTGGGGCAAGAGGTCCAGCCTTGGCTCCCATCCATAACTGCGGCCACGTCCCAGGTTACCCTTCCGGAACAGATGTGGAGGGAGACTAAAAGAGGAATAGTCAGAATAGATTTTTTGGGATACTTCTATCTAGAGAGAAGAGATTTAAACCAATACAACACACAGGTTGATGTACATCTGACAATAATAACAGAGATGCATTGACCTATAAAAAGTCATTTAATGTATATTCCAGGATGGCCAATACAAGCTGGTTAGGTAATTAGCCCTTGAAGAGTTCTTTTTAGTTATATAAAAATGCTTTGCCTTGTTAAAAAAAAAAAGAAATCTAGTCTAAGAAAAACATATCCACCAATGGCTTGTATTTTTCCCCCATTTTTTTTAGGTTTGCAAGATAGTTAAAAATACATACATGTGCATCTCTGAGCATATCACTGTCCATTAGCTAATCAGTTTTGGCAACACACTGCACAGAGGTATACCACCATTGGTTTCTGACATCAAGTTAGCTTTAAGCTTATTGGCTATGCCAACCACCGGAGGCAGCTTGGAACCCAGGCCCTGGAAAGCATTTGCAGAATTTACTACCCGTTTCCCTGACACCTTCTCCACCGTGAGAGGTTTGGGTACAGACTTGCTAATCCAAGGGTGTCTTAACGCTTGAGCGGGGGTCAGGCGGGCAGTGGGGTCCCACTGAAGACACCTTTTCAAAAACTCTATAAACAAGTAGTCATCACACCCTTTCAGTGCTGTCACCCAGTCTTTGCTGCCTGGGGGACCCCGCTTTTTACCCCTGCGTGAGCGACCCACCCCAAGCACCACCCTCCCATCTGCCTGCGTCGTCACGGAGCAGTAGCGAGGGAGGCCCTTGGAGTTGATAAAGTACTTGGCCCGTTTGGACTGCTCCAGAAGTTTGGGGGGCGGCATCCCCAGCAGCTCCATCATACAAGCCAGCTGGTCCCCTTCGTCCTCCCCGGGGAAGAGGGGCTGTCCTGTGAGAAGTTCTGCAAGGATGCAGCCAAAGCTCCACATGTCGATAGGCGTGCTGTAGCGGCCTCCTAGGATGATCTCTGGGGCTCTGTAGAAGCGGGACTGGATATACGTGTAAAGCTTCTGGTACTCGAAACAGCTGGACCCGAAGTCAATGACCTTGGTCGCGCTGCGCCCGTGGTGTTTCAGGAGAATGTTTTCGGGCTTCAGGTCACAGTGAATGATCTTATTTTTGTGGAGCGCGTCCAAGGATTGCAAAATGGACTGGGCAAACTTTCGCACGAGCTGGACGCTAAAGCCCTGGAACTTGTTTTTTTTGATGAGCTCGTACAGGTCTATGCTCAGCAATTCGAAGGCCATGCAGACGTGGTTCCGGAACGTGAAGCTCTCCAGCATGTGGATAACATTCATGCTGCCGGTTTTATCCTGCTTCCTGAGGTGCTCCAGAATCCGGATCTCCTCGGTGGCTTGCCGATGGAAACGCTTCTCATTGCGCACCATCTTCAGGGCCACGTACTGTCGAAGTTTGTGATCATAGACCCGGGCTACCTGTCCAAAACTCCCCTTGCCAATAATTTTCAGCACCTCGTATCGATAAGCGAGGTGGTCTCGAGGTACATGAATATAGGCCCCTTCTGCATCGTCATACCCCCCATTATTGGGACCACCAAGGACTCCATGTCTTTTTTTGGCATTTGGACCCACAAAGTAAATTTCTGGATAATTGAGGATTTCCAGCTTCTCGTAGCCGGTGAGCAGGTGCTTGTATTGCTTCAGTGCCTGCTCCGGGGTCAGGGGCACCACTCGGGAAGCTTTGGGTGAACTGCCGGATTTGACCGTATTCAGGCTGTCTGAACTTTTACCCTGAGAAACAGGAGAGCCCTTTTCCGAGTCGTGAATGCCATCTGACTGGAAAGTGTCAGATCTTCGGTTGCCAAATTCTTGAAACAGCTCTTCTACCTTCATTTCACCTCCATTCAGAAAGCGCTGGGTATTCTCTCTTGTTAACTGCTCAGTGGTGATCTACGGAGAAGGAAAAATGAATATAATGTGAGAGTCACACAGAAACAGGGGAAGGATGAAAGAATCCTCCCTGACACAACAGAACATATCCAGTCTGAGAAAATGACCCAGAAGTGAGGTAAGGACAGCAGGAGTCTCTGGAAACTGTTACGTTAATCTTCAGACTCCCTGAGGATTCTAGCCACCCCTAGCGCCTCTATGTGCCTTGCTCTGTTCAAGACAGGTCTTCTTACCATACCCTAAGCATTCTAGTTCCTTCTAATAGGTATGTCTTTCTACTGAGAGTCCTTTCACCCTAATCACTCAAATCCTACAGTCTTTCAAGTCCAATTCAAGTCCCCTCTCTCCCACTTAGAACTACTCCAAGCCCATACTAAATAACCTTACAGCTTTCCCAGTCTGTACCACAAAATCTGGCGCTTGATTTTATACATATAAATATATATATATACACACATACACACAACTGTCTTATATTTTTTACTAATGGTTTCAAGTACCTTCCCAAATGTTAAAGGCATATAAGCAGGATCAAAACAATGTACATGCAAGTGTTCTGTAAATAACAACGTATTATTAAAGAATAGAGGCAGGATTTGAACCCAGGTCTTCTGACTATCTGCAGTGCCCTTCCCATTAACATAACTTGGCACCAGGTTCTACTGCTCCCCAGTAGGGCTGAATGCTGACCATGGTCTGGAACCAGCCAAGGCCTCCTCATCTACTCTTAGGTCCCTAAGTAAGTTATTGCAGCCTTCTAGCCCAGCTCACTGAATCACAAAAGTTCTAAGCCAAAGGGAACTCTTGAGACCATCCAGGCCAATTCTTTATGTACCTGAGTACGAGTGAGAAACCAACGCCCCAGTGCTTCTTGTCACACTCTCCCGAAGAGATACAGGGTCTCTCTCGCTCATATACACATAGACCTACTCTTCCTCAGCATGAGCCTCGGCGATGAAGGCATATTACTACTCTTTTCACGTGATTTTGCTTAACCTTTGCCTTCAAAAAACAGTAACCCACAAAAGAAAGCTCTACTTACTCCTCTGAAATGAGACAAGATTCTTTGAAATTAGATGGAAGAAAAGCAAAAAATCCAAACACTAAAAAACAAAATAAAAAAATATGAAAAATGTAAAAAGGTGCTAGAAGAAGAAAAAAAATGTTAACTCTGCCGTTAAAAAAATGATGGGACACTTCAAAGGACATCTGTTTTTCTTAATCAACCCCAAAGAGCTGTACTCCCGATCGTTTGATAATTTCTGACAGCCTCTATGATCAAGGATAGGTAATTCCAGGGGAGCTCTTAACTATAGTCACAATCCCTAAAAAATATGATAAAATTTAAAGGTAATGACATAAAATGGCCAAGCCTTTAAAAAACAGAACTTTAATATAAACTAAACAAACAACACCTGGCCTATTACCTTGAATAAATAAAATATAAATACAAAAGATGAAAATATAAACAACAAAAAAAGGATGAAAGTATTCAAGTGTTGACATAATCTTTTAAAGACAGCTCCCAATCTAAGCTATAAAAGCAAAATATTCGATCTTGCCTCCTCCTTTTAGGTCTTTTAATCAACTGAAACATTCACAGAGTACTACAGTTAAGAAATGAGGTGTTACACAATCTTACACAAAAGCAGCCTGAACAACTACAGCCACACTTGACACTTAGTTTTGAAGTAAGGAGGTGAGATATGGACCAGGAAAAAAATCTTCCTTATACCTAAGCAGATAACTATCACTGGTCAAAAAACTACAATAGGCCTGCAGACAGAACCTAAACACCTTGCTAAGATAGAAAATATAGTGCAAGGTTTTTTTCTCATCAGTAATTAAGTCAAATAGTGATTCCTGTTTTTTTAAGGATGAAAAATAGAAGAGGGTCCTATCTCTCCATCCAACATTCACATGAACATTTATTGTTCACTATTACAAATGCTACGAAAAAACACGTGTTCTCAAGGAACGACAATCTATTAGGAGAGACTTCCGTTGAACTAGGGAATTATACATGTTTGGCTTTAGGTAGATTTACATAACAAAATGAACATTGGCGAACATCTCAGCCAGTTTTCTTTAAAATTTTTACCCTCTAACTTAAATGCATCTGAGTATTGACCGCTAGTCCTGGGGACCCATTCTGAAGCAATGTGAAGTCAGAAGGCTTGGGTTGTGGTCCCGTCTACACTGCTTCAAAGCTGCAAGTCCCCGGACAGGTTGCTTAACCTTTAGCCCAGTTTCTTGGCCTCAGTTTATCTGTAGAATGTGGGCAGTAATGCCTGATGTTGTGTGAATCAAATGATGATGATGATAATATACGTGAAAGGCTCTCACAAACTAGAAAACATTTAAAAAATACTGGTAACAATAATGCTCAATATATAAGATTTAAACCCCTAAACATGCTCCCTTTCCCCTTCCAGTTTATCTCTTCTCTCTGTGGGGCCTTCTTCCGTATTGCCAGGCTCCCTCCACTAGACGTCTGCACTAACATGCCTCCTGCTCCACCAAACCCCCAAAACACTTCCCTTAGGATGCACAGAATCACCTCACCCACTGTCTCCCCCACATAAAACTTGCTTTCGACTTGCTATACAATTGAATGTGTTACCTCTCCAGAGATATTTGAACTTTAACGTTAGATCAATGCCTTAACTCAAAGGAATGCCTCTCTAGGAACTGCAGCCATCAGTGACCAGCTGGTGGGGAAGGGATTTGTGGCCCAGGGCCCACCCCTGGGCATCTCACCTACTCTGCCTACATGAAAGGCTGCGCTGGCTCTGGAGGTCTTCGTCTCTGTTTGCGATAAAGAGAGGGTCTCAGGTTCAGAGCATGAACAAGAACAGATATAAAACAGAAATTTAATTTCCATAGAGTTATTACAATAAGATTTAAAAAGATCATTTTGATTTCCTGACTCGTGGTTTTCCCTAATAGTGAGCCTAAATCTCTCCCCCCTCAAAATTAAGCCTTGTTTTGCTCTCGGGAACTACACAGAAGTATCCAAATTTCAAGTAAATGCTCTCAGATACCTACGAGGGGCTGCCCTGCCCCCCACCAGTTTTTTCTATGACATTAGAACATCATCCCCATGACATTCTCTACCTCCCACGGCTGTGTCAGATTCCCTTACTATCCTATTCATATTCTCAATACAGGCTGCACTTTAAGTCTCTCTTCAAGTGTAGCTCCCAGAACAGAACATGATGCCTCGGGTGTAGTTCCCTATGGATTACCAAGGTTCCAATCTCCAGTGAATCTGAAGAATTCCAGGAAGGAATTTTTCCATACAGGGAGGGGTTTTCTCCTTAGCTTGCTTTCTTTTCCTGTAAATATCTCAAATACGGGCCTGAATCAATAATGTATCAAGTCTGCTGTGCTATAAATAAAATCTCCCTTCCATTGTTCTAGGAGACTCTTACAGTTTTCACACGTGTTACAGTATAACAGTTTTAAACCATTGTATATCCCTGGTCTTGGGTTTATAATCAAAATAAACAAGTAATGTGCATGATCACCTATATCGAATATCTTAACTATGTAATTATATCCAGAGAAACAGATAATGCCAGATGAATTATGTTTTATTTAAGAATGCTTCATATATACTATTAATGGGGAGGTCTCTTGACATTTCAAGTCTTAAAGATCTTGTTAAGAAATTCAGAAAAAATTAGCCTTCTCACCCATATAGAAAACACTACCCTTCCTAAGTTCTTGACCTAAAATCTCTACAACACAACCCTTAACCCAATAAAAGCCCATGAGCAAATAATGTGCAGTTTACAAAGAGGATGCAAGCGCATCTTGGATAAATAAGGATGCTAAAAGACTTTGTGAAAATAGCAATAGGTTGTTGAGACAGATTCATGGCATCATGAACTATAAGTGTAACCGAGAAGTCAAAAAGCATTTTTCTGCAAAATTTGCAAAGACATTGGGTTAGAATCTAAAATCGTGTGTTTCCCCAACATTGTTACTCTGAATACCATACAGTAAGAAGTTAATTTTGGTCCTGACACATACGATGTAACTGACCTACTGGAAGATGATTAGCATTAGCGGACCCTGAATTAAAGTTACAATGAATTTTAAGTCAAATGGTAATGCATCAGCCTCCTATAGAACGGTGCTAATTGGCAGCAAGTCATCAAGAAATCGGAGGGTCAACACAAGGAATATGTGGTTCTGGGCTTCTCAGAGGTTTTTACATATTAAAGAAATAAACTTACAGAGAATGGAAAGGAACCTTACTTCACTCCAGAGAGAGTTTAAAAATAGGGTGACCAGCCTTCCAAATATATTTAGCCCATACTTTGTATTATTATTAGCTTTGAAAGTAGTGAAAAGGTTGATCAGCAAAAGCTGGCAAAAAAAATTGGGAAGGACTAGGAAAAATACAAGTAATTTTTTTCATATAGAAACACTTTTAGGTCTTCAACACAGAAATATAAAGGAGAAATATTACAAATTAGTCTCTTCAATTATTCAATTTGTTCATTAGATGCAGCAAATTTTAAAGTCACAGGGTAGCTTCTCCCTATCATGGAACTTGTCCAAACCCTGCTCTCCTTGCTACACTGAGGGAATATGAATTAATTTTTTTTTATTATCTTAAGTAAAATAGTGTCCAAAGCTAAATTTCTGCAGTCTCCAAAATAATTAAATGCCTCAAAAAACCAAACTGTGCTGTTATGTTTTATTTATGAGCTATAAAATGGGTGTCTTCAAACTGATGGCTGCCAGAAGGGTAGGAAAGGGGAAGGAAATTAAGCACAAACTTCCAATTATAAAACAAGTCATATGATGAAAAAGGAACATAGTCAATATCATAACCATGCATGGTGCCAGGTGGATACTGGACTTTTATTACTCTGTAAGTTATATAAATGTAAATGTATATAAATAAGCTATAATTAAGAATACATTTTAAAAAGAAAATGTGAAACTAAAAAAAAAAATGGTTCTCTTTAGCATACTAATAAGCTAAAACCACATTTCTATAGCGTAGAGGGAAAACCTATAGATCTTTGAATTCAGGGGTATTTTCTATTCCTTGTTTTTGTTAAATGGAGCCTTTGAATACAGAGTATATCATGTCATAACAAAACAAACATTCCCTGGATAAAAGCAGCATATTATTTCTTCCTAAGACCATGTCTGTATCCCAGTGATTGACAGGAATCGGTGAATAACAGAAGTTATTATTCCAAAGTCAAGAGAAAGCCAAAAGGAAACAAAGTCTGGGTTGCCAGTGAGATGTAACTGTACCTTGGGCATTAAGTAGCACTTCCTCCTTTCCAAGACAATTAATTACAGCACAAAGAATGACCTCATTGACTTACATTTAGTCTTCTGGGTAGAGGTGGCTCAGAAGGATTGCAGAGAACATTTGAACAGGGTGGGCATTTGGTTTCATCTATCATCATGAAGGTATCATAGACACCATCCCCCAATCTAGTTGAAAGGATTGCAGATAAGATCTGTTAGTAACTGAAGTACGCAAATTTTTATTACCAAAACATCCTGTGTCTTAACTGCTTCACATCTGCCACAAGAATAATGAATACACATAACTGTCTACATTGCACTGGGGTGTTTGGCAGAGGAAGAAAGAGAACCTACATTTTACAAGTAGAGCATTTCTAGGTTTGTATTTTGAAATTGTTAAAACAAGTCTTACTTTCTGAATGCTGTTAAAAAGAGGGACTATCAAATAGATTTCATAGCCCTAACCGGTTTGGCTCAGTGGATAGAGCGTCGGCCTGCGGACTGAAGGGTCCCGGGTTCGATTCCGGTCAGGGGCATGTACCTTGGTTGCGGGCACATCCCCACTGGGAGGTGTGCAGGGGGCGGCTGATCGATGTTTCTCTCTCATTGATGTTTCTGACTCTCTATCCCTCTCCCTTCCTCTCTGTAAAAAGTCAATAAAATATATTAAAAAAAAAAAAGATTTTATGTAACTTACTACTTAATTACATTCTGAAGCCTAAAAACTAACCAGAACATAAAAAAATAAAATAAAATAAAAGACAAAAGTTACTGAATTTCCAAGACTTGGATTCTAATCTCGGCTCTACCACTGGCTGCATTGCATCCCTCCTGAGCCAGTTTTCCACATGCCACAATGGGAAGAATAATTCTAGTCTACACCTTCCGGGTCTTACAGGCAAGAAATAAAAGGCTTTCTTAGGGCTTTTTTTTTTTTTTTTTTTTAAACGTACCTATGTAGCATCTACTTAACTTGTAGAAAAACACAGCAAAAAAATCCTCTAAATCACAAAATGTACTAAATTTCACTTCTTTTTATCCACTCCATTTTCTGGTGGATGGTGGACGCTAAATGCTAAATAATTAAGGATCGTCTCTTCTTTAACACTGCGCCTACACCACCGTAAGGAAACACAAAAGATGAAAAGGGATTTATTTGATGCACAAGATGGCCCTGATTAATGTATTTCATCTGCTACCAAGAACATGGATTTCCCAGCATTTCATTTTTATATGCTATACAATGATGATGACCAGGATGTAGGGAAAAGGCTTTTTTTTAAAAAAAAAAATCTTTAAAATATGCTAGAATATTTCCGTTGCCTTTAAAAACTGTCTTGTAAAATTCATTCTAGGGTTTTCTTAATTGATGTTGTAAGAATATACACAGTAAAAAAAAATAAAACAGAAAACATTACAAATATTTTTGAAATGTTCTTTTTAAAACATGCTCGCCTTCTGACAGAAGCACTTGTATCTTTAACGAAAACTGCTTCACCGACAAAAACCAAAAATTCTGGATGTGACTCCGTCTGCCAACAGAATGCATAGAACCAACCAAACGGGACAGACGTCCACGTTTAAAAAAGAAAAAAGATATAGAAGATCTGCAGATTTCTCATAAATCCCCAGAGGAAATTACCCAAAGGAAGTCTCCATGCAAATGAAACGAGCAGAGGGGCCCTCTGCCCGCTTAGGTGTAACATACCATGCAAGGTGGAGAATCTCTCAAAATAGGACCCCTGAAGTCCAGGCAGCAGAGCCCCTCACCTGCAGATCCAAAGCCAACCGCACCCCTCCCCTCAAAGCCCCAAGAGTTCAGCCCTTGGTGATCTGCTCTGAGCAACAGGGCTTCTCTGGAAGCGAATGCTCCCTGTCTCCCCAGTTGGCTAAAAAGTCCCGGCTTCTCAGAGTTCCTTACCATATAGCCCCCGACCTAGGGCTTCAGAGATAATCCCGAGGGTGGGAATTCCTCTTGCCCTAAATCCGCTCCAGCTCCCTCCCCGGCTCTCGGGGGGGCTGGGGGGAGGGGAGCAGAAGAGGAAGAGGGTGGGCCGGCTCCTGGGGGTGGGTCAGATCCCTTCCTTCGTCCCTCCCGCTGGGGTCCAGGCCTTCCCCGCTCCCCGGCCTCGCCAGCCAGCGCCAGCCGCTCGATCGGGGGCCCCCAGCCCGTTACCCAGCGGCGCCGTTACCTCCGCTGCTGGGGCGGCAGTCCGGCTCCAGGCGGCCCCGCATCCTTCCGCCCGGGCCCGCGAGCCGAGCCTCCCATCGGCTAGCTCGGGACCCCCGGGGGGAGGGGCGGCGGTTGGAGGGCCCGACGGGCGGCGTCCACCTGCGCTGGGACAGCCGCCTCCCGGGCCACGATGCCTCCCCGGGGACTCTCGTGCAGACACTGCAGCTCCACGCGCCTTGGCTCGCGACTGGCCGAGCAGGGGAGGGAGGAGAGGAGAGGCAGGCGGGCGGGGCAGCAGTGTGGTCGCCTAGCAACCGGGCACGCCCCGGGACACGCCTCTGCGCAAAGACGCGTGACGCACGGGGGCGGGGCTCGAGGCCTCTGCCCACCGCGCAGGCGCCGTCCGGGAGGTTCGCTGCGAGGGGCCGCCGGGCGGACAGGTTCTGCTGGCGGCGAGCGGAGGGCGGCGGCCCGGAGGTGAGGACGGTGGAGGATTGTGCAAGTAGCTCTGGGTCCCACTTCTGCCTCAGAAGTCTGCTGGCCCTTAACATGTTGCATCCTGGAGTTCCAAAACCCTCTCTGGAACGTGAATTTTTAAAAATGTGTAATTTCTGTAGACTTCCCTACGGAGCGGCCACCCCTCCCCCCCCACGGGCCAGTAAGTTACGTAGGAGAGCGATAATAAGCCCAGTTCGTGACGCTGCCGGTGCTTTCGAACGTGATATTGTTTTTCTTTCATCTCAGTAACCAGACCAGAGGACAGCCCCCTTGGACAGCTTTCGGCGCTCTTTCCCAGAACGTAAACCGAGGACTGAGTGCCCTGCAGTGGGACGCTACGGATGGTAGGTCTCCAGGAGCCCTTCTAGGGTCGAGGAGACGGAGGCCGGAGGAGCCGTGCGCCCCAGGATCTTCTAATAATCATTTTTTATTGATTAGAGTCTAATTGGCAAAACCTGAACTAGCTAAGTGTGCGAGTTCCCCAGCCTTCCTCCCGCTGCCCCCTGGAAACAGGCTTTTCCTGCCCTTTTCTTTGGAATGTGTGTGTGGAGTCAGTGTCAGACGGATTTTTGGTAGTTGAGACGAAAGTGAGAGGAAAAGACGTTAAAATAGAAGAGCACAAGTGGGTGTTTTCTTGAGCATCTCATCGGATTTTCCAAACCTGCCCCGCGCGAGGCCACCTGACCCTCATGAAAGGAGCAGAACGCTGCTGTGTTCAGCAAATGCCGAACATGGGCGCCACCTGGTGGGGTTTGGGGGACTCGTTGACCCAACCAGTGGTTCTCAACCTTCCTAATGCCGCGACCCTTTAATACAGTTCCTCATGTTGTGGTGACCCCCAACCATAAAATTATTTTCGTTGCTACTTCGTAACTGTAATGTTGCTACTGTTACGAATCGTAATGTAAATTTCTGATATGCAGGATGTATTTTCATTGTTCGCGACCCGCAGGTTGAGAACCGCGGCTAGTCCGTAAGTTGAAAAAAAAAGTCCATCCAAGGCTCATTTGCGTGTGACTAAAAGTCATATTTCTGGTTTTCATGTTTCCAAGTAAACATGCCCTTAAAATCCAAAGGCTCTTCACTTATTAAATTAAGAATGTATTCGTTTGGGGGAATTTTATTCTTTGTGATCAATGTTGCTTTAGCCTCTGATGTACATATAATTGAAAATGTTGTCTTCCATGATGCTTTAAGAAATGTTTCCAATTTTATAAAGAAGTATTTTTTGCTTCCCACCCCCAGAGCAATCCTGTTTTCTTTTTCTTTTTCTTTTTTTTTTAAAATATATTTTATTGATTTTTTACAGAGAGGAAGGGAGAGAGATAGAGAGTTAGAAACATCGATGAGAGAGAAACATCGATCAGCCGCCTTCTGCACATCTCCTACTGGGGATGTGCCCGCAACCAAGGTACATGCCCTTGACCGGAATTGAACCTGGGACCTTTCAGTCCGCAGGCCTACGCTCTATCCACTGAGCCAAACCGGTTTCGGCCTGTTTTCTTATAGGTTTGTATTTGGGCTCCAGTGGAAACCTTTGTTTAAACAAAATCCCATGGCAACAAAGGTTTGAGCTAGATTGTTGCTGAGGCCCCTTTCGGCTCTAAGATGGCAAAATGCTATTATTAATAATCACTGTCCTTGGTACCGATGTGTGGACACCTCAGACCACTTGGCATGGGACTTGCCCCACAAGTTTTGTTATTACCTCATTCTGAATCACTGCTTTGAGAGGATTGGGTCTCCGTCTGTGTTCCAGGCGTACCTCTGTGAGCCAACCTGAAGCATCCCTGCTCCCGTCCTCCCCTGAGACAGAAAACACCCATCCTGTATCTTGCTGCTATTGCTCCCATGGTCAAGGGGTGGGGAGGATTCCTTGAGGTGGCTAGAGCCTCATAAATCTCTAACTTTAGTGACCCAAGTACTTTGCAGGATTTCTTCCAAGAGGCCCTGATTTAACAGTTGGCTGGGTTAAAGTCCCCCACTGAGCTGCTGCTCTGCAGCTCTTGAGCAGGCAGCTCCTCACCATTCACATCCTTTCTTCCCCTCCAAAGCCTCACACATTCTTTGCAGCTGCTCCCCTAAAGTAATGAAGACTGTTTTACCAGTTCTTTTTTTAAAAATGTTTTTTATTGATTTTAGAGGAAGGAGGAGAGAGAGAAACATCAATGATGAGAGAGAATCATCAGTTGGCTGCCTCCTGCATGTCCCCTACTGGGGATCGAGCCCAAAACGTGGGCATGTGCCCTGACTGGAATTGAGCTGTGACCTCCTGGTTCATAGGTCGACGCTCAACTACTGAGCCACTCCTGCCTGGCTGTTTTCCCAGTTCTTGAATCTGGCCAGCCATATGAGTTGCTTTGACCAATAGAAACGGACAGAATTGTATGATTTGGAGTCTAAGCCTCAAGACCTTACAGGTTCTCTCTTATGCTCTTAGATGCTGCCACCATGTGGACAAATCTGAACTAGATTGGTGGAGAATCCTCAGCCAAACGGGCAAGAGAGGCCATCCAGCAGAGTTGTGTTGCCAGATGACAGCATTCACATGAGGATCCCAAGCAAAGCCAGCAGAAGAACCAAGTCAACAGACCCTCGAGAACTGTGAGCAAATAAAATGATTATTTTAAGCCACTAAATTTTGGGGTGCTGCAATAAATAAATGCCGGTACTTTTGAAAAATATCCATTCTGACCTACCCTCGAATCCCTCCAGATCTAATGATGAAGAATTTCTTGATAAGGGGCTCCAGTGATATATATTTTTAAATCTTTATTGTGGAGAGTATTACAGATATCCCCCTTCCCCCCCCCCCCCCCATTGCATCCCTCTACCCGGTTCCCACCCCACCCCACCCCACCCCAGGCCTTCACCACCCTATTGTCTGTGTCTATAGGTAAGATCTTTGGTTAATCTCTTCCTGCTCCCTCCCCCCTTCCCTCTGAGATTCGTTAGTCTGTACTATGCTTTTATGCCTCTGATTCTATTTTATTCACCAGTTTATTTTGTTCATTAGATTTCTTGTTCGTTTATTTTGATTTTTAGATTCAATTATTGATATGTATTTGTTGACATTTTAGTGTTCATATATTTTACTAGAGGCCCAGTGCACAAAAATTTGTGCACTCGGGGTTGGGAGAGGAGGTCCCTCAGCCTGGCCTGTGCCCTCTCACAGTCTGGGACCCATCAGGAGATAATGACCTGCTGGCTTAGGCCTGCTCCCGGGTGGCAGAGGGCAGGCCCAATCCCTAGGTGCAGCCCCTGGTCGGGCTCAGAGCAGGGCCAATTGGGGAGTTGGGGCACCGCCCCCTGTCATGCACAGAGCAGGGCGGATTGGGAGGTTGTGATGCCACCCTCAGTCACGCTCAGGGTAGGGCCGATTGGGAGGTTGGGGCACCGCCCCCTGTCACACTCAAGGCAGGGTCCATAGGGAGGTTGCAGCGCCACTCCTGTCATGCACAGAGCAGGGCCCATCAGGGGGGTTGGGGCTCTGTACCCTGTCACACACAGAGCAGGGCAGATCAGAGGGTTGGGGCTCCGCACCCTGTCACACTGATCCCGGTGCTGGGAGGCCTCCCTGCTCTGCTGATCCCAGGGCCAGGACGCCTCTCGGCTCCCCTGATCCCTGGCCTGGAGGCCTCTCAGCTGCTGATAACCATGGCCTGTAGGCCTCTCGGGTCCGCTGATCACCTGGGCTGGGAGGCCTCTCGACTCTGCTGATCACCTGGGCTGGGAGGCCTCTCGGCTCCGCTGATCACCGGGGCTGGGAGGCCTCTTGGCTCCGCTGATCACCGGGGCTGGGAGGCCTCTAGACTCTGCTGATCGCGGGGCCAGGAGCGGGCCGGGAGGCCTCTCGGCTGATCACCGGGCCGGGAGGCCTCTGGACTCTGCTGATCACCTGGGCTGGGAGGCCTCTCGACTCTGCTGATCACCGGGGCTGGGAGGCCTCTCGGCTCCGCTGATCACCGGGGCTGGGAGGCCTCTAGACTCTGCTGATCGCGGGGCCAGGAGCGGGCCAGGAGGCCTCTCGGCTGATCACCTGGGCCGGGAGGCCTCTCGACTCCGCTGATCGCGGGGCCGGGAGGCCTCTCGGCTCGGATGATAACCGGGGCTGGGGGGCCTCTAGGCTCTGCTGATCGCGGGGCTGGGCCGACTCTGGCCTCCGCTGATCTCGGGGCGGGAGGCCTCTCGACTCTGCTGATCCCAGGCCCTGAGGCCTCTCTGCCCTGCTGCTTCAGGGCTGTTTGGCTTCGCTCTGCTTGGAGCCTGAGTATGCAAATTAACCGCCATCTTTTAGCTTCTATAATTAAAACATTGTATCTTTTGGAGTTGTTGCTTCAGGAGCTCAGAGCCCAGCAGCTGCGGGGATCCTTGACTTTCTCCATCGCTGGGGCAACCAAGCCTCCTATTCTCAGCTGCCTGGCTGCCAGCCGCCATCTTGGCTGACAGTTAATTTGCATATCTCACTGATTAGCCAATGAAAAAGGTATCGGTTGTACGCCAATTACCATTTTTCTCTTTTATTAGTATAGGATTCTTTCTCCTCCTCCTCCTCCTTCCTTCTCTTCTTCTTTTCTTCCTCCTCCTCCTCTTTTTCCTCCTCCTCCTCTTAAAGAATACCCTTCAACATTACATGTAATACTGGTTTGGTGGTGATGAACTCCTTTAACTTTTTCTTGTTTGTGAAGCTCTTTATCTGACCCTCAATTCTAAATGAGAGCTTTGCTGGGTAGAGTAATCTTGGTTGTAGGTCCTTGCTATTCATCACTTTGAGTATTTCTTGCCACTCCCTTCTGGCCTGCAAAGATTCTGTTGAGAAATCAGCTGATGGTCATACGGGCACTCTCTTGTAAGTAACTAACTGCTTTTCTCTTGTTGCTGTTAAGATTCTCTCTTTGTCTTTAACCCTTGGATTTTTAATTATGATGTGTCTCAGTGTGGGCCTCTTTGGGTTCCTCTTGTGTAGGACTCTCTGTGCTTCCTGGACTTGCAAGTCTATTTCTTTCACCAGGTAGGGGAAGTTTTCTGTCATTATTTTTTTCCGTCTACTGTATTGTGGAGTGTCTGTAAATTATTCTTTATTTCAGTTAGTGTGTGTTAATTTTTGACTGGTCCTTTTTCATGTCTTTGACATTCTCACTAAGATCCTTGAAAGTTCATTGAGTAACTTTATAACCATGGTTTTGAACTCTGTATCTAGTAGTTTGCTTGCTTCCATTTCTTTCATTTATGGCATGCTTCTTTGTCTCTGCATTTTGGTTGCTTCCCTGTGTTTGTTTCTATGTATTAGGTAGAGCGCTATGTTTCCTGGAATTGATAGAGTGGCTTTGTGTAGTAGGTGTCCTGTAGGGCCCAGTGGCTGAGCCTCCCCAGTCACCTGAGCTGGGCACTCTAGGAGCACCCCTGTGTGGGCTGTGTGCACAGTCTTGTAGTTAAGCCTTGATTGTTGTTGGCATCACCAGGAGGCGTTGACCTCCAGGCCAAGTGCCTGTGAGGACCAGCTGCGACTACAGTGGGAGAGCAGCTGTGCAGGATACACTCCTATGGAACAGGACTTGCTTCAGTGGGGCTTTGGTGCTCACTAAGTCTGCCCCTTGAGTGTGTCACTTATGGATGTGTAGAGTTGTAATCTGTTATGGTCTGAAGCTGTCCACCAGGTATACTGGATCTAGGGCCTCCAGGGAGGTGCAAAGTCAGCCATTGCCTGGGGCCACTCGGCAGGAGCCACAGAGGGATCAGCAGAGGGCTGCTATTTGCTATTTGTATTGGGCTTGGAGGTGCCCAGGTGAGGCCCAGCTATGAAGCAAGGCAGGCTGGTGCTAGTGCCAGGTCTTGGGGCATGCTGTCACCAGCTGAAGCTTGTTTAAGAGACTTTAGCAAAGGCTGAAGCCTGAGACAGGACAGGCTGTTCATACGGAAAAGCTGCTGCAAACAGCTTGGGTGGGCCTGTAAATTGGATGGAGTGAGTCTCAGGGAATATCCAGGGCAGAACAAACAGTGTGTTCCAGGCTGATAGAGATTCAGAGATGCTGCCAATCAGCCCTGTGAGAGGGGAGGTCCCAGCACTGGAACAATGACCCCTGTGAGCACCCCCATCTGGGAGAAAGCCACCCCTGAGTTCCTGCCCTGATGCCAGACAAGCCAGTTCCTCCCCGTGTGTGTCTGGGTCCCCTGGCACTGGAGCTCAGAAGAAGCAGGATGTGTAAGTTCATGTGTGGGCTCCTTAAGAGGAACACTGGGATTTCAGCAGCCTCCTTGTCACTCAGCCACAATCCAGCCTGGTTTTTTGTTTTGTTTAAATAATTCTTTATTGTTGAAAGTATTACATATGTCCCCTTCTTCCCTCATTGATCCCCTCCAGCCACCCCCCCACCCCACCCCAGGCTTTCAGCACCCTATTGTCTGTGTCCATGATTTATTTATATATGCATACAAAGTTTTTGGTTGATTACCTCCCACCCACTCACCACCCTCCCCCACCTTTCCTCTGAGATTCTGCACTCTGTTCCATGTTTCCATGTCTCTGGATACACTTCTTTCGTCAGTTTATTTTGTTACTTAGATTCCACGTATGAGTGCTATCATGTGATATTTGTCTTTCTCTGACTGACTTATTTCACTTAGCATGATACTCTCCAGGTCCCTCCTTGCTGTCTCAAAGGGTAAGAGATTCTTCTTTTTACAGCTGCATGGTATTCCATGGTATAAATGCACCACAGCTTTTTTTATCCATTTATCTACTGATGGACGCTTGGGCTCTTCCCAGATCATAGCTATTGTAAATTGTGCTGCTATGAACATAGGGGTGCATACATTCTTTCTGATTGGTGCTTTGGGTTTCTTAGGATATATTCCTAGAAGTGGGATCACTGAGTCAAATGGCAGTTCCATATTTAATTTTTTGAGGAAACTCCATGCTGTTTTCCATAATGGTTGCACCAGTCTGCATTTCCACCAGCAATGTACTAGGGATCCCTTTTTTTCACATTCTTGCCAGCACTTGTCATTTGTTGATTTGTTGATGGTAGCCATTCTGACAGGTGTGAGATTGCCATTTTAATTTGCACTGATGATCAGTGACTTTGAGCATTTTTTCATATGTCTCTTGGACATCTGTGTCCTCTTTGGAGAAGTATCTAACATCCTTTGCCCATTTTTAATTGGATTGTTTGTCCTCCTTTTGTTAAGTTGTTTGAGTTCCTTAACATATTTCGATATAAACCCTTTATCGAATGTATCCTTGCCAAATATGTTCTCCCAAACAGTGGGAGCTCTCTTTGTTTTATTGATGGTTTCTTTTGCTGTGCAGAGCTTTTTATTTTGATGTAGCCCCATTTATTTATTTTCCCCTTAGTTTTCCTTTGCCATAAGAGATGTATTGGTAAACATATTGCTATAAGAGATGTCTGAGGTTTTACTGCCTATGGTTTCTTCTAGGATTTTTATGGTTTCACGACTTAAATTTAAGTATTTTATCCATTTTGAGTTTATTCTTGTGTATGGTGTAATTTGGTGGTCTAGTTTTATTTTTTTGCATGTATCTGTCCAATTTTCCCAACACCATTTATTGAAGAGACTCTCTTGACTCTATGGTATGATCTTGCCTCTTTTGTCAAATATTAATTAAGTGTAATGGCTTGGGTCGATTTCTGGGTTCTCTGTTCTGTTCCATTGATCTATATGCTTGTTCTTGTGCCAGTACTAGGTTGTTTTGATTATGGTGGCTTTGTAGTATAACTTGAAAACTGGTATTGTGATTTCTCCAGCTTTGTTTTTTTTTTTAATTAAATCTTTATTGTTCAGCTTATTATAGTTATTCCTCTTTTTTCCCCCCATAGCTCCCCTCCACCCGGTTCCCATCCCACCCTCTGCCCTTACCCACCCCCGCCACTGTCCTCATCTATAGGTGTACAATTTTTGTCCAGTATCTTCCCGCACCCCCCACACCCCTTTCCCCCCCGAGAATAGTCAGTCCACTCCCTTTCTATGCCCCTGATTCTATTATATTCACCAGTTTATTCTGTTCATCAGATTATTTATTCACTTGATTTTTAGATTCACTTGTTGATAGATGTGTATTTGTTGTTCATAATTTTTATCTTTACCTTTTTCTTCTTCTTCTTCCTCTTCTTAAACGATACCTTTCAGCATTTCATATAATACTGGTTTGGTGGTGATAACTCCTTTAGCTTTTCCTTATCTGTGAAGCTCTTTATATGACCTTAAATTCTGAATGATAGCTTTGCTGGATAAAGTAATCTTGGTTGTAGGTTCTTGCTATTCATCACTTTGAATATTTCTTGCCACTCCCTTCTGGCCTGCATAGTTTCTGTTGAGAAATCAGCTGACAGTTGTATGGGTACTCCCTTATAGGTAACTGACTGTTTTTCTCTTGCTGCTTTTAAGGCTCTCTCTTTGTCTTTTGCTCTTGGCATTTTAATTATGATGTGTCTTGGTGTGGTCCTCTTTGGATTCCTTTTGTTTGGGGTTCTCTGCGCTTCCTGGACTTGTAAGTCTATTTCTTTCACCAGGTAGGGGAAGTTTTCTGTCATTATTTCTTCAAATAGGTTTTCAATATCTTGCTCTCTCTCTTCTTCTGGCACCCCTATAATTCAGATGTTGGTACGCTTGAAGTTGTCCCAGAGGCTCCTATACTATCTTCATATTTTTGGATTCTTTTTTCTTTTTGTTTTTCTGGTTGGGTGTTTTTTGCTTCTTCGTATTTCAAATCTTTGACTTGATTCTTGCAATCCTCTAGTCTGTTGTTGGAACTCTGTATAATATTCTTTATTTCAGTCAGTGTATGCTTAATTTTCAGTTGGTCCTTTTTCATAACCTCGAGGGTCTCACTAAATTTATCGGCGGTTTCTGGAAAATTCTTGAAAAACTTTAAAAGTGTGGTTTTGAACTCTATATCCAGTAGTTTGCTTTCCTCCATTTCTGTCATTTGTGACCTGTTTCTTTGTCTCCGCATTTTTTATGCTTCCCTGTGTTGATAGAGTGGCTTTCTGTGCTAGGTGTCCTCTAGGGCCCAGTGGCTCAGCCTCCCCAATTACCTGAGGTGGACACTCTTGGTGGGCTTTGTGCACAGTCTTGTTATAGTTAAGCCTTGATTGTTGTAGGTATCACTGGGAGGAATTGACCTCCAGGCCAATTGGCTGTGAGAATCAGCTGTGTCTACGGTGGGAGAACTTCTGTGCTGGAGACACCCTTCTGGGGCAAGACTTGCTTCAGTGGGGCTTTGGTGCTCATTGAGTCTGCCCCCTGAGTGTGTCCCTTACGGATCTGAGGAGTTGTAATCTGGATGGTCCCACTCTGACCACTGGGTACACTGGCTCTTTGATCTCTAAGGAGGTGCTAATTTAGTCTCTGCCTGAGGCCACCCAGCAAGAGCTATGGAGAGATCTGCAGATTCCTCTTCTTTGTTTGGAGTTTGGAGGTGCCCAGATGAGGCCAGCTGTGAAGTAATGCAAGCTGCTGTGGGGCTTTGGGCCTTCTTTTGGAAGCTCTGGGTCTCTCTGACCCAGCTGCAGTTTGTTAGGTAATTTTCAGATTGCAAAGAGCCAGGCCTTTCATATGCAAAAGCCTCTGCGCACAGCTTGGGTAGGGCAGGGTCTCTGGGGATGAACAGGGTGGAGCAAGCAGCTATGGCTGCTCCTCAGTCCTACCCTAAGAGGCCCCGTATCTTAGGGTCCCGGTAATCACTGCAAGTACCTCTGAGAGAAAGCTGCCCTCGAGTTCTGACCGATGCCAGACAGTCCAGTTTCTCCCCGTATGAGTGTATGAGTCTGGGTCCCCAGAGACTCACCCGGAACTGGAGTTCAGAGCAGTCAGTAGCTTGAGACTCCCTCCTGATTGAAAAAGACAACCGTGTCCTCAGTTGCCAGCCCTTTCCACATGCGCCGTGTCCTCAGTTGCCACTCCTTTCCACATGCGCCACGTCCTCAGTTGCCAGCCCTTTCCATGTACGTGTTTGTACCTCTGCACTTCCGCACCTCCTCTGAATCTCAGTGTGCTTTTCTCCTTCCTTTTAGTTGTAGACTTTCCACTCAGCCAGCCTTCCTGTGGTTCTGGATGATGTCTGTTTTGTCTTTTAGTTGTATTTTTGAAGTGGTTGTGAGAGGCAGCAATTTCCGGTGTTTACCTATGCCGCCATCTTGATTTCCCTTCCAACTTTGTTTTTCTTTCTCAAAATTGCTGCAGCTATTTGGGGTCTTTTTTGATTCCATATAAATTTTTGGAGTGTTTGTTCTAGCTCTGTGAAATATGTCATTGGTATTTTAATAGTGATTGCATTGAATTTGTAGGTTGCCTTGGGTAGTATGGACATTTTAATGATGTTGATTCTACCAATCCATGAACACGGCATATTCTTCCACTTGTTTATATCTTCTTATGTCTCTTTTTTCAGTGCCCTGTAGTTTTCCATGTACAGGTCTTTTGCCTCCTTGGTTAAGTTTATTCCTAAGTATCTTAATTTTTTTGTTGCAATGATAAATGGGATTGTTTGTTTAGTTTCTCTTTCTGAGAATTCGTTATCTCTCTATATAAAACCCTAATATGCAAATAGACCAAATGGTGGAACAACCAAACAACCAGTCGCTATGACGTGCGCTGACCAGCATGGGGCACATGCAGAACATGGCGGGAGTCAGCTGCAGGCAGTAGAGCATAAAACATGGCCGGCATTGGCCGTGGCGGGATGGTGGAGCAGGTGAGCTGGGGCGCCAGATCAAGATGGGGCACCGGTCACTGTCATCAGGGCGAGCCTCTGGTGGTTACTGAAAATTCTTTGCTCCCACACACTGTGGTCCTGCCCCAGTGCTTGCACCCGCTGCCAGCGCCAGCCCTGATCGCTTGGTGCCATCAGGGGGTGTGAGCGGCAGCTGACGGCCCCAATTGCCTCTCAGGGCTTCTCCACCTTCCCCTGCTCCTGAGGGGTGATCAGGTCTGGCAGCGCCTCTCACACCTGCTGCTGGTGCTGGCCCTGCTCTCACCTGCTGCCGGCACTGGAGCCGCCACTTGCACCCATTGCCAGCGCTGGAGCCGCCTCTTGCACCCGCTGCCAGTGCCCGGCACTGGTCCCGATTGCTCGGTGCTGTCAGCAGGTACGAGCAGTGGCTGCCAGTCCCAGTCACCCCTGAGGGCTTCTAGATCTCCCCCTGCTCCTGAGGGGCAATTGGGGCAGCAGCCTCTGCTCACACCCACTGACAGCACCAGCCCTGCTCACACCCGCTGCTGGCACTGGCCCCAATCTCTCTGTGCTATCAGGAAGTCCGAGCGGTGGTAGCGGAAGCTGGGCTGCCGGTAGACAGGGGACCATGGGTTGCGGTGGGAGGGGCTGGGCAGGGTATGGAGGATGGGCTGAGACCTGCCCCTGTGCCCACCACAGCCTCAGGACCCACAGTTCCTTTCAAGGTGCACGAATTTGTGCACGGGGCCCCTAGTTGGTGTATAAAAATGCCATCGATTTCTAGGTATTCATTTTGTATCCTGTTATATTGCCAAATTCCTTTATTAAATCTAGTAGTTTTTTGGTGGAGTCTTTAAGGTTTTCTATGTATAATATCATGCCATCTGTGAATAATGAGAGCTTTACTTCCTCCTTTCCAATTTGGATGCCTTTTATTTCTTCTTGTCTGATCGCTGTGGCTAGGATTTCCAATACTATGTTGAATAAGAGTGGTGAAAGCGGACATCCCTGTCTTGTTCCTGTTCTTAGGAGAAATGGTTTAATTTTTGCCCATTGAGTATGATGTTGGCTGTACGTTTGTCATACATGGCCTTTATCATGTTGAGATATGCTCCCTCTATTCCCACTTTGCTGAGGGTTTTTACAAAAATGGGTGTTGGAGTTTGTCTAATGCTTTTTCTGCATCTATTGATATTAGTGATTTTTTTTTTAAACATATTTTATTGATTTTTTACAGAGAGGAAGAGAGAGAGATAGAGTTAGAAACATTGATGAGAGACAAACATCGATCAGCTGCCTCCTGCACACCCCCAACTGGGGGTGTGCCCACAACCAAGGTACATGCCCTTGACAGGAATTGAACCCGGGACCCCTCAGTTCGCAGGCCGGCGCTCCATCCACTGGGCCAAACTGACTAGGGCTTGATATGAGTGATTTTTGTTTTTCCATTTGTTTATGTGATGCATCACATTTATTGATTTGTGAATATTGTACCAGTCTTGTATCCCTGGAATAAATCCCACGTAGTCATGGTGTATGACCTTTTTAATATACTGCTGGATGCGATTTGCTAATATTTTGTTGAGGATTTTAGCATCTGTGTTCATCAGGGATATTGGCCTGCAATTCCCTTTCTTTGTAGTGTCTTTATCTGGTTTTGGAATTAGGATAATGCTGGCCTCATAAAAAGAGTTTGGAAGTGTTACTTCCTCTTGGATTTTCTGAAATAGTTTGAGGAGTATAGGCGTTAGTTCTTCTTTGAATGTTTGGTAAAACTCCTCAGTGAAGCTGTCCGGACTTGGGCTTTTGTGTGCTGGGAGTTTCTTGACTACTGCTTCTATTTCATCAGTTGTTATTGGCATATTCAGGTTTTCTGATTCCTCCTGATTCAGTTTTGTGAGATTTTATTTTTCTAGGAATTTGCCCATTTCATCCACATTGTCCAGCTTGTTGGCATATAGTTGTTCATAGTATTTTCTTACAATCCTTTGTATTTCTGTGGTATCAGTGGTTACTTCTCCACTTTTATTTCTGATTTAATTTATTTGGGTCATCTCTTTTTTTCTTGATGAGTCTGGGTAATGGTTTATCAATTCTGTTTATCCTTTCAAAGAACCAGCTCTTGGTTTCATTGATTTTTTTGTATTTTTTTTTAGTCTCTATTTAATTTATTTCTGCTCTAATCTTTATTATTTCCTTCCTTCTACTTACTCTGGGCTTTTCTTATTGTTCTCTTTCTAGTTCTTTAATTTGTAGAGTTAAAAAGTTTAATGCTGATATTTCTTGTTATTTTGAGGCATGCCTGTAGTGCTATGAACTTCCCTCTCAGGATGCTTTTGATGTGTCCCCAGAGATGTTGGGTTGTGTGTTCATTTTCATTTATTTCCAGGAAGTTTTTTATTTCTTTCTTGATCTCATTGGTAACCCATTCATTGTTTAATAACATGCTATTTAGCCTCCATGTGTTTGTATGTTTTGGGGTGTTTTTATTGTAGTTGATTTCTAGTTTCATTCCACTGAGATCTGAGAAGATGCTTGATATGATTTCAATCTTCTTGAACTTGTAGAGACTTGTTTTGTGTCCTAACATGTGGTCTATCTTTGTAAATGATCCATGTGCACTTGAGAAGAATGTATGTTCTGATGCTTTTGGGGTGAAATGTTCTATTAATGTCAATTAAATCCATCTGATCCAATGTGTCCTTTAGAGTCACTGTTTCCTTGTTAAGTTTTTGTCTGGAAGATCTATCCAGTGAAGTCAGTGGGGTGTTAAAATCCCCTACTATGACTGTATTGTTGTCCATCTCTCTGTTAAAGTCCTCTAGAGCAGTGGTTCTCAAACTGTGGGTCGTGACCCCTTTGGGGATCGAACGACCCTTTCACAGGGGTCGCCTAAGACCATTGGAAAACACATATATAATTGCATATTGTTTTTGTGATTAATCACTATGCTTTAATTTGTAACAATGAAAATACATTCTGCATATCAGATATTTACATTATGATTCATAACAGTAGCAAAATTACAGTTATGAAGCAGCAACGAAAATAATTTTATGGTTGGGGGTCACCACAACATGAGGAACTGTATTAAAGGGTCGCGGCATTAGGAAGGTTGAGAACCACTGCTCTAGAGGTGTTTTTTTTTTTTTTTTTTTTAAATATATTTAGATGTTCCTATATTGGGTGCATATATGTTTACTGGGGTTATATCCTCGTGTTGGATCAATCCCTTATGTGGTGACCTTTGTTGTCTTGTGATGGTCTTCATTTTAAAATTTATTTTGTTGGATATGTGTATTGCTACTCCAGCTATTTTTTCCTATTTGTATGGAAAATTATTTTCCATCCCTTCATTCTCTTCCTGTGTGTGTCTTTTGTTTTGATGTGGGTCTCTTGTAGACAGTATATAGTTGGGCCATTTTTGTATCCATTTAGCTACCCTATGCCTTTTGATTGGAGCATTTAATCCATTTATATTTAGGGTTATTATTGATAGGTCCTTATTTATTGCCATTTTAATTCTGTATGCCTAGGTTTCTCTCTGTTTCTTCTTCTCATTACAGCAATCCCTTTTAACATTTCTTGTAATGCTGGCTTGATTGTGATGTACCCCTTTATCCTTTTTTTGTCTGGGAAGCTCTTTATTTGACCATCTATTTTGAATGATAGCCTTGCTGGATATAGTGATCTTGGTCTTAGATCCTTGCTTTCCATTACCTTCAGTACTTCATGCCATTCCCTTCTGGCCTGTAGAGTTTCTGATGAGAAATCAGGTATCAACCTTATGGGAACTCCTTTGTAGGTAACAGTTTGCTTTTATCTTGCTGCATTTAAGATTCTCTCTTTGTCTTTAATTTTTGGCATTTTATTTATTTATTTATTTTTAAAATTATTTATTGCTTAAAGTATTACAAAGAGTATTACATATAATTTTTGGCATTTTAATTATGATGTGTCTGGGCATGGGACTGTTTGGATTCTTCTTGCTTGGGGTTCTCTTTGCCTCCTGAACTTGTATGACTTTTCCCTTTACCAGGTTAGGGAAGTTTTCTGCCATTATTTCTTCAAACACCGTCTCTATCCATTTTTCCCTTTCTGCCTCTTTTGGCACACCTGCTATTCTAATATTGGTACGTTTCATATTGTCCCACCGCTCCCATAAGCTGTCCTCCTGTTTTTAATTGGTTTTTATTTTTGGTTCTCTGTTTGATATTTTCAACTCTGTCTTCTAATTCACTGATTCGTTCCTCAGCTTCTCCTGATCTGCTATGTATTCCTTCCATTGTGTTCTCTATTTGTGTTATGTCATTCTTTATCTCAGCCTGTTCTTTTTTTCATAGTTACTATATCTTTTTTCATGCTGTTGAGCATCTTTACCATCATTACTCTGAACTCTTTCAGATAAAGTTCTTATCTTTGCTTCATTTATCTCTTCTTCTGCAGAATTCTCTTTTTTCTTTCATTTAGGGTTTGTTTCTTTGTCTCCTCATTTTGGCTGTCTGGGTTTGTGACTATGTGTTAGGTAGATCCTCTACACCTCTCAATCTAGTGCAGGACAGTGTCAAACACTGTTTTCTGAATAGTTAGGTCAGGCAAAGACTCAAAGCCTCCAGAGAAGCCTCTGCCTACAGACTGATAGGATTCTGACTTGAATTGCCCCAGGCAGTCATTCAAAGATGTGGCAGAGGTTTTTTCAACAGGGTGGGGCAGTTGCTTCTGCCTGGAGGCTAATTGTTATCTTTAGTCTCTTAAGTGGCTTCAGGGCAAGATGTTTTCCAATAGGGTGTGTCAACTGTCTTCCCCCCAGGCAAGGCAAATAAATGTATGGGAAAGATGTCCTCCACTGTGTGAGGGAATGACTCAGCACAGGACACTGGGGTGTCTGCCTTCTGAGCTCTAACCCCTGAGTCCCCAGTCCTGGCTTCTGCTCACAAAGCTCCAGTGCACTCCGCCCTCCCTCTGCTGGAGTATAAATTGGGTGGTTCCACAGGGAATTTTGTGCATTGGCCCTTTAAGAGGGTGCCTGAGTTTTCAGCCATCCCTGGCAGACAGCAACCCCTGCTTTTCATAGCCAGATGTTATGTGGTACCCTTCTCAGTTCTGGTGTTTTCTGCTGGGGGTGCAGGGGCGGGGGGGGGTGGGGGGCACGGGCAGCTTGGGGATTCAATCCCAGAGTTCTCAGTGGAAACTTCCCCACCCCCATCCCACCACAGCTGAGATATCTCTCTGGAACTTCAGTTGCTATCTGTGGGCACCCGGCCAGCCCTTTCGCGCCTCCACCCCTCCTACTAGTCTCTGTGCAGTCTCCACTTTTGGTCCTTGGGAATCAGGGTTCTCTACTGCGAGTCTTCTGTTGATTATTTAGGAAGTTTTTCTGTATTTTAGTTGTAATTCCAGTTTGTTCCTGGGAGCATCCAGTTACTCTGCTGCCATTTTTAATCTCCTAGGCTGGTTTTTATAGCCTGTAGTTGCAGGGACTTCTCTTCCCAGCTCTGAAAGCCTGGGCTGGGGGGCTGGTGTGGGGCTGAGACCCCCTTGCTCCTCACAGGCAGCCTCTGCAGAGACAATCTCCCTCTCAATTAAAAAAAAATGGCACACGTGGGTGATGGACCATCCAGTTCTGTACCTCTGCCCCTCCTACCAGTCTTAATGTGCTTTCTTCTTTACTTCTCTACTTGTAGGACTTCCATTCGGCCAACTTTCAGGTGGTTCTGAATGATGGTTGTTCTGCATTTTAGTTGTAATTTTGATGTGATTGTCGGAAATGGCCTGTATAGGCCTTTACCTACACCACCATCTTGGTTCTCTAGGGGCTCCACTGATATTTCTGTTGTGGCTGTTGTTCACTCACCAGGTCTGGAATTCACTAGAGTAGACCTTGGAGACCAAGTCCTACTAGACCTTGGAAACCCACCTAGCCTATTCTATTCATGGCACCTGGGCCAAGGAAATCAGTTCTCTATCACCTACTATACAAGTATTGCAAGTATCAAGAAACACACACACAACAGCCCTGGCCCGGTGGCTCAGTTGGTTGGAGTGTCATCCCCGTACAACAAAAGGTTGCAGGTTTGATCCATGGTCAGGGTGTGTATGGAGACAATTGATCAATGTCTCTCTCTCTCTCTCTCTCTCTCTCTCTCTCTCTCATCAATGGAACACATCCTCAGGTATGGATAAAAAACAAAATGAAATGAAAAACCATTATAGCTGCTTAAAGAAAATGCATTATGAAGGTTTATAAATGTATACATTTATGTATTATAAATGTATTATAAAAGTGAAGGATCCCATCACTCGTGGAGTTTTCCCAGAGTCCGTTAGGTTCTGAGAGTCACCAGTGACAGGTTTCTGCCACAGGCTGTGGAGAACATCTTTACCTCAAATCAGTCCTTCCAGAATAACTATAACTTTCTGAGATGTGGAGGTTTTACTTCTGAGCAGCTATGTGATCTTTTTCTGCCCAATTGCTAGTGTCTGAGGGCTCCTACTGGCCTCATCTGGGATCCTCCAGATTTATTAGCTTTTGGAAGTGTGAGTTGGGGAGGCTGTGAAGAAGAAAGGAGATTAAAAAACCTAGAAGAATATTTAGTTTGGTCAGTCCTAAGAAGAGAGAAAGGATAAGAGGACATCTTACTCACAAAGAAAGTCTTCACCCTCCTCAACAGTGTGTAGCTCGGATCTCCCTGGGTGTGTGGCAGGAAGGCTAGGACGTGGGTGCCTCTGGTCTCTGCTGGCCCCACCCCAGCCAGGAAGACCAGGCAGTGCTGAGTTGGACATGGTGACACTCTGCCTTCTTCTGAGAGTCAGCCTTGAGGTTTGGTTTTGCAAGAGCAAGACCTTTACCTAATGTGTCCCCCTTTTATGTTATGGGTTCAGTAGCATCTCCCCATTTATAAAAGAGTCACAGATTTCCTGGCACAGGGTTTTTCTGATTAAAGCTCTTCCCTTCCCTAGACCTCTCCAACTTTGCAATAGTCAAACATCTTAGGCTTTTCAATTTTCAATTTTTGTTGGATGTAAAATACAGAATAGGTAGTATAGTCAACTAGAGGCCCGGTGCACAGAATTCGTGCACTGGGGGCGGGGGAGGGGGGTCCCTCAGCCCTGCTTGTGCCCTCTTGCAGTCCGGGAGTCCTTGGGGGCTGTCTGACTGATGGCTTAGGCGCGCTCCCCATGGGAGCGGGCCTAAGCCATCAGTCAGATATCCATAGAGCTGCTGTGGAGGCGGGAGTGAACTGACCACCAGAGGGAAGCTCCTGCATTGAGCATCTGCCCCCCTGGTGGTCAGTGCGCATCATAGCGACTGGTCGTTCCGCCTGTTCAATCAATTTGCATATTAGCCTTTTATTATATAAGATAGGATAATAGTGTAATACCTGTGTATGGTGCCAGGTGGGTAGTAGACTAATTAGGGGATCACTTCATAAGTTATATAAACATCTAATCATTATGCTCTACACCTGAAACTAATATAATATTGAATGTCAACTGTAATTGAAAAATAAAAAAAGGTTTAAACAAAATTCCAATTTTTGCATGGTAAGCAAAATAGCTAGTGGTGGATAATTTTCTGGGAGAAGAGTTGGACTGCATATAGCTATGATTCCATCACAGTGACATGAACAAATTGGCTATTTCAGGATGCACTGGGACAGAGAAATGCTTGGGTTTCTTTATTAGTTTCCATGGCTGCATAACAAACCATCCCCAAGCTCCACAGCTTACAACAACAATAATTACTTACTATCTTATGGTTTCTATGGATCAGGTACTCAGACAAGGCATAGTGAAAAGGCTAGTGTCTGCTCCCTGATAGCTGGGGCCTCAGCTGGAAGACTTGAAAGCTTTTGTGGGGTCAGGCAACTTACTCAGAGCTGGAGGGAGCCTTCTCCCCCCCCACCCCCCCACCACCAGTGTGGCCAGGTGAGGGTACAAGGGGCAGGGCTCTGTGGTGCTACCCTCCTCTGGACTCCTCTGACTTTGTCTTGTGGCTGCAGTGCTTCAGAATAAGAGCTTGGTGGGTGAGAGTGCAGGGGAAGCCTGAGCTGGGTCTGGCCCCTCTGCTGCATTAGGGGCCCTTCCAAGAATGGTGGAGGGCAGACACTGTGCAGGGCCTAATCTTTGGGCAGTCAATGTGGAATTCTCCTTTGTGCAACTATGTCAGCTAATAAAGCAATTAGGATTTTTTTTTCTTGGTGGATGGACATTCTGTGCTGAAGTTTTCACATGAAAAATTTAATTTAATAGGGCCAGGATCCCAGGTGTTTAAATCCTTGCCTCCAGAGACATCTCCCCCAAGCTGTCCCTCAGGGAAACCCAAACCCTCACCTCTGAGACTGATTTTTTCAACTAATATTAACTATTTATTGTTAACTTGCAAAGCCCTGTGCAACATCTCACATGTTAACTCAGTTGTTTCTCATGGAAGCTCTATTAGGTGGCTATGGCATCCACATGTCACAGAAGGCAAGAGTTTCAGAAAGAATAAGCCATTGGTCCATGATCACAACTGCAAGGGCCAAACCATCATTTGATCCTAATCTATCTCACAGATTTTTAAAAATAAGCAATATGAGTTAATAAACTCATAAGTAACATAATTACTTTGGAAACAAAACTCCCCAAATAATGCCTGAACCCAAAAGTTAAAATACAAATAGCCCAAAATACTTTAAAATAATACATTTGAAAATCATTTGTAGTTTTTTTTCTCGTAACATGAAGGGCAAGTCTGGGACAAGAGTGGATTCCCACCCTAACCGGTTTGGCTCAGTGGATAGAGCGTCGGCCTGCAGACTCAAGTGCCCCGGGTTCGATTCCGGTCAATGGCATGTACCTTGGTTGCGGGCACATACTCAGTGGGGAGTGTGCAGGAGGCAGCTGATCGATGTTACTCTCTCATTGATGTTTCTAACTCTCTATCCCTCTCCCTTCCTCTCTGTAAAAAATCAATAAAATATATTTTTTAAAAAAAGAGTGGATTCCCTGTTATTGTTATTATCACCTCATAATAATAACTTCTAGAAATTTTCTCATAACATAGTAGAAAATCTGGGAGAAAATCCTAGCTAAGCCTTTAGTGTGCAATAAAATGAAAAGATTTAATAAACAAAAGCCCTTAAGAAGCATTCAGGAGGCCTGCAAGTTTAATAAAATACCAGCGTTCAATTAATTTTGTGGCATTGAACTAAATTGAATGGAACGGGAGCTGGCACACTTCGAGGCCGATGAAGTGGAGATGAATAGCAATCTCTGTTGGGGCGGGTAACTACAGACTTGCTGGCTCCGGCAGTATGCAGTGCGCAGGCGCAGAATCACAGAGGGGGCGTGGCGCGGGGAGGGGCGTGCAGGCGTCCGCCCCGCCTTTCCCGCCGCCCCGCCCAGTTTCTGTTCTGGGCCCTGCCACTAGGGGCGGCCGCGAAGCTGCGTGGTCACGGTTTCCAGCCGGGCCCATATCCCAGCTGGGCTCCTTTCCCGGCCAGGCCCCAGCATGGCTGCGCCCAGGACTGCGGGGTGGGGAGACGCCGCGCTCTCGTTTTCCTGACAGCCTCTGGCTTCCGTGCTCGACTTCTCAGGCCACTCCAGCAAACATGTTTGCCAAGGCCTTTCGGGTCAGGTCCAACACGGCCATCAAGGGATCAGACAGGTGAGGGGGAGAAGGGGCCTGCTCCGCCCATGAGGGCACCCAAGTACCTCTCAGCCCGGTTTGGTCCAGAGCCCTCTTTGGGTTGGATCAGCCGGCCCGGGTGCAGGCCGCGGGGTATACCCGGGAAAGGGACTCCAGGGGGGAAGTGTGGGTTAGACACATTTTGACGGTGAAGACGGAGGCCTCATATATCTCCTAGGCTGTCTTTTTGGATATTCTAGTGAGTTTAAAAGAAAACATAATTCAGTCAGCGCTTATAAAATGCAGTCTACGGTGTGGAGGATGCAAAACTGAAGGAGTGCAAAGTCCCTGTCCTCCGAAGAGCTAGAGACCCCGGGCGCAGAGAGCTGCAGGTGCACAAGCAGAAGTGCCCGGTGCTTCTGGCCGGGTGCTTCTGGCCGGAGCGGCGGATGCAGGGGAAGGGGGAGGATCGCCGGCGCGGATGGGAAGAACCAGGTCTGTCCAGTGTCGCAGATGGGATGGCACGCTGGCGCTTCCGGAGCCAGTGTTGTGTGGTTGCTATTCTTGGTGCCCTGGTGTAGTGATTCATCCTACGCTGGCAGGTTCGTCCAGCGCATACGAGCAGGGAGTGGGTCCCAGAGCTGGGCAGGGCTGAGTGTCCAAGTTCAGGCTTACTTGGGGTGCTCACTGGGCCTTGTTTTGTTTTTTGTTTTCTTTCTTTGTAAAACGGAAAGATTTGCCCAGGAACATGTGGAAATAGATGAGACATTGGTGTGAAACAGACCAGGATGTTTTGGAAGCGTGTGCGAGAATACAGCATTATAAATTACAGTCTTTCCTTGGCCCTCGTGATTTTTTAAAAAAAACAAAATATTTTATTGATTTTTTACAGAGAGGAAGGGAGAGGGATAGAGAGTTAGAAACATCGATGAGAGAGAAACATCGATCAGCTGCCTCCTGCACACCCCCCACTGGGGATGTGCCCACAACCAAGGTACATGCCCTTGACCGGAATCGAACCCCGGACCCTTCAGTCCGCAGGCCGACGCTCTATCCACTGAGCCAAACCGGTTAGGGCGACCCTCGTGATTTTATAGTACGTCCTCAGTATTTATTAAAGTCCACCCAGACAGCGTTCATTCCAGGCATTGGTGTGCTTTCTGCAGGAGAAAGCTTCGAGCTGACGTGACAGCTGCTTTCCCCGCCCTGGGGACCGACCAGGCCTCCGAGTTGGTGCCTGCGAAGGAAGAGCTCAGCATCGTGAAGCTGTATGCTCACAGAGGGGATGCCGTGACTGTGTACGTGAGTGGTGGTAACCCCGTCCTATTTGAACTGGAGAAAAATCTGTACCCGACAGGTATGGCAGTCGGATGGGGATGGCCATCATTATAGCCTTTGCCTAGTATCTGTTTCTCCTTTTGTCTTCCTGTCTTTCTTAAACAAGTTGAAAATCTCCCAGTACCATCCCTAAAGATTTTTTTGGACCTAATATCCCTAGAATTGGGTCTTTCAAGAGCAGAAACTGCTATATGAGGGAGAAAAAAAAAAGTTAACACAGAAAAAGAGTAGTTGCCAAGGGAAATTCTGAGATAAAGTGTATAGTAGGTTACTTAGGGATGGAGCAGAGGTCTTGAAAACAGGTGAATCTCAGGGCATGAATGTTTCTTAAAGCTACCTCCAGCAGGATTTTCGTCAAGTACCGAAGAGATACTATTGTAGGAAAGAAGCTAGGTTAATTTAAACTACATGCTGGCTGGCTTGGTGATGTGCTTCAGTCGTGAAGATACCTCACTGGGAGTCTTTCTTAGGCTCTGCCTGGCTCTCAGGATTCTGTGCTTCTCTCTTTGTCACAGGTCTCAGAGACTCTGTTCTTTTTTGTTTTCTTTTTTTTTTTAATATATTTTTATTGATTTCAGAGAGGAAGGGAGATGGAGAGAGAGAGAGAAACATCAATGATGAGAATCATTGATCGGCTGCCTCCTGCACGCCCCCTACTGGGGATTGAGCCCACAACCCAGACATGTGCCCTTGACCGGAATCAAACCTGAGACCATCAGTCCACAAGCCAAACCAGCTAGGGCCTTTTTTGTTCTCCATAGCTACTGACACCTACTTTGGCACTTGAGGCTTTCTTCCTCGGAGCTTGGCTGAGACAGTGCAATGCAGTCTCCTGAGGCCACGCCTATCTGACCCCACTTTGCTGCTGTACAACTGCAGGCCCTTTCTGATCTAGGGTTTTATGGCTAATCACTATGGAAACAATAAAAATAATAAACATGGGGAAGTTCAGCATTTCTTCAGCTGGTGCCCTGTTCTTACGTTACTTGCTTCTGAGGTAATAAATGGAATCCTGTTGGGTCTGTGTCCCCACTTTTATCTACTGTGGTCATTTGCTGCTGCTGCAGTCCAGGTAGAACAATAGGTGCCTCCAAATCTCAAGTGACATCCAGTTTCTTAAGTCTCTGCCTCCTTCAGGAATGAAATCTCTTTGGCAACTTTCTCTGTAGCTTTTGCTTTATCGATATCGTAACTAAATCAACCTTAATGTTTGACTTTGCAAATTCCCCAGGGGATTGACTTTGGCAGTTCAGTGTTTTCTGGGTCTGTTTTTGGACAGTGTACACCCTGTGGTCATATCCTGATCTTCTACCAGCATTCACAACATGGCCTCTGGTGCTCGAAAAACTGGTGGGGGGAGCAGGTAAGAGGATTTTCCTATGTTCTGGCTCTTGGCTGAAACCTACTTAGGAAGGGCAACTATTTTAAGAAATGTACCTGTTTCCTATATTCATGCATATGTTTGAAACATGGATTTTATCCACCATGTATATTGTGGCTCTCGCTTGGCTGCTTCCATGAGCCCTTTGGGCCTCTGACCCTTTTGTAAAGTTTAAATAAGTGATGTGAAGGTACCTTGGGAACTGCCATATGCTATACTGTAAGTCAATAGGCTGAACTTAGGAGACTAGGATAAGACAGACTCTGGAGCTGGAACCTCAGCTTGGTGCTTCGATGTGACCACTAGCCCCTGGCCCCCAACGGGAACAGGTCTGCTATTCAGGTTGCCATTTTTAATTTTCATTATGAATAATGTAGTTAATAATTACATTAATGTTTGTTGAGTGAATAAATAAATGATGAAGTTAAAACGTGGAATTAGATGGAGGCAAAACATAGATTGTGATGCTTTTGTTCGCTGCAGATTTGATGCTGCCGGGAATAGTGGTGCCCCCTGCTGGTCTGCCTCAGGTACAGAAGGGTGACCTCTGTGCCATTGTCTTGGTGGGAAACAGGTATTGTGCCAGCCAGCTGTGCCTTTGGGGAAAAAATTAGGTAAAATTGGGGAAGTGGTTGGGGAATGACAACTTTCAAAGCATATGGATAAAGGATTAAGAGGAAAAAACAGGTTCTTCTAGAAGACAGTGAATGGTAATGAGATATGTGAGATATCCACACATCTGGGGCCAGTGTATTTGCCACTGATGCTTCTGTTTTTTTTCCTAAATAATTTCATTTTATTTTATTTTATTTTTTTTTTTTTAAAATATATTTTATTGATTTTTTACAGAGCAGAAGGGAGAGAGATAGAGAGTTAGAAACATCGATGAGAGAGAAACTTCGATCAGCTGCCTCCTGCACATCTCCTACTAGGGATGTGCCTGCAACCCAGGTACATGCCCTTGACCGGAATCGAACCTGGGACCTTTCAGTCTGCAGGCCGACGCTCTATCCACTGAGCCAAACCGGTTCCGGCATTTCATTTTATTTTTAAAACACTTTAATATATATTTTTTATTTCAGAGAGGACGGGAGAGAGATAGAAAAATCAGTGATGAGAGAGAATTATTGATTGGCTTCCTCCTGCATACTCCCTACTGGGGGGATCGAGCCCACAACTAGGGCATGTGCCCTTGGCTGGAATCGAACCTGGACCCTTTAGTTCCAAGGCCAACACTCTATCCACTGAGCCAAACCAGCTAGGACTCCTAAATAATTTTAGATTTACAGAAGAGTTGCAAAGATAGTACAGGGTTCTGCTATACCCAGCTTTCTGTAATGATAACATTTTATATAACCACAGTATAGTTATCAAAACTAAGGAATTAACATTGGTACAATACCATTAACACAATTAAAAACTTTATTCCAGTTTTCCCACTGATGTCTTTTTTTCTCTTCAAGGATTCAATCAGAATAGCACAGTGCATTTCATTGTCATGTCTTCGTAGCTTCCTGTCTGTGACATTTTCTTGGTCTTTCCTTATCTTTCATGAAGTCCATACTTTTTCCCCATCATCATCATCTTTTAATTATTTCAATACCTTCGTTGAAATGTAGTTTACATATTATAAATTAACCTGTTTCAAATGTACAATTCAGTGCTCTTTAGTATACTTACAGCATTGTTCAGCCATCACAACCCTGCTTCTTTTTAAAAATAATATAGCAAGTAATGATAAGAACAATTCTAAAAAATCAAAAATCCCTGTATCTCATAATCCTTTTCTCCTAGGAGTAACCATCATCATGTTGATGCATATCTTTGCCAACCTTCTTCAATGCATATATACATGTGCATATAAAAATGTATGATTTAGGGTATGGACGTTTAAAAATACAAACAAACAGAATTGTACTTTATTTATATTGTTTTCACTTAAGATAGTGTGGGCATTTCCCGTGTAAGCAAGCCCAGATGTGCTGACTCCTCTTACCTACTCTGTGATGATGGGAGAGGTCCTCTCCTAATGGACATTCTGGTGTCTCCAGTTTGTCTCTATCAAAAACAGTATCTTGCTGATGCCTCTAGGAATACCAGTGCCAGTATTTTTCTAAAGTAGCTACCGTCGCCCTCCAAAAAAGCTGTATCAGTTTTCACTCCCACCCATGGGTGTGATTCCCCTACGTTCTCACCAGCTCTGGATGTGACGGGTCACTTTCTTTTGTGTCATCTTGAGTGAAAAATGACATCTCATTATTTTACTCCTCACTTCTCTGACAAGGACCAGGTCAGTGTTTCAAAATCTTATTTTTGCTACTGATATTCTCCAATTGGCCCTGAACCTTTTGGAGCCACACACCTAGAAATGTTTCCTTCCCTGTTTCCCTGCAGCAAAACTTGCAGTTGAAAAGAAGGGCAGTGTCATTGTTTTCCCCTCTGGTATTCTGTAGAAGAAAGGGGAAAACTCCATAAATATGGATTTGGCCTGCATATGGGATGAAGCTTGGGGGTCGTTTGTGGCAGGTTAAAGGTACAAAGAAGCTAAAACTACAAGTTATGTTTGAGACTGAAGTTCCTGAGTTACTGACCCAGGGGCTGGAAAGACCCCTCTTTTAGGAGCTGGGAAAGAAGCCAGATTCAAAGTGTCTGTAGCAATAACTGACCTATGGGCCCAGGAAGTAGAGCTGCTAAGTTAGCAAACATTTCTTCAAGTTCAGGTGTTGGGAACTCCACTCTTGAATCTTCTTGCTTGGGCCCAGGTGACCTTACCCCACAGCTACCCAGCTGGTCACTGATCCTTACAAGCAGTGTGTGAGCAGTGCGTGCGTAACACTGGGAGGACGGAGATTTCTCATTTGGGTCTTGGAAGTTTTTGTAGTTGCTATAAATGTGGTGGTTTTTGACATTCTGGACACACCCAGTTCTTAGATAGATAGTTACACAGAGCAAATCCCGTTATAAAGAGTCAACTCAGAAGGAACCTCTTTAGTTGGTGCCACTATTTATCTCTTCTCCCTTCCTTATGATATCCTTCAACCTAACCATGGCTTATGAATGGCCTCTTTTCTGAACTTCGGTATAGGATGGCTATGCTTTCTTTAAGGTAGGGAAGTAATTTATATTTTTGAAATTAAAGAAAGGGAACTTTAAATATCCTCTCATGGGCTTCATGGCCTGCCTGGGTTTAATTCATAATGGAAATAAAACAAAAAGCGTCAACATCAGCAGAGGAATTGCTTAAAAGAAGGGGACTATTTGGTCAAGGGATTTTTGAAAGTCATATTTCTAGGCGATCTGAAGAAAATTGAGATTTCTGTGATCCTAGTGGGTGCTTTAGATTTGCAACCATGGTGCTTTTAGCACGTGTGTGGGAAGGTGTCCTGCTGTGCTCTCCTGGAAGACACTCCCTGATCCTTGTCTCTGGCCTTCTCCTTCTCAGGGCCCCTGTGGCCATCGGAGTGGCTGCCATGTCTACATCTGAGATGCTGACTTCAGGCCTGAAGGGAAGGGGCTTCTCTGTGCTCCACACCTACGAGGACCACTTGTGGTGGGTCTGCTGTTTTTTTCTGTTTTACAGGTAGCTGCATGGGTGGAGAGAGCATGGGGCCTGGATTCAGAAGTGAGGGTTTTGGTCCCTGCCGTATCCCTAGGCAAGTTGCTGACCCCAGACATTAATTTCTTTGTTAAATGTGGAGAAATATATGTATACATATATATTTTTTGTCTGTATGGAGAAGAAATTAGAGACTCTCTGACTATTTTCTAGGTGGATTATAGAACCCTAGGCTTTGAGTAAGGCCTTAGGGATTGTCTGCTCCTCCCCTCAATGCAGTTATAATCCTTATTTTTATAGCTCTGGTCCATCTGGCCTTGTCTGCCGTGCACATTTAGGCATCTTTTGGCCCTATGACAAGTGCTCAGAAATTCTCACTTCTGAATCCAAATCTAAGCAGAGCAGATCTTTAGGCACCAGGTGGTGATGATGATGATGTTCAGGTTCCACATTCCAATCTCCAGGATGGAAGTTACGCTTTCTCATTGTAACAGTTGCTTTGTGGAGACATGTACGAGTCTATTTTCTGGTTATTTTTTTTGTCACTTTACCAAAACAGTAAATAGTGCTTTTCTCAAAAGCATTATGCCTGGTCTTTTGGCCAAGTGTTGTGGCCTGCTGGTATAGATTCATCTTTACTTTCTTGCCCCTCCCTTAGAGTTGCTCATTTTACGAATATTCACTGAGCCCTGCTTTGCTGGGGTACAGCCTCATCAGCCGTTTCGCAGACATTTGCGAGCTGCTCACTGATGTTCTGACTGCACCTTGCAGTCAGTGTCACGCTAAGTGGTTCTATCAGCAGCTCCTCAGCCCCCACTCCCTCCCCCCTTTTAAAAATACTTCTGATACTGACCTGATCAGAGAACCCTAACCATACACTCTGGCCTCACTAGTCACCAATAAGCCTTGCTGCAGCTGTTAGTTAAAACGTAGTTTGGTTTACATAATTTTGGGTAAGATCAAGCTTGGCACTTCTACCTTTCTGTGCTCTGCTGTTTGGCATCACTCATTTTTCTCTTTTCCTAAGGCTCCACTCCCCTGACTAGAGCGACACTGGACCTCTGGGAGGGGAAGGCTTAGTGGCATAACCCCTTTTTAATCTCTACTCTGCAAGCTCGATTGCATTCTGCTTTAACACAGAGCAGGTGGCTTTGCAGCCCTTGAGCATTGCAGGTGTTTGTACTTTGTTATATCCTGGGAGCCTTGGGTCTTTGTATTTCACCAAACTAGTCCTACAGATGCATTGCAATCTTAATTTTGTTCTTTAATTCAAAATAGTTTTATATTTAACTCATATGAATAGAATACTTTTGGGGGTTCTCTTTAATTATTTTTTCTTTAATTTTTTTCTGTCCCCAGATGTCTGTTAATAATATTATTATTCCTTTGAGATAGAGAGGAGTCAAGAATTATTCTCCCCATTTCAGAGATGAGGAAACTGAGGCATGTGACATTTCTGGTCACAGAACTGGAAATAGATTTGATATGAGACTCCAGGTTCTCTGTCCTTTCCTGGACACCCCACCCCAGCCTGTAGCTCTTACTCTCTCTGGTTGACCCCTGACCCAGGTTGGAAAGTGCTGGGCTTGGTGTTTCTGACATGAGTTTTTTCCAGGCGATCTGGAGACAAGTCCTCTCCACCTTTCATTGCCCCACTGACCCTGGATTCCCCAGATGTCAGTGAAGAGAAGGGGTCTGTCCAGGCAGGCCCCGCCCTGCAGGATGACATGAGGCGCCTTACCCTGGAGGGGAAGGAGGAGGAGAATGGGGAAGATCAGCAGATGCGTGGGGAGAAGACCCTACCAGAAGCCTCAGAAGACCCTGGCGTCGGGGGCCTGAACCCAAACCCCGCAGACAGCAAGACCCTTCAAGGTATAACGCTGGGAGTGGGAGGCCATCCTCTCAGTTTAGGAGCCTGAAGCGCTCCACTCCCCTGACTAGCGGGACACTGGACCTCTGGGAGGGGAGGGCACGTCCTTATTTCTGTTGAGGCGGTGCAACAGCTTTTTGACATCTCACCTGGGAGTCTTCCCCACACAAGTCAGGCTTCCCTGGGGCCAGTCTGCCCTGGCATTTGGACTGTTGCCAGCTTCAGAGCCCTGTAAGGTTTCTGTCTGTCAGAAGTGTTGGCTCCTGGCTGGGTGGAACTTTGTGCTTAACCCCTTCTCTGGGGTCAGCCCTCTTCAAAGGCTCTGTGCTCCAGCGAGTCTGGGAGCTTTGGAACCTGGGGATGGATTCCGTGGGTAAAGTGGGGTACTGTGGAGCTGGGCGGGGAGTGCCAGGCATCTGTATCCCCCAGGAAGGATAAGGTTCTGTCTTTTCCTTGCAGAGCAAATGGATGAACTGCTACAGCAATGTTTCTTGCATGCTTTGAAGTGCCGAATCAAAAAGACCGACCTCCCTCTACTCACTAGCACTTTCCTCGGTAGCCACGTGTTCTCCTGCTGGTACGGAAGGCATGTGTGGGTGGGCGGTGGCCAGGCACAGTCTCTGCCTGATTCCTTGGTGGTGGGACAGGACAGGGCTGATGGGGCATTGGTTGAAGGACACATGGTGGGAAGAGTGGAGTACAGGGTTGATCTGGTAAATAAAGTAGGTCCCAAGTTTTAAAACTTAAATTTTAGCCAGCGAAAAAATGCTGAGGAAATGAACAAGGACATGAGGGCACTGCGCTCTGTGGTGCTCCTGGCAGCACGTCCTGTCCAGGAGGAGTCCCGAGCGGCCTCTGTCAGGGGGCTTCTTCTGGAACCCCCTCATTCTCCTGAGAAGTGGGTGGGTGGGTTAGGTTGTCTCAGGAGGAAGAATCAGTGCGCTCCCCACCCCTCCTCCAAGCACCAGCCACCTGGAGAGGGAGGATCACTTGGGGACAGGACCTGAGCTTTGAAGACAGAGCCATCTGAGCTCAAATGGCAGCTCCACAGGGAGTGGGAGCAGGAGAGCTTGAACTCGGCTCTGGGCTTCTCTGAGCCCTCGTTTCGAGCACAGCCCGCCCTGGCTGGTGTGGCTCAGTTGGTTGGACATCATCCTGTGCACCGAAAGGTTGCTGGTTCGAGTCTCAGTTAGGGCACATGCCCAGTTTGTGGGCTTGATCCCTAGTAGGAGGTGTGCTGGAGGCAACTGATCGATGTTCCACTCTCACATCGATGCTTCTCTCTCTCCCTCTCTCTCTCTAAAAATTAGTAAAAATAAAATCTTAAAAAAAAAAAGATGAAATAGCCTGACATTTAGTAAGCGCTTAACAAACAACATGCCAGCAGGTTTGCTTATTGAGTTTGACCCTGAGACCTCTTTTTTGTAAAGGCGTTCCTAGACAAGAGTGGGGTCTGGAGTGTGTGGCAGGCATTTGGTCATTGGCCCTGACTTTGCTGGTGGCAGGTAACTGAGGGACCCTGGCATGTGCTCCAGATAGAGCTTCCTAACCTGGTGGTTTCTGGAAGGGCTCCCTGGGATCGCAGTGCTGGTGTGTGGCGCATGTGGAGAGAAGATGGAAGCTCTGGGGGAGCGTTCATTAGGGGCCGCCCCTGTGAGCTTGTAGCCCTAGGGCAGGAAGCAGCAAACATTTCTGTAGAAACAGATAGTAAACAGTCCAGGCTTTCAGGCCGTGCAGTCTCTGTTGCAACCATTCCACTCTGGGCTGTGGCACAAAGGCCAAGGCCGTGGAGCCAGCAGATGGGTGGGCATGGCCTGCAGGATCTAGTTTGCGGGGCCCTGCTCTAGGCCCACTTACCGCCACGAGCTCAGTGTTGGAAAGGCTCACCTTGAGGTGGAACTTCTGAGGCCTCAGAAAGTTGTCTAGTTTCAGAGGAATCTAAAGCTCTATCCAGTACAGTGGCGATTTAAGTTTAAATTAATTAAAATGAAGAGTTTAAAATTTAGTTCTTCAGACACATTAGTCCAGGGGTGGGCAAACTTTTTGACTCGAGGGCCACAATGGGTTCTTAAAGTGGACCGGAGGGTCGGAACAAAAGCATGGATGGAGTGTTTGTGTGAACTAATATAAACTCAAAGTAAACATCATTACATAAAAGGGTACGGTCTTTTTTTTTTTTTTAGTTTTATTCATTTCAAACGGGCCGCCATAGTTTGCCCACGGCTGCATTAGTCACATTTCAAGTGCTTAATCGCCACACTTGTAGAATAATAGTGAACATTCCATCTTCACAGAAGGGTCTGTCGGACAGTAAAGATCTAGAGGAGCCTGGAGCGTGTCCCACTGCGAGACCACTGGGCAGAGCTCTGGCACTGCAGCCTCTTTCTGAACATGGGGGAGGAGGGCTCAGGAAAAGGCCTCCCTCAGTGCAGGCAGGTCCCACCACTCTGGCTCTGTTAGCTTAACTTGCCTTTTCCATCTGCCATCAGCCCTGAAGGACGGCAACTGGACATAAAGAAGTCGAGCTACAAAAAAGTAAGCAGGCCCTTCTCTGCACACCCACAGAGTTGTGTTGGGGCACACATGGCATGAGCTGGGTGGGCAGGGGAAGCCCGTTGTCCAGGGCTGAGGCTGGAATTAAACTTTTAATTCCAGATATAAGGTGGGGGCGGGGAGAAAACTCCCTGGGCGAGGCAGTGGGTGGACCTACTCCCTTCTCTCCTCCTCACCCTTGGATATCTGGTCAGAGTTCGGAAAGGTTTCACCGTTTAGTCTGTAGCAGCTTCTCACCCTCTGAGCCTCTGGGTGGGGGCCTCCCAGTTCCTAATTTGATGAGAGCAGGGACTGTCCCGTGTTCTTCCCCAGGACCTGCCTAGCTCGGTGTCTGGCACATCCTAGGTGCTCAGTGTGTGCAGAAGTGACAAAGTCCCCTCCCACTGGCCCTCTCTCCCTTAGCTCTCTAAGTTCCTGCAGCAAATGCAGCAGGAGCAGATTATACAGGTCAAGGAGCTGAGCAAAGGGGTGGAGAGCATTGTGGCTGTGGACTGGAAACACCCCAGGTGAGTGCAGGGGGCCTGCTCACCGTAGCTCAGCTGGCCCTGGGGCACCGGGGCCATGGACTGGGACTTGCAGACACACTAGTATAAAATGTGTTTTTTCTTTCCTTCTGCTGGGTTTTAGGATCACATCTTTCGTCATACCTGAGCCCTCCCCGACCTCCCAGACTATCCAGGAGGGTAGCAGGGAACAGCCCTATCACCCTCCAGATATAAAACCCCTCTACTGTGTCCCAGCCAGCATGAGCCTGCTCTTCCAGGAGTCTGGCCACAAGTGAGTTTTTGGAGAGCAGCCCTTCTCTGCCTGCTTGGTGTTCTGGCCTGAAGTCCTCTCCGCCTGAATAGTAATCTTCTGTGTCTGGCAACACCTTCCCTGCCCTGTCCTCCCTTTCCCCCAGGTCCAGCTCAAGCTTCCTTCCCAGAAAGTGTCTCTGGACTAAATGAATGAGAGTAGGTCTCTCCCTTTTCTACCTGTAATCACTCCTTACATGGCCCTACCTACTACCTCGGTCAGGACGAGGGAAGAAAAGAAGAGGTTGAAAAGCTGGGAAAGCACGCTGCTGAGCAGGGAGTGAGTCCTGGTGTTTGCAGGTTGTCTCCTGGCACACCATGAATTAACGCCCCCCCACTTCTCACCCAGGAAGGGGAGCATTCTCGAGGGCGGTGAGGTCCGGATGATCATCATTAACTACGCCAAGAAAAATGACCTGGTTGATGCGGACAACAAAAAGTGAGTGGATCAGGAGGAGGCTGTCTGTGTTGTTAGTGTTCATCTTTAGCGGACTCAGACAATTTGTGGAGGATGTCGGGATGGAGGGCCGTGTAGAAATAATCAAGACCAGGGTTCTCAACCATGGGCTGTGGACACCTGGTTATTGTCTAGGCCTAGGGTGTTGGGTTCCATATTTGATGTCAACATTGGCTGTAGACTGGGAAGTATGATCTCATACCTATCTACTACTGATTTTCAAATGCAGGTGCTTACTGTGAGTGATAAAATGTAAACTTTAAAGAATTATCATAGCTTTTTGGTCTTTTTTTAAAAATATATTTTTATTGATTTCAGAGAGGAAGGGAGAGGGAGAGAGAGAGATAAAAACATCAGTGATGGGAGTATCATTGATCGGCTGCCTTCCGCATGCCCCCCACTTGGGATCGAGCCTACAACCCAGGTATGTGCCCTTGACTGGAATCGAACCCGGGACCCTTCAGTCCACAGGTTGATGCTCTATTTACTGAGCCAAACCAGCTAGGGCTTCTGTTTTCGTGGTAAGTGGATACAGAAAAACTACTAAGTGAAAAGCATTCCATAATATTTATTTTTAATTTTTATTGATTTCAGAGCGGAAGGGAGAGGGAGAGAAACATTAGTGATCAGCTCCCTCCTGCACTCCCCAGACCCCAGGCTTGTGTCCTGACGAGGAATCGAACCGTGACCTCCTGTTTCATAGGTCAATACTCGACCCCTGAGCCACACCGGCCGGGCTTATTTTCACTTTTAAAAGACATCCATATGATCAGAAGGTTGTACTGGCCTACTCATAGCTAGCTAGTAGCAGAACTGAGCCAAGACTCCCGGTCTTCAGTTTTCCCCATCCCACTTTCCCCCCACAGCCCGCTTCTCCCTTGTTCTGGGAAAGCATACTTGCGGGGTGCATTGTTTCATGGAGTGTGGTCCCATTTTGATTCTAGTAATCCTGGCTAAAAAGGGTGTTATGATAAGAGGTGAATTCTGAGCTGGGCCCTGAGAAGGGGCGAGGCTAGGACTTCTCTATTAATAGCCTCTTCTTTCCCTTTAGTCTTGTGCACTTGGATCCCATCCTGTGTGACTGCATCTTAGAGAAAAGTGAACAGCACACAGTCATGAAGCTTCCATGGGACAGTCTCCTGACCAGGTAATGGGGAAGACCACCCCTCTCCCTAGTACCTAGCACAGTGGTCGGCAAACTCATTAATCAACAGAGCCAGATATCAACAGTACAACGATAGAAATTTCTTTTGAGAGCCAAATTTTTTAAACTTAACGATGTACCTACCTATATAGTTTATTAACTTAATTAGGGTACTCCTAAGGCTTAGGAAGAGCCACACCTGGCTTGCGAGCCGCAGTTTGCCAACCACCGACCTAGCACATTGAACTTTAGAATTGTCACTGTCTTCGTTTCTGACTTTCTTTCCATAATTCATTCCCCGTCAGTCTAAATAAACACAGGCTTGGATAATTCTCATGAGAATGGTCTTTGGGACGACATGAGCCAGCACAATAGAGGAGAACTTGAGAGGGAGAAAGAAAAAGAACACTTTAAAAATAAGCACTCCAGAAAGATTTAGAAGCAAAAGAAGGTGAATTAGGAACTGTCTTAAGTCTTTCAAAGGAAAGATTCTTATACTCTTTCTTTTCACAGAATCAAAACTGAAAAGAACTTGTGTCAGGAGTTTGCAGACTCACGGCTGTGGGTTAGGTCTGGCCTGCTGCCTGGTTCTGCAAACGGCTTTATTGGCGCTCAGCCACACCCACCGATTTATGTGTTGTCCGAGGGCTGCTGTAGTGCCACAGTGGCAGAGTCGAGTGGTTGCAACAGCGACCACATGGCCCTTAAAGCCTCAAATATGTACTGTCTGACCCTTGATAGAAGTGTGTCAAAACCCATGTATGTCAGGGCAAAGAGAAAATCTGGCTAAAGGAGAAATTCCTTGTGGTAAAGGCATTCTGTAACATGTGCATCATTGCAACATGTCAGAGATGGGACACTTCACCAGCCGGGGTAAGGTAGAGTGTTCAGACGGGTAGAAATCCATAAAGAAGCCTGGGCGGATTCTCTGAAGGCCAGGCCAGTGGGCGGGGCTCACGTCGCTGAAGTTCCCTTCCCCGAGTATGCAGTGGGTCTCAACTTCAGTCGCACCTGGGGAGTTTCAAAATACAGATACACTTGGTTAGTTCTGATTTCAGTGGCCGGGGAGCAGCTCCCGAGGTGATTTGAGTGATTCTCATGTGCAGCCAAGGGCAAACCGCTGCCGGCTGGTGGTGGGAGCAAGGGACGGTTCCTGTTGGCTTGTCAGCCCACAGCTCACTGACGCCCGTTTCAGGTGTTTGGAAAAGCTGCAGCCTGCCTATCAAGTGACCTTTCCCGGACAAGAGCCCATTGTGAAGAAAGGCAAAATCTGCCCCATTGACATCACCCTAGCACAGAGAGCTTCCAATAAAAAGGTAATTTTTAAAAAGACACAATATTTGAAAATGGTGATTTAATGTTCCAGCGAAGTTCTGGTCTATCTAATGAGATTGGCCTCAAACACCTCAGAGGTGATTGATGAACACCCATGTGTGTGTGACTGGGCTGGGCCGCATAGAAAACAGGCAAAGCTGACCCCTCACTCATGCCCTCTAGGATTTTGTGCCAGGAAACTGGCCAGAGCCTGGTTCCAAAGGTAAATAAGATTTTTTTTGTCTTAAAGGCTTTCAGGTCTTATTCATTCCGTTATCTCTTGCTCAGTGAAGGTAACTTGTAAATAATTGCTAAGGAACGGACTGTGTTTAGTTTGGCCACACAGAGCCTTGGGAAGCTGTCCTGGGGAAAAGGTGTGCATGTTCTGTGTGCCTCGAGAAGACAGCGGGATGGCTGGGCGGGAGTCCCAAGAAGACAGACTTGGGTTCAAAATAAAAAACCTTCTAGTTGTGCAGGGTTATGAGCGTGGGCTTCAGGATTAGAGACCTGGGTTCAAACGTGGCCGTTGCTTGACCTTGAACAAGTTATTTAATGTCTTTTTGCCTAAGTTTCCTTATGTAAAAAGATGGGAATAATACCTACCTGAGCAGGCACCATGAGGATCAGCGAAGGAATATACACGGGGGAAGCACTTAGAATAGTACTTGGCCTATAAGCATTCAATAACTGGGAACCAATAATAATAGCCTTAATAATTAGGCATTAGCCAGTTTCTTGAGCATACAATTTATGTGCCAGACTTTGTACTGAGCAGTGTGTGTATGGTCTCTCCCTTGATTTGTTTTTTTTATGATTTAAAAAAAAAAGCCCTTATGTTTTGGAGGTACACACTGAAATGTTTGTGTATGAAGTGATCTGATGTCTGGGAGGGTTTGCTTTAGAGCAGTGGTTCTCAACCTTCTGGCCCTTTAAATACAGTTCCTCATGTTGTGACCCAACCATAAAATTATTTTCATTGCTACTTCATAACTGTAATGTTGCTACTGTTATGAATTGTAATGTAAATATTTGATATGCAGGATGGTCTTAGGCGACCCCTGTGAAAGTGTTCGACCACCAAAGGGGTCGCGACCCACAAGTTGAGAACCGCTGCTTTAGAGCAATATAAGAGTGGGGAGTGGATGGGGACATGAATCAGGTTGGCTATGATTTGATAACTATTGAAACTGGTGATGGGTATGTGGGAGCTCATCATACTATTCTGCTTTTCTTTCTGCTTAAAATTCTCCATAATAAACACACTTTTAAAAAAAGTATACTATATTATAGACACTGAGTGGCCAGATTATTATGACCATCTGACGTTTGTAGGCAAATTAGCTATAATTTCACACTGAAGTTGCTAGAGGGCCAGACCATTATAAATGTCTGAATAGCACAACATACCTACGTATCGTTGCTGATCACGTTCATCCTATCATGTTGATGGCATATCCCAGTGGAGATGGCTTCTTCCAACAAGACAATGCGCCATGCCACGGTTGCTCAGATTGTGCAGGAGTGGTTTCAAGAACATGAGGGAGACTTTACCTTGCTTAGGTGGCCCCCACAATCACGAGATCTCAATCCAATTGAGCATTTGTGGGACGAAGTTAAAAGAGCCATCAGGCAGCTGGTTCCACAACCATCAAATCTCACAGAACTGGACAGTGCTATTCATCAGGCATGGTGCCAGATTCCTCACATCACCTTTCAACATCTCGTGGAGTCAATGCCAAGAAGAATCGCCACAGTATTGAAGGCAAAAGGTGGCCCAACGAAGTACTGATGGGGTGGTCATAATAATCTGGCCACTCAGTGTGTGTGGGATAGAAAATATTTATCCCGCTAAATATATAACACACATATTAGATGAGCTAGAAAGACTCAACTTAGAAGTACAAAAATAAAATATTTGGATGAAAAGACACCATGGTTGCAGGGATGATGAACATAGTGGGTGATGAGGCTGCTAGCAGGCCCTCTGGAGGAAGGGCACGTGTCTGTACCCATCATCAGTTTTTTGTCCTCTCCCTAGGTGACTGTGGTCCGGAATTTGGAGGCCTACGGTCTGGACCCATGCACAGTGGCTGCCACCCTGCAGCAGCGATGCCAGGCTAGCACCACTGTCGCTCCTGCCCCTGGGGCCAAGGACAGCCTACAGGTTCAGATCCAGGGAAACCAGGTCCACCACCTCGGCCGGCTGTTGCTTGGTGAGCATCTCCTCTGAAGAAGCAGAGACACTGATCTCTCTTGGCGAAAATCTTCCCATCCTCTGTATATGGCCATAGGGTTTTTACCAGCCAGCAAGAGGTGGAGCTAATGTTTGAACTAGACTCTTTGGCCCCAAATTCAATGTTCCTTCCACCACCCTTTGGAGTAGTTTTCTCCCAGGTCCTTCCCTTTTTATAAGCATTGTTGGGCACCCCAACTGCTAGGCACTAGCGGGGCTTTTTGCAGGTATGACCTCTCTTGATCATAATGAAGCTGCAGAACTGGTTCTGTTTTGCAGATGAGGAAACTGAGGTTCTGAGAGGTTCATTGCCTTGCCCTGAGATAGTCAGCTATTGGCTGCTGTAGCTGGGCTCTGAACTTTGTTTGCTTTGTCCGACTGTAGAGCAAGCATGTCAAACTCGCGCGAGTTTGACATGCTTGCTGTAGAGCAAAGTTCTGTCGATCAACTCTGGGTCACATAGCCTCCAGTCTGGCCTCAATTCAAGCTGTCTTCTGCATTTCTGTCTGAGTCAGCTTTCTAAAACAAATGTACTTACATCACTCTCCTCTAAAGTTATTTTTGCCTCTTTAGTGCGCTCAGAAACAAGGCCCTCCCAGGCCTCAGCCGCTGGCCTCCTGGTGTGCCTCCCACAGCCAACTCCGCCTGACCCTAAAGGCTCAGTGGCCAGCTTAGGGATCACGAGAAGCCTGTCTCAGAGCGTGTCCCATTTTTTTCTGTTTCCTAAAATTAGAGTTTGAAAAATTGCTAATGTAGCACTTTCCAACTGTATTTATAGTACTGGTTAGTGTCTGCAACTTGGCTAATTTTTTCTAATGTCTGAACTTCCTGCTGAGCATCTTAAGTCAGAGACCTTGCCCTTTTCATCCTTTAATCATGCTTAGGGCTTGGCACATAGTAAATGCTCAATAAGCAAATTTATTTTATGATAAGGCAGTAATCAGCAGTTAACTTTTATAATTGAGCCTTTTCAAGTGAAGAACCCTGTATGATTTGCTGAGACAAATACAGAGGAAAACAGACACATTCTCTCATGAGACGGTTCTAAATGCCTGAAGTACAACTAGCAAGTAGCTATCAATGTGAAAATTACTGAAATTCACACGTACCTCCACATCTAGGAAAAACACTTCATCCCAGAAGGCTTCTGTAGGAGCTGAGTCTAAGCAGTGTAGAAGAGCAGATCCATGGTGGAAATGGTTTGAACAGAGGCTTGTCAACAGAATGAGCACCCAAGTGACGAGAGGGCCAGGAGGTAGCCGTGCGGGTTGGGGCCAGGAGGGACCTTGTGAGACGGAGCAGGGGCTGTGGGAGGGGGGCTGTGCCCCACTGACGAGTTCCTGTGTTTGGATTGTAGAAGAATATCAGCTTCCTCGGAAACACATCCAAGGCCTCGAAAAGGCCCCCAAGCCTGGCAAGAAGAAGTGACAGACTCTTGCTTCATGTGGTCGATCCCGTGGAATCCAGGTTCTGGGCTGCTCACTCATAGGAGCGTTTTCAGCTTTTGCAAATAAAAAATATATAATTCTTTACCAGAATAAATTTTTATTCTAATCTAAATCTGATTTCCCTCTTGTTTCCTCCACTCAGCTAAAATATACTAAATTTTCAAGCCAGGAGCCGTTTTACCCAACAGAAGAGGCTGGCGTGCCTTTCCATTCAGGTTTGGGTTCCTCCCTGGTTCTCAAGCCCAGGCGGCCCACCAGAGTGCAGGCAGGTGAGGCCCTCCTATTAGTTTGAAGTCCCTCTGACAGATAACCCACAGCCTCTTGCTCATCTATTCCTACTGTCTAATTAGCCTCCCAGGCCAAAATAATCCTTCCCATCTCTAAGGGTTACTCATACAGAAAGCAGAACCCAGCTGTTTTGCCTGGGTTGATGACAAAAGAGGCAAGGACTGGCCCTGAATTACAGCAAAATTTAAACTCAATAAACAGGAAACGATAAAAGCACATCAGGACGTGGGTTTCTGTCTAGTGATTCTTCCCAGCGTTCGTTAGTGCACTGCCACTATCAGTGGAAAACTGAAGTAGCTTCCTTACCGTGAAGGCTTATCAGGCAAATGCTTTCTGAACTTCCTAACGGGCTCCTGCTAATGTAGCTGGTTTTCAGAGGGGCCATGAGCTCCCTGAAACAGTACACCAGGTTTTGTTCGATCATTTTCCCAAGAGAGGTTACCAGGCGTTTGTCGCATTCCTAGTGGAACACTTAATGCTGCGAGAAGGTCCAGAACCATTGCCTTGGTCCCTGCTCAGTTCACGGAAGTCACGTCTGTGGCTGAAACTCTCCTGTAAAGTTGGAGGGGAAAGGGCTGAGCTGAATCCCTTTAGGGTTCTTTAGGTGGTATCATCAAAAAAGTTCTACTTCAACTTCTTTTTTCCTTTCTCATCTCACTTTTTAAAAGAAACAGAGATGCCCAGCTGGTGTTGCTCAGTGGTTAAGTGTCGACCTATGAACCCTGCAGGAGGCCATGGTTCGATTCAGTCAGGGCACATGCCTGGGCTGCAGGCTTGATTCAAAGTGTGGGACGTGCTGGAGGCAGCTGATCAATGATTCTCTCTCATCATTGATGTTTCTCTGACCTTTTCCCTTCTCTGAAATCAATAAAAATATAGTTAAAAAGGGGCAAACGAAAAAAAAAAAAAAGGGAACCCCCTTCCCCTGCTTGTGGGAATGCAGATTGATGCAGCCACTCTGCAAAGCAATATGGAGGTTCCTCAGAAAACTAAAAGTAGAATTACCATATGACCCAGCAATCCCACTTCTAGTGTTTATCTGAAGAAAACAAAAAAGCTAATTTAAAAAGATATATGCACCCCTGTGTTCATTGTAGCATTATTTACAATAGTCAAAACATGGAAGCAACCTAGGTATCTATCGATAGACAGCTGGATAAAGGCATAATACATATAATATTAGCCATAAAAAAGAATAAAATCTTGCCACTTCTGACAACATGGATGGACCGAGAGGGCATCATGCTAAATAGACAAATACTGTATGATCTCACATATATGGGGAATCTACAAAAACAAACAAAACAGGAACAGACTCATAGATACAAAGATTAAACTAATGCTTGCCTGTGGGGAGAGAGAGGAGGGATGGATGACAAAGGTGAAGGAGAACGAGTTGTAAACTTCCAATTATAAATTCATGGGAATTAATGTACAACACAGGGACTATAGTCGGTATCATAATTGCTTTGTATGGTTACGGATGGTTACTAGACTCACTGTATTGCTTTGAAAGGTATATAATAGCAAATCACCATGCGTTGTACATCTAAAACTAGTATGTTGTGTGTCGATTATACTTGAATCATAAAAAATAAAACTGGAAGCAGAAAAAAGAAATAGAAGAATCATTGCTTACCTCAGTAGCTGGTCCTGGCGTTTAATTCTCCTCAGCTCCAGAACGCCCTTCTCTTTCTAACTCCACATCTTTCCTCCCCTGCTCTGGGGCTGTCGAGTAGCCAGTCAGCTAGCAGCACTCCCCAGCCATGTATTTGGACAGTTTCCTCGAGATCATTGAACAGTGGCTTCACGCCTCTGTCCGCTGGCGAAAGAAAACCTGACACTGCCAAGAAGTGTGTGCTGTCTCGGTTCCCACCGCCCTCCCAGCTCCCAAGGTCCATGAGAAGGTCAAGTTCAAGGAAGAGGTCTCCAGTCTGAATCACTTTTGCAATGAACTTTATTTTTTTAAACCCATATAAGAAAGACATTTAAAGAGAAAATATCCTCAAAACACACACACTGGGAAACAGGAGGATAGAAGGCACTGCCAGCAGTCACGCCCTCCCCGGGGAGGCGGGCTCTTGGGCCATCCTGTTCTCGGAGGCTCGGACCCTGGGTCCTGGGTTAACTGTGCTTCAGATGAAGCCTGCGTTTTCCCGTAACGTTCTTGGTTCATAAACACCCCTACTCTTCATACATAGTATATGCCTTTACGGTATACATGTACATGAGTTTTGTTTTCTTTTCCAAAAATAAAGCAGCCACCCCCGTCAGGAGGTTCTCAGCAGCATTCACAGCGTTGCAGCAGGAGCCGTGCCTTCTATCCGTGGTCGAGACATGCAGCGTGAAGGGAAAGGACGCGGCCGCTCCCTGAACTACGCAGCAGGAGGGAGGCTTTCCGGGGCGGGGGGTGCTAAGGCTGAGCATGAGATGGCAGGCCATAGGGTTCTGTGATTAAAATCTTCTCACGCTGCCAGCCCGTCTGGCTTCTGCAGCTCTGGAGACGAGCACAGTCTGTACGATGAAGGGTCGGCATTGCTTCTGGGACCAGGACAGTGTGGGCTCAGCGAGGCTGCACGAGGAACCGAGGCTTGAACCAACCCCAGCGGGACTGGGGAAGGCAGAGGACGTCGAAGAAAGGGTCTCAGAGGCCGGACTGAAAAACCTGCCGCTTTGAAAGTTAGGTCTTTCTCCCTCAGCACTGGAGTGTCTGCGTCCGGCTCCGTGCTCGCGCCGTGTGGCTGGTGTACTTACGTTTGGGCTGAAACAAGGAGCCAGCACAAGTGACAGCCCGGAACCTGACCCGCCCTGGCAATGTGGTTTGACATCTCTTCTGGGAATCAAAGCCCAGGAACTTCGATGGGAAGAAGGCTTGACCCTGACCCCTGACCCCACACGGAGAGGGAGGGCTCTCCGGGCCTTGTCTCCCACACCGCTGTGGCCCACTTCCTGGCAGGAACAAGCCAGCAGCAAAGCTTCCGACAAGCTCCCTGCTCCCGTCTCTCTGGAAACAAAAAGGCACTGAGGTCAGCGGGGAGGCCAGCGGGAGGCCAGCCCCACGCTCGCTGAGCGCAGTGCCGCTGGCCGCTGGCCGGCCCGTGCTGCAGAACACACAGGACCACGTGGCTGGGTGGGAAGTTCCCCTGAAATCAAGGCCGCTCCTCTGGCAGCACCGGACTCCATGCCCCCACCCAGGAGAGGCCGTGCTGGAGGCCCAGGGCCAAGGCAGCCAGGCCTCCCCGTCCTCCCGCTGGTGGAAGCTGCAGACACTCGGACACGTTTCTCCACGAGCTCTTCGGCTTCCTCTGGCTGCCTGATTGCCGTGCTAGCAGGAGATGTCTAAAATGGCAGGTAGCCGGTTTCCGTGGTGGAAGGAAACACGAGGACGATGGCAGTATAAATACAGTTGTAACTGAAGAACAAACCGTTGTTGACAAAGACGCGGCGAAGCACCACACACACGCAGGTGTACTTCTGCCTCTGGGCTCACATGTGCACAGGCTCTGGCGATGAGGGCCAGGGCCAGGCCGCAGCTTCCCCAGAAATCTCTGAGCCAACCTCGGCCCTGGTACTTCTGACCCGGGGCCAGTGCGGGACAATCCTTTTATGAGCATCATCCTGCTTTCGGGAACTTAGCTCAGACCTGCTAAAGGAATATGCTACAGCTTTTAACTCATAAATAAGACCCAGTGGGTGGCACGTAAAGGAGAAATAAAGGAGGCAACTATTTGGTTTGTGAAGGCTTGCAGATTGCGGGAGGACGCCGGTTGCTCTTCGCACAAGTGCCACTTGGCAGGTGCAGACGGGCGCTGCGCGGCCGTGGGCAGGACCCAGCCCCGTGCACACACGTGTCCATCAGAGGCTGCGCCGCATCTGGGACTGCTGGTGGGCACACACGCATCCCTCAGAGGTGTCCTGAGAAAAAGTGTCTGTTGCAAAATAATAATTAATAATAAAAATAAATCCGTGGGCGCCGGGAGCGAGGAAGCAGGACCGGTTAGCCAGGTTGGCCTTGGGACTCTCTCAAGGCCTCCTCCAGTTTCTGCCTAAACTTGTCGTACTTCTTCTGCACTTGTTGGATTTTGTCCTGCTCTTCTTTTTCCAGGATGGTTAGGAAGTTCTGGAGCTCGGGGATGGAAAAGGCATCCCACTGCGAAGCGAGAGGGAGATGCAGGGAGAAAACGAATAGGAGACGGGTTAGAAGTCGCCCGACCCGAGGGGCCCTGCTGCCTCAGGCTCACAGCTGCGCACAGTCCGCTACTGAACAGGCAGGTGCAGTGAGCAAAGCTTGGCTTTCCCATGTCATGTTAGCAACACATTTTCAAATCCTCATATATGACCAGCAAGAAGTTATCCATGAGCCGATTATCAATATTATCAGTCAATAACCTTAAATGTTCTCTGTAGCAGCGGAGATCTTAACAGGGCCCCGGCTGGTCTGCTCCAGCTGTCTGTGGGGTGACAGTAGGCTCCCCACATGCAGACCCTCAACATTTGGAGGAGAGCTGGACTTGGGCTCAGGAGGCTGGATTTCAGCCTGAATCACCCTGTGACCTTGAGCTCATCACCCCACCCTTCTCAGCCTGTTTTCTCATCTGCTGGCAGAGCAGATAATGAGAGAACATAACCCACAAAGCTCTGCAGAGCCTCGCTGGCCCAGGCCTGCCCGGACGGGACCTGGCTTCTCAGGCTGACCTAGGAGCTGAGGCCCCTGGGGGGCAGGGGTTTGGACGCCTCAATTCTTGGAGCACATAGGAGTTGTGAGGTTCACCTGGTTCCCTCCCCACATTGCATAGGTAGCAAACAGGTCCACGCAGGGAAGGTGGAGTAACCACGGTCACAGAACTTGAGGCGGCGGAGCTAGAAGCAGAGCCCAGGCCTCGGAACCCCAGGCCTGCAAGCTGTCCCCTGGGCCAGCGGTGCTCCAGCCTTTCCAGTGGAACACTTCCAAACAACCAGACCTGCCTGGGTGACGTGGGGAGAAGGGACAGAGCCCCACTTGCCTAGATCCCCCAAATCTCCAAAGGGACCCCAAGACTGCTCTGCCAAGTCCTAGGCCTCCACTGAGCACTGTGTGACAAACTCTCCATCACATGTCTCCGCCTTCCCAGCGTCCCAGGCCCCCAGGGGCACCTGTCTGGGTTCCACCTGTTTATACCACCAGAGTCCTCTAGGGGGAGCAGGTCAGTGTTTAAGAACCAGGGGAGACAAAAGGCTCAAACACCTCTCTATGGTGCTTGCTGGGCCCTCAGGCCACCCTGGAGCGAAACCACCTGAGCTTACCCAGGGAGTTGCCAGTGCCCGTCCATCTGAGCTCTCAGAAACGAAGCCCATGAAATCCTCTTTCCACAGCCCTTGCCAGACGCAGGCCCGGACTTGCCTCACCCTGGGCGCTGCCAACCTGGCTTACACCCTGAACCTGGGCCCCGCACTCACCCCAGCTCAACTCCTCAAGCCATTTTCCTGCCACACCTGTGCTGGGCAGTGAGGACATACCCCTGCGCCACCCGCGGTGCCCTGGGGCTGCGTCTGTGCAGCTGCAAAGGGCCCAGGCCTACCTCCACCTCTCCGGTCTCGTTCTCCTTGAGCACAAAGCTGAGGACGTCCGTGTCGGGCCCGGCCAGCAAGCGCAGGTAGAGGGGGCAGTCGGCCACGGAGAGCTTCTGGAACAGCACTGCGGACAAACCGAGAGCGGGGCTGGGGCTGGGCCGGGAGAGGGGCAGGCCCTGCTCGGGTGGGGAACTGGACAGAGCGGTGCTGGTAACAGATGGAGTGGTCCTTTCAACCACAGAATGAACCTGGCAAGGAGACGTGGGGAGTGCCTGGCCGCGGTGGCTCAGTGGTTGAGCGTTGACCTATGAACCAGGAGATCATGGTTCGATTCCCTGTCAGGGCACCTGCCTGGGTTGTGGGCTCGATCCCCAGTAGGGGGCGTGCAGGAGGCAGCTCTCTCATCATTGATGTTCCTATCTCTCTCTCCCTCTCCCTTCCTCTCTGAAATCAATTAAAACAACAACAAGAATACACGGGGAGTAACCTTTCATCTCTGGTGTGAGGGGGAAGCATGTTTCCATTTACATCATCTCCCAAAAGATTAGGAGCAGTGGGGCGGGTTCCCTCTCATCCCAGATTAGGAGGCGGGAGCCTGGGTGTGGGTTTCCTGAAGTCACATCTGGAGCGAGGGGCACAGGGAGGGCATCAGCTCCCACCCAGCACACGTGGGCCACAGACCTGCTGCACGCGGATGGCCTGGCCTCACGGTGGTGCGGGAGAGGGCCACCCCTCCGCCAGGCCTGGCGGGTTAGTGGGGGGACAGACAGTTAGGAAGGTGGTCTCTGGGGCGGAGCCTCCACTCTCATACCTTGCCCGTCCTTGTGTATCCGCTTAAAAAGTGCAAACTTCTGGGGATTGTCCACGACCATGAACTTCTTGAGCAGCCCCTGGATGACCTCGCTGACCGTGGTGGTGCTGCTGATGTGCAGCTGCTTGATGGCGTCGAGCGGCAGGTAGAAGGACGTCCGCTTGTCCGTGGTGGCCGCCAGGTTCACTTCCTTGATGGCGTCGTAGATGGACTGGGGCCGGATCCCAGCAGGTACCGTCACCGGCCGCCGAAGTTTCAAATGCACTTTGATGAAACCTGTGTAGGTGCCGTCTTCACTCTGCCCGTGGGGAGACGGCAGATGGGGTCAGGGCGGGTCTGTCTGGCACGGTCCTTGCCGCTGCCCTGGGGCCCAGGGGCTGCACTTCACCCCGGGCAGCCCCCCACCTGGCTCCCTGAGTTCCTTCCTGCCTCCTTTAACCTAGGGGTGCCCAGTGGGCCCCAAGAAGGCCCACAGTATGTAGCTACCAGAAAGGATATTTGGAGCAGCTGTAGCTTTGTCCCAGAGCTGCCTGCCCCAAATCTGCCACCAGCCAGATGTCGATTGCCTTAGGCAAGTCCCCTCTCTAAGAGGCAGGGTCTGAGCGGCCTCTTTCTAAAACCCACAGCCTGTAAGACAAACCCAGGCCCATCTGTGACTGGATTTCCTGGGGCCTCATTTGGTTGAAGCCCCCAAAGAACCAGTTGCTGCCAGTCACCAGCAGGGGGCAGGGTTCTCCTGATTTCTCCTCCCCTCCCCACTGAAGATGGACTTTCTGAGCCTGGCACAAAGTGGGCACCCCCCCTCCCCCTCCTGAGCTCTGTCCAACCCAAGGAAGCGTCCCCAGACACAGGCTGTACCTGTGCAATTAAGAGGGGCTGGAAACACCCCTTGTCCAGGGCTTCCTGGGGGCCAACCTATGCCAGGCCCTCGGTCACTGTATCTCCCTTTTACCGTAAAACTCGGAGAAGTTAAGAAAGTCTCCCAAAGTCACAAGTGAACAAGTGGAAGAGCCAGAGATGGGATCTGTGTCTGACTCTAAAGCCCATTCCATTTCTCTAAAGGACGGGGCCCTGGCAGCCCAGGCTGTCCGCCTTCCACAGCCCCCGAGGCCCCCAGAGGCCAGAAGAAAGGGGACGTCAAGCGGGGAGCCCCAGAATCCAGAGGGACTGCAGAGAAGCGAGACGGGAAGGGGGTGTGGAGAGGCCTGGGGGCACGGGTGGGCAGGCCCGCTCACCAGCTTCATGCCCAGGCAGTTCTTCTCACGGCTGTTGTAGCTGGCGATCTGCTGCTTGATCTCCTGCAGTGTGGGCGGGCGCCGCAGCTCCTCCGCGGGTTTACAGACATTCTGGAACAGACACAGAGGTGAGGGTGGGTGTACGTGGTTCTCAGGATTCAAAGGGGAACGCCACGCCCTCCCGAAGGCCTCTGACCAGCAGAAGCCAGCAGCAGCCCCACACAGTGACAACGGATGGCGGGACGCATCTATCTGCTGGGCCTGGAGCTGTGACTACTGTCTGCTGCTAAGGTTTCCACAGCAGCTGCAAGAGAAACGGGCCCTCGCGCTGTCTGTTTGACTGTGGCAGCCAAGAATGAACAGGGAATATAGGAAAAACATGCAGTTTCTGCAACTCAGAAACAACTCCGTAAGCAGTGAAGAGCCCGTTTTACTCCACAGAAGAATCTAAAATATGAGTTTACGAGAGAAATATTGAAAAGTCACTCCCCTTCACCCTTGCCCTCTGATTGATTCCACTTTTTAAGGGTTGAAACTAATTAAAACCTAGCCAGTGAGTTCTTTTATTAAAAGAGAAAAAAAAGAAAAAAGAATTGCATGGATTTAGGGTAGAAACAGAGGTCACATCCCAGCTGTGCCATCGCCTCGCCCACCACCCCTGGGGAAGTAACTGCAATCTCCCTCAGCCTCAGTCTCCTCATCTGTGAAATGGGAGCACTACCTCTCCCTTGGGCTTGTTGCGAGAACAATGTGAAAGTGCCCGTCCCACAGGCATTGACTTTGAACTCTGAGAATCAGCAGAGCTCCTTTGCTGACGAAGGGTTGCTATGGGAGATGCAAAGAAATGCAAGCATGCTCCATCTCCTCAGGGAAGTAACAATAGAGGTGGAGGGACCTGAATGTGCATAGATGCAGCATGTGCCGACCGAATGACAGCAATTCTCCTGGGCCCAGAGGTCCGAGGGCACAGGGACATCAGCTCAGGCCCCATGCCAGAGGAAGTAAGTGTATATTTGTCAATGAATGAGTGAAGTGGTGGGGCCGGGGCTGTGGCCCTCTATGATAATTGAGGGGCTAAACCTCCTCTGCTGGTGCGGAGGGACACCCCGCACTCACTCAGCACCGGCTCTGTGCCTGCACTCGGCGTGCATTACCTCATTGAATCCTCATGAACCCAAACTCTGCAAGACAGTGTATTGCCCATTTCACAGGTAGACCACGGGGAGTAAGAGGTTAGTGACCTGCCTAAAGCCACAGTCAGTGTGTGCAGAACTGGAAGAAAAGCCCAGATCTGTTCTGTGGTGCTCTTCCTATGACGTCATGGCTTCTTCTCATCTCTCCCCACCCCCGCTCCAGGAAGGTAAAGGACGGACGGAGCTGAGGTGATGGAGGTCAGTGTTCTTCACACCGTGGAAGTGGTCCGGGGGGAATTCTGGGTCCAAGCAACTCGGTCCCTCAGTCACCCCCCCAGATTTCTCTCAAGTTCATTGTCAACCACCTTCCCAGTCTTTCCTCAGAGTCTGAGTGTGGCTGGGAGTGCAGGAGCCATCATTTGGGGGAACAAATGACTAAGTAGAAGGTTGGTTGGTCAAAACCCACCCAGAATTTGCCTGATCTTAGAAATCTACCCAATTCAGGGAAGGTCAGGGTTCTCTTTTGGCCAAAGAGGAAACAGGCCGAGGGGGACAGGTGACGGTGCTCTCTGGGCTCCCTCCCTAACACCATCCAACACCGTGCCGTGGGCGTCGGGTTTGGTTGGGGAATTCACAGCCCTCGGCCACCACATCGCCACCCCGTGAACACCACGGGCACCCACAGCAGAGCCGGACCTGCCCCTGCCCTCAGCAAGCTGTCCCGTGGGGACATGCCACACTCAGCAGCTTCCATCACTTCCTCCTCTCACTTTCCAGTCCCACGGAGCCCATAACATGCCACGCTCGGTGGCTGCCAAGGAGCGCTGGTG